>NC_060070.1:124167587-124471519 GCF_922984935.1 Meles meles | reverse complement strand
TATGATGCTGGGTCAAAGCCCCCATCAGGACTCAGGGAGAGCGGAGTAGAACAGCAGTTGCACGGCCCTAGTATCGTTTGCTCAAACCCCCAAATGTGGAACAAGGGGTAGAACCCAGTGCAGCTGCTTCTCCAGCCCTTGTAGACGGTGAGGTTCTGTGGGATCCTAATCCTGGAGAGTGGAGCACAGCAGGAACTTGGGCCCATGGGGGCAGGTCTCACCACAGTGAGAGCTCCAGCGCTGGGAAGGAGATGAAGAGGCAGGACTCTGGGGGCTCCTGCTCTCCCAGCTCCATCAGGGGGTTCAGCATTGGTGGAGACTGTGGAGGTCCTTGGTTGCACAGATGCAGATTGCACAGGTGAGCAGGATGGCTGGAGTCCTCCTGTTCTCTTTCCCTGCAGGTGAAATCATCCCTCTGAGGGCATCTTCCTTGCTCTGAGCTGCTCCAGACTGAAGGATGGATGACACAGGTAAAATGCTTCCTGTGCTTTTCTGTGCAGCCATCCTCTGTTTTTGTGCTCCAGAGGGTTCTGCTGTTTCCTCAGGATAGTCCAGAGCTTTCCCAGAGCCACTGTCAGCAACTTGCATTGTTTATTTATTGTTTTTGTTGATGTTTTTACAGAAGCAAGGGTGGTACCCTCTCATTTTATCTATCATTTATCTATCATCTCTCTGTCATCATCTATCCTTACCTTTTGATTATTTGCATTTCTTGTTTATCAGGAGACACCAGGTAGGGAGATCCTAATCACCTGACTTCCGCTGGAACATCTGTAAGACTGTTGCCTTAATGTCTTTCTCTAGCCAGTTTGCCTTCTCTTCTTTCTCACTGACAGTTCTACTCACTGATTTTTTTTTAAAGATTTTATTTATTTATTTGACAGACAGAGATCACAAGTAGGCAGAGAGGCAGGCAGAGAGGGAGGAGGAAGCAGGCTCCCCGCAGAGCAGAGAGCCCGATGCGGGACTCAATCCCAGGACCCCGAGATCATGACCTGAGCCGAAGGCAGCGGCTTAATCCACTGAGCCACCCAGGCGCCCCAAAGGAAACATTCTTTTTAAAAAAACATTTTATTTATTTATTTGACACACAGAGGTCACAAGTAGGCAGAGAGGCAGGCAGCAAGAGAGGAAGGGAAGCAGGCTCCCCGCTGAGCAGAGAGCCTGATGCAGGGCTCATCCCACGACCCAGGGATCATGATCGAGCCGAAGACAGGTTTCAACCCACTGAGCCACCCAGGCACCCCTACTCACTGATTTTTTTTTCCTCCTTTCAATAGTCATACTTTCCTGATTCTTTGTAGGCTTGTGATTTTTTCTGAAAACTGGACATTTCAATCTTGGTAACACTTGGTAATACTACTTGGTAATAATTGATAATCCTGAAAGTTAGGTCCTCCCCTCCCCTGCAGTCTGCAGAGCTTTGTTAGTTGCTGGTTTTTTGCTCTAGGTTTTTGCTCATTCTGCTGCGTACAGAGTCTCTGTCCCAGGAATCCACCTAAGATGCCAACTTAAGAACCTCTCAGGTAATTTATGAGCCTGCACCTTTCCCTGGGCAAGGGTAGCTTTCTAAATGTCCCTCTATCTATGGTTGATTTTCCATGTTCTACTGTTTATATGCTTGCCTCCCAAAATAGAAAAACGGGGGAAATGAAGGGGAGTGAAGCCCCCAGGTGTCTTAAATACTCTTGAAGTTGCTTCAGCCATAGGAGTAAGGGCTTGTCCTCTTGGCGGTGGGCTTGCAAGCGCGCTCGCCTGCATCTTTGCTGCATCCCCTTGACCAAAAGCCGCAAGCAGCGATCAGAACACTCATTCCTGATGTTTGGAAGACAGCGTCCTAATTGCTCACCTTTGCTTCCACAGGCTGTGTTCAAACTGCTGTAGGGACTCCCGCTGGCTCTCCGCAACAGACTGGGGGCAGGGAGAAGGCAGCCTCATGTCTGGGGCCAGGCTGAAAATGACTGAAATGAAAGGCAGTTTACCCTCCAAGCCTTCCGCCTGCAAGCTGCAAGCCTCCCCCCTGCAAGCTGCAAGCCTCCAGTAGACTCCAGGTTTCCACGACAGTCGCACCAGACAGATCCCCAGTGCACCTGCTGTCCAGGAGGAGACGCATCACAGATGCTTCCTGCTTCTCCATCTGCCCTGACAGCTCTTCTCAGTCAGTCAGCGGGACTTAGAGCTTCCAGTGGATTCAGCACACTATCTCATTACGGGATTTTTATTACAGGTTTATTCACATATCATTCACTGGTTTAAGGGTATGGTTCATTGTTTTCAGTATATGCACGGAGTTATGCAACTATCACTATAATAAACTTCAGAACATTGTCATCAGCCCTAAAAGAAACCTTGTGCCACTCCACCTTTTCTCCATCGCCTTTCCCCAGCCCTAGGCAATCACTCATCTACCTTCTGTCTCTGTAGATTTGCCTTTTACAGACATTTGTTAAAACTGGAATCCTGGGGGTGCCCGGGTGGCTCAGTGGGTTGAAGCCTCTGCCTTCAGCTCGGGTCATGATCTCAGGGCCCTGGGATGGAGTCCCGCATCGGGCTCTCTGCTCGGCGGGGAGCCTGCTTCCTCCTCTCTCTCTGCCTGCTTGTGATGTCTGTCTGTCAAATAAATAAATAAAATCTTTAAAAAAACAAAACTGGAATCCTGCAACACACGGTCCTTTGTGACGGGCTCTTACACATAATATGTTGTCAGGCGCGTTCATGCTGTCATTAGGGTGTTAATTTGCATTTCCCTCAGTGAAGGAGAGAAAGCATATTTCCACATGCATGTTTATCTTTTAGATTTCTTCTTTGTTCCTTTCCCATTTATCCCCTTTCCCAGAGCTCCCCATGCTCTGTCTCCTGAGACCATCCTCCATCGACTACTTATGGACTGGACTCCCGTATCTCCAAATGTTCCCGTGCCTTTTGGCTGCCACTCGAGTTTGGCAAATGGGAAGCTTTAGGGCATTTACTCCGTAAGTAGTCTGTCTGATGCTCACTGACCCAAGCAGAGTTTATATATCCTGTGAACTGGTGTTTGATTGCTAACATGTGTGGCAAAGAATTTCTCCTCATATGTACCTTGTCTTTTCACTTTCTTTGTTTTTTTAATTAAATGTTTTTATTAACGTATAATGTATTATTAGCCCCAGAGGTACAGGTCTGTCAGTCGCCTGGTTTACACTTCACATCACTCACCATAGCACATACCTTCCATCTTTTCACTTTCTTAAAGATGTCATTTGTGAACAGCAGTTTTCAGCTTTAAGCTAATAACATACATAATTTTTTTCTCTATTGCAAACGTCTTCTATGTTCTGCATAACAAGTTCTTTCTTAAATCAGAATCATAAAGTTTTTTTGTAAACTCTTCTAAAATTTTATGGATTCTAATTGGTTTGGTTTTGCATGTGTATGGTGTGAAGAAAAGGTTCAAATCTAGGGTTTTCCTTGGTGAATAGCTAGTAGTCAATTCACTTTTTATTGAAAACTCCATCCTTTCTCCTCTCTCCTAGAGTCCTACTTGTGTCAACAATCCAGGATCCACACATAGTTGAGATTAACTCTAAACTCCTCATTTTGTACACTGGTCTCCTTTTTCATCTCTCTAACAATCTTCTGCGGATTATCCTAGCTTTATACATTGTGTTGCATTAGATAAAGTAAGTCCGTAAAGACACCAGAGTATCTTTGCAACTTTTCAAGTTCCAGAAGCACACTTCCAGTTCCAAAAAAATGTTTCACCTCAGCTGGGAACATGCTTCTCAGGTGAGTAAATGTGTTTTTTGCTCTGTGCATGTCCCTGAATGACAGTGAAAGTCCCATGAGTATTGATTGTGGGGTTAAAACAATTTTTAGCAACTAGGAGAATTTGCAAATACAGAATCTTGGAATGAGGAGGATTGACTAAAAATGTAATTTTTGGCCAAACTGGTGATGTGTCTGATGGATGCGAGGGGCTGAGCAGGAGCGAGGTGGGGGCTGCTTTTACGTTCCATGGCTCTCATGGTCGGATAGTCAGTAAATGTAAATCCCAATAAGCAAAGCAAACCTTAAATATAAAAACCGTGAAGAGTTTTTAATTCTTGACAATCCCAATCTACACTGGCCCTGCTGGGGTTCTTGAATTTATTTCTTCTTGTATCACTCCCTGAGGAAAAGCATTCTGTCAGCTTATCAATTGTGCAAACTATCGATCAAGTAAAGCTACCTCCCAGAATTAGGGTAGGTCTTATGTTTGTTTCATAAGCAGGAATATTGGTTGTGGACTTTCCAGAACCTACTTCCAATATTTAGCGTTTTTCATGGAGCACCTCATTCCTGCCTCCTAATATGCCTGCCAAATTTCAGTACTGTATCTTCTCAGAGGCCAACCTACTCAAGAAAATCAGAACCAAAGGAAAGGAGGAAAGAATAAGTTATATGGAGAGCAGAAAAGGAAGCATGTATCAGGGAATAAGAGAGACTTAGAGGGATTCATGAAGAGGAGTGTACTTCCTGAACCCTCCCACTCTAGTGCATATTCTGCTCCCCTACACACATGGACCCACATCCCCTTCTCTCCACACACAGGCAGAGACCTCTGTGAAGTCTGGGCCGCATTGCATTGTGGTGGCCCAGCTCCTGGTGGAGAACTCCCCAGCCCTTATCCACCAAGGGATGCCCCAGGAGGAGTGATGAGTCAGTGATGAAGGATGTTTTCTGTCGTTGGGAGGAAATCAGACTGTTGAGGGAAGGGACTGTCAACATTTTTCTAATTTCCTTTCTCATAAGGACTTTCTTGGTATCAGCCATTTAATGATCTTCAACAAGGAATTCTTGTGGCTACCAACCTATTTTGCTGAGACATGGACACTGAGCGGGTGAACATTGTCACCAACTACCATGTGCCTGAGGCTTCCCACACCTATATACATGCATGGGGTCAGCTCCACACCCACGGAGCATCCTAGTGCCCCTCCCACCCCTTGATTTTCTATGTCTTCTCACCTTACATACTCATCCCTCCTTTTGGGTGTCTTCCTATCATGGGCTCTTTCCAGGGCTAACCTCTGCCTCCTTCCAGGTGGCCCAAGCAGCCCAGCTTGGCCCCAAGGGCATGGCCATCACATTTGTGTCAGATGAAAATGATGCCAAGATCCTCACTGATGTGCAGGGTCGCTTTGAGGTCAGTAGCAGTGAGCTGACAATGAGATGCCCATCTCCTACAGCGAGTCTGGATCTCAGGAAACGGCTCCTCCAACTCTTCAGTCTCCTTGTTCCTTAGTGTATGTGTCCTGAACCATATAGTACATGAAGTGGGTGCCCAGTGCATGATGGCTGCACAACAACTTTATGCCCCTGACCTTGTTTGCACGTTGGGATATTTGTTTATTTCTGTATGGGATCCCTCTCCTCTCTCATCCAATTATTTCTCCTTATGCATCCCCAGTCTACCCTCTGACCCCACACCCCACACAAACACTCACATGTATAGACGTCCTAGTTTCTGCCAACCCCACATGGCCTCTCCACAACTTACTGTAACTGCCATCTTTTCTCAGTAGGTGCATGGCCACGGGAGAGGGCTTGTCACATCCCTTCTGGAATGTGACACTCTGTTCAGGAGACGACAGCAGGCATGAAGGTGGGGGGGGGAACATTGCTCCCACCTGCACCCCCATGCAACCCCATGACTTCCCCCTTCTGCATCAGCACCCCACCTGAACCCCCATTCTCTCATTTGTCAGAATTTTTCAAACATTAAAATGAGATGTACACACATTGTGGATCTGTAAGTATCAGGGTCTGGGGTGAGGGTCTTTTTTTTTTTTCTTTAAACATATATCACTTTATTTATTTTTCTTTTCAGCATAACAGTATTCATTGTTTTTGCACCACACCCAGTGCTCCATGCAACACGTGCCCTCACTAATACCCACCACCTTGTTCCCCCAACCTCGCACCCCCCGCCCCTTCTAGACCCTCAGGTTGTTTCTCAGAGTCCATAGTCTCTCATGGTTCATCTCCCCTTCCAATTTCCCTCAACTCCCTTCTCCTCTCCATCTCCCCATGTCCTCCATGTTCTTTGTTATGCTCCACAAATAAGTGAAACCATATGATACTTGACTGTCTCTGCTTGACTTATTTCACTCAGCATAATCTCTTCCAGTCCCGTCCACGTTGCTACAAAAGTTGGGTATTCATCCTTTCTGATGGAGGCATAATACTCCATTGTGTATATGGACCACATCTTCCTTATTCATTTGTCCGTCGAAGGGCATCTTGGTTCTTTCCACAGTTTGGCAACCGTGGCCATTGTTACTATAAACATTGGGGTATACAGATGGCCCTTCTTTTCACTACATCTGTATCTTTGGGGTAAATACCCAGCAGTACAATTGCAGGGTCATAAGGAAGCTCTATTTTTAATTTCTTGAGGAATCTCCACACTGTTCTCCAAAGTGGCTGCACCAACTTGCATTCCCACCAACAGTATAAGAGGATTCCCCTTGGGTGAGGGTCTTTTACGGCAGGATTCATGGTGGATGTCTGTAAGGGCTTGGGAGTCATGTACCATACTGCAGAGCCCAGGTGACAGGCCAGTCAGGTGCTTTCCTTTTCTTGTAGTGCCTCTGCCTGCTTTGGGATGTTGGACCCACCAGCACCACGGATGAGTCAGGAAGAGTTCTCTCCTTTTCATAGTTGGAAGATTTTGAGGACTGGTGTTGATTCTTCCTCCAATGTTTGGTAGAATTCACCAGTGAAACCACTTAATCCAGGACGTCTCTGTGATTTGATTACTGATTCGATCCTCTTACTAGTTACAGGTCTTATCAGGTTGGCTGTTTCTTCATGATTATTCTTCATCGATTGTCTGTTTCTACAAATTTGTCCATTTCATCTAAAGTTTCCAATTTTTTCATATATTCTTGTTATTTCAGTATGGCTTTTTTCTGTTCATTAACTGCTGGTTTTTAATTGTTAAAGTCCTTTACTTCATAAAATATAGAGTTCATAGAAGTTGTGAAATTAGGAGAAGTTTTTCAAAGAATGTAGGATAACTCAAACATCCATGACCCATAAAGAAAAATTCATATGTTTTATAGTTCATTCTTTCGAATTAATTTCTTTAAATTTTTTTTTATTTGAACATAGTGGACACACAAGATTATGTTAGCTTCAAGTATAAAACACACTGATCACTTCTGTGATCATGCTATGCTCACCACAGTGTAGCTGCCATGTGTCACCACACAAAATGTGACAGTGATTCCCTGTGCTATGCCTTTCACTCCTATCACTCCTCATTCCAGAACTGGAGCCTGTGTCTCCAGCTCCCCTTCTCCCTTTGTGCCCATCCCCCGCCCCCTTGCCTCTGGCAACCATCAGTGGGTTCCCTATATTTACAGGTCTGATTCTGCTTTTTGTGTGTTTCTTTTTCCATTTGTTTTGTTGTTTAGATTCCACGTATGAGTGAAATTGTATGGTATTTGTCTTTCTCAGTCTGGCTTCCTTCATTTAGCAGACATACCACCCTGTAGTTCCATCCATTGTCAAAATAACAAGATCTCATCCTCAATTATGGCTGCATAATATTCTATGGTTTTTGTAGGGGTATGTGGGTGTGTGGGTGTGCTTGAGTGTACCACATCCTCCTTGTCTGTGTGACTCTGGGTGGACAAAGGTGCATCACTGTGGTTTTTCAAAAGACTTCACATTCTAAGCCTCATCTGGGATGAGGGCGCCCCCTGGTGTCTGGGGCCTTGTTCAGGTGAAAGTAGCTGAGGGAGACCCTGGGGAGGCGAGGGCCTGGCTAAAGAGGAGAGAGGACTCCTGGGTCTTCTCTCCTTGGTCCCGAGGCCCCACACAGGGAGAAGGGTAAGGGAGTCCCCACCACTGCTCTGCTCTCAAATGGATTCTGACGGAGAAGCCTGAATGGGGTCTGCACTGAATGTCAGGTAGAGATGTCTGAGCAGAGGCCTGAGCATCAGCGGGACAATGAACAACCTTCCAGACAGCCCTGGACTCCACAAGGGTCAGGCTCAGGGCTGTGGCAGGGGTTGCAGTAGAGGAAAGCTCAGGAGCCCTGGTGCCCTTTCTGCGGATTCTGGATCCCTCTACAACTCCTCTCTCCAGCCCATAGATGGTAGTCAGAGGAAAAACCACAAAGCCAAAACTCTATTTTTTACTCCTCCTTTCTAAATTTTTCAAAGCTCAGTTAAACAAAAATCATTTCTTACTTGGGAACAGCATCTCAATATCTATGTCCTACTACACAGTGTGGATGTGTGCACTGGGGTTAGAGGACTAAGATCCCAGGACCCCTAGGCCTCCAAGTCCCCCAGGCCTCCTGCTCCCTGGGGAGGATATGAGGGGTCCCTGTGCTGGGCTCACAGCCGGTGCCCCAGAAGTCTCTCTCCCAATGCAGCTGTTAGGCAGAGCTGACATCCTGTGTGAGTGCACTCCCGCCCCACAGGGGTCAAGAGTGAACTCACAGACTTACTTAACACCTCTCTTACCCCAGGGATTATCTCCCATAATTGGGGGTTGAGAAAAGGTCCATATGTAGAACTAAGACCCAGTCACCCCAAACCTCCTTGTCCCAATGACAAGCTTAAGTGAAACCCCCAACTCCTGCTCCTTCCCATCACCTCTCACACGCTCACCACCATCATCTGCCTGGAGTCCACAGGACTAATGTCATTATGTCCCTTTCTTCATCTCTGTTGGTCACTCCCCGTCCCCCAGATATCCTGCACTCTCATTCCACGAGGCTCTGCACGGCCCTATCCTGCCTCCTTCCATGCCCCCTCCCTGCTCCTGAACCTTCCACTGTGCCCCCTGGAATGCTCAGCCCATGATCAGCAAATGTCCACAGTCCTCTCAAGATGGTCTTTCACCTCGCAGCTCCAACAGAAACCAGGTCTCCCTGAGGACCTGGCTCCCTGTGCAGTCCTCTCCTGGGGTGTCTCTTGTCCCAGGGACCTGGCATCCCTGCCCTGGAGGTGTGTGGGCTCTCAGTTCATCCATCCTCCCTTCCCTGTTCTTCATTTCTTCATTTTTTTAAGATTTTATTTATTTTTTTGACAGAGAGATACAAAGAGAAATCAAGCAGGCAGAGCAGCAGGCAGAGGGAGAAGGAGAAGCAAGCTCTCCGCTGAGCAGGGAGACCCATGTGGGACTCTATCCCAGGACCCAGGGATCATGACCTGAGTTGAAGGCAGCGGCTTAACCAACTGAGCCACCCAGGCACCCCCTTCCTTGTTCATCTTTCTGCTAATGATCTTGTTTCTATGTCACTGAGATCACTGAACACATTAGAGGACAAATGTACAGATTTCTCCCACCATCTACTCACGTCCTAGCATCTGTCCCCATGTGATGAGCCTTCCAGTCCTTTAGGACACGTGACCCATCCGTGCTGGTGCCAGCAAGAGCCGCTCCCTCTGCTGCTGCCCTAGACCACATACCTACTTACAGGTACTGGTCCGGCAATTCTTACCCGTTCTCTTTTTCATCATCAATGGTTGTTCTCAACTAGATTATGGTGCTGACTGTGAGAAGACATATCCCTGACTGTCAGCTTGAGGGAGTGCAACTGATTGCCAGCTGTGTGCTCTCAAATCTGATGCCATGTTTGCTCTGAGATGACACTTCCTATGGAATTCCTCCAGCTAGTACTTGAGAACAGCAAGGAAACTGAGGCAAGACTCTTCCTCTTCTGCAGGCTGACTGAGGGTCCAGGGCTCCCCGACACCCTTATGAACTTGCCTGACTCTGCACTGGGTCAAGGACACTTCCAGCCCACCTTCCTTCTGTCCCCTTCCCTCGGATTCAGACTCGCATCAAGATTTGCTGTTCTTCCAGCCTTTCTGGCTCCTTCCCCATGTCTTCTCACAAGGCTTTCTCCTAACAAATTCCTGGCATTATCATGCTGTATGGGGTCTGCTCCCCACAAACACCAAAACACAAGTGACATCAGGAATGGCCCGGAATTCAGACAGAAAGATGGGGATTGCGGACGAGCTCACTGCCTCGCAGACCAGGAGTCCACTGACCACACTGGAATGTGGGACACAAAGGGCCCCTAAACTACTGCAGTTGTTAGTGGAGGTGAGCCGAGAAACTGTCCTGGTCTGGGGGGAAGCTATGGCAGTTGGCATGACAGAAACTGGTGGAAAATAATTGGGGGGAGGGGCTGCAGAATCAGTGGAGGGCCAGGAGGAGGTCCAGGTTACTGGTGATCTCTACTGACGCATCATAGAAAGATCATGGGAATCTGAGGGCTATTAACAAGCAGTGAGTGGCTAGAGTGTGAACTACTCTGCAGTATCTTACAGAGGCAGCCGTGTCCTGTAGAGGAAGGTGCATAAAGCTGAATGGCAGCTGGATCATAATGGGAGAGCGGAAGAACTCCAGAGAGGTTTGGACACTCAGCCATGGCAGACCTAGTGATGTGACAGTCAGTGCCCCTGTGGGGAAAACCTAAGATCCTGCAGACTTGATCCAGTTTCTCCCAGTGGATGTCCTTCAGGATCCTCTGGACACACGGAGGAGGTGTGCCCTTCTCTGGTAATGATTAACACTTCCTATGCTAGAAGATGGTGCAGAAGTCTCATCCCTAGATGCACATGGTGTCCACTCAGCCGCTTTGCAAGAACTACCCAGGATGTATGTGTAGGAGCATGAGCAGCAGCTCTGGGACGGGATTCTGAGGGTCCTTGATCAAGGGACCGGAATGTCAGGCTGGACAAGGAAAAATGCATTGACTGGGGGCACTTTTCAGGATGTGAGTTTTCCAGGACCCCAGGACATGGGGCAATCTCACTGTTGGGGTGGCTCTATGTAGTCTGGAAAAAGCATCCAACTCTCCACAAGGTAGACCTGGTAGTTGCCCCAGCAAACAGACAGGAAAGGATGGGATAAAGAAGCTGAAGGAAGTGGACATGCATAATGCAGGCATTATATGAGGCCAGAACACCCACCAGAAGATTTTGTTCCTCAAGAAGATCCAGAAGACTCACCTTTCCCCAAAGCCAAGGTGCTGGCAAGAGGAAACTGTATCACTAAGAAATTTGAGGGTATTTTCCTCTACAGGGCAGGGATCATGTCAGGGACAGATGTCCTAGAGTTAGCTCATTAATATCAGTGGGGATGAAAGGGCCCTGAAGAGACGAGTGGGAGCTCCATGAGCGGCAGATTGGATGAAGGACATCCAGTAAGTAACCCCTGGTTATTCCCCTTCCCCCAGTTAGTCAATCGAACACTCAAGTAGGTGCTGCTGCGAAGGGACCCTGTTGATAGAAGTAAGATCTCAAATCAACTGACTTTAAGACAGGGAGATTCCCTTAGGTAAGACTGTCCTGATCAGGTGAGTCCTTAAAGGGCTGGTCTCTTCCTGAGCAAATAAGATCCTATGTGTGAAAAGGATTCAAAGGGTTTTCTCTATTGTTGGCTTTGAAAATGGAGGGCAAAATGGCAAAGATGCTTGTGGGCATGGGGACCATTCCAGCTGGCAAGGAAATGGGGACCTCAGTCTTATAACTATAGGAAACAGAATTCTGCCAACATTTCTGTATGAACTTGAAGTAGCAGCCCACCTCAAGATGAGAACACAGCTTTGTGAAATCCTGAATAAGAACCCATCTGCACCATGCCTGAATTTCTTTTTCTTTTTCTTTTTTTTAAGTAGGATCCATAGCCAACATTGGGCTCAAACTCATGACCCTGGGACCAAGAGTCACACACTCTATCAACTGAGGTAGCCAGGAGCCTCCCATGCCTGGATTTCTGACTAAAAAACAGTAAGCAAAAATACTGGTGTTGTTTTGAGCCATGAAGCCTTGGTAAATAACTATGTAGTAATTGAAAATGAATACCCCGGCTCACTGTGCAACAGATAAGCACATAGCACTTTTTCCCCAGAAATGAATTTATAAACTACTGTGCACACTAATTGCATGCAACAGAACGTTTCTCGGTTTTTTGGTATATTCCCTTTTGTGATTTTTATGGAATGAATTAAGTTCTAATACAGTCATATTTCATTCATTCGTTCATTCATTCAATCAACAACAATGAATTTAGTGCCTACTATGTACCCGGAATAGCTTTCTGTGCTGCAGATAGAGTTTTCACCAAAATGGTCCAAAGCACCTGTGCTACTGTGCTCTGCATTCTAGAGGCTTCCCAGGAGGGAGATGGAGCCATTGGAGCATTTTCAGTGAAGACATGACATGAGCTGGCTCATGTCAGCAGTGACCCCTGTGGGGACAAGGACCCTAGGAGGCAGGTAATGGGGAGGCACTAGGGCCCTAGTTCAGGAGTGAGAGATGGTGGAGACTAAGGGGAGGGGAGGGCTTGAGGGATGAGAGAGACAGAGAAGGGCTGCAGACACAGGCTGCAGGAGAGAAGCAGAGGTAACAAATTCTAAAACAGTGGAATTCTCACACTTAAATATGTTGGTATATAGATTTTTAATTCATATATATATAAAGGGCTTATATACTCTGTGCATCTGGTATTAACTGCACTCTGTGGGGCTGCCTGAAAACCAGTTGTCTCCTTATGATAATCAGATAATACCTAGAACCCCAATAACCACGCCCATGCCTTAGGTCCCCACTCACACACAGGCAATGCATGGACACGGGCAAAGGGCATTTCCACTGCACTGAACACTTGCCACTTCCAGGTGATCCAAACTTGGACAGGCTTCCAGCTGAAATACACAATAACAATTGTGTGTTCCTGCACTGAGGGTATGTCCAGGACTTGCAAAGACAATCTCTGGGCTAGGGAATGAAGATTATTTCAGAACACAGCAGTCACTGTTATTGTTTGGGGAAACTGAAGAGCTTTGTGAGTCTGGCTGCTGTGCTGTATGGTCCCATTTCTGTGGGAAGGGACCAAAATCACTTTCACAGACTGGACTGCTGATGTTCAGGGGTGATCAAGACTGTGCTACCACTACTATGGATCCACATAAAGGACACTGGGCTCAGTGAGAATCTGCACCAGAACTGGTGCACCAGACCCAGCTTCTCCAGGTATAAAGAGAAAGCCCTGTCCCTCCATCTCTGTTCCCAGGGCTGCGATCCCGCTAGCGCGCTCGCTAGCGCTCTCTCTCTCGTGGCAAATGCGGGGGGGTGGGGGGGGTGAGTTTTCTCTAGAAGAGTCCAGAGAGAGAGAGAGACAGAGGTGAGGGCTGAGAGGTAAGAAAGTCCAGTTCAGCAAATATTCCGGAAAGGACTGCGGAGAAAAGGGGCTGAGTCCAGCCTGAGGGTCTCTGCCTGGTTTCCTCAGAGCCCCTGGGCTCTTCTCAGGAAGACAGGGTGACAACGTGATTACGTGATCACCGTGCAGGAGGAGAGGGGTCAGGGCAAAGTCTCAGATCTTCAGGAGGGACTGGTCTTCAGAGTCTCAGGAGCAAGGGCAACGGTGGTGTAGGGAAGCCCTGCGCGAGGGAGTCCTCATCTCCCCGGGTTTCATTTTTCCCTTTCACAGCCCGCGACTGGTCCTCCCGCCTGGATACCCATGACGCGCAAACACTTCGCACTCCCATTGGGTGTTCGTTCTGAAGAAGCCAATCAGCGGCAGCGCGGTTCCAGGTTCTAAATTCATCACCGGCCCGCCAGGACGTTGCTACTTCTCCCACTCTAAGGGTCTGGGTCTTGGGGTCCCGAAACATAGTCCTGCTGCTGGCTTGTGCCCTGGCCGTGACCGAAACCAGGGCGGGTCACTGCGCGGTCGGTACGAAAAGGGAGCTGCGGGGCTGGAGCGAGGGGACCTCCCGGCAGACGCGGGACCCCGGGGAAGATGTCTCACCGCCGCCGCCAGCCCCAGACCCACAGCCGCCCACGGCCCCGCCCGGGTCTGTGCTCCCGGGTCCTTCTCAGTCTCCGCCCTGCTCTCCCCATCGGTGCCCGCTCTGTCTGCCCTGCAGGCTCCCTCCACCTGAGCCCAGGCCTGCGGGGAGGAGGGTCGGGCGGGGTCGCAACCCCTCCGCGCCTGCAGACTCCTGCTCCGCGAGGTATTTCTACAGCGCGCTGTCCCGCCCGTACCGGGGAGCCCCGCTCTGTCCCCCACTGCCCTCCTGCCTCCCGCCCCCCCCCCCACTGCCCTGCATTCTCCTCCCTCATCTGCTCCCCTGTTCCAGCGAGGGGCCCTCTCCATCCCTTTCTGTGCTTCTCCTCCCAGGAAGCTGCCGCTCTTAATCTCTAGTTGAAATTAAAACTCTGGACGCAGTTTGTTTTCTTCAGTGCTTGCCGGGAGGGGTTGATGGGTTTCTTACAAAACGGAGGATTCCTAACGTACCAGAGAGGAAATAAAAGCACTGAGAGCCTTCCAGTTTCTGCAAGTTTGCTAGGCTTCCTCTGGGGGTGGGGAAGGGAAAGGCTGTGAGGAGCCAGCATGGAGGGACTGTGCCCAGCCTGTGCTAGGTGCATCCTGGGCTTTGACATGGTCACTCCTCTGCTGGGTCATCATGATGAGGGAGCAGGAAGCTGGCTGAGGACAAAGCAAAAGCTGGCACCTTGCATCCCCTCTCCACCCGCTCCCCTCGGTAATGTGTGTGACATTCCTCAGGCACCCCTGACCACCATAAATGAGAAACAAATAGTTAACTTGCAGAGATTTCAATCCTGCATGATAGGAGTCTCCCAACTATCTTGATGTTAATGACTTGCTAAAAGATCACATAGATCAAGCTGGAAGACCTCCAGGATACTCCCTGAAGACCTGGGATACTTCTAGGACTTCATCAATCATCCCTGCTCCCTTGATCCTGTCCGTTCAGTGGAACATTATCCGACCAGGCCCTGGGGTGACAGGCCATGGGATCTCCCCTGTCTCCAGGACCTTGTGCAGCAAGAGCTTCCTGTGAGCAGGACAGCCTAGACTCAGAACTGGGTCAAGACTCAGCCCCCAAGTTTTGTATGTCTTTTCTCCTCCCCCCTCTCTCCTCCTCCTAATCCCCATCCTGTTTTTTCTTTTTCTTTGTAGACTTAGGCCACTTCTTCTCCTGTAGGAGTTCTGCTCTCCTGTTCCTCTGGTGTCCCTAAGTCTGTGACAGCCCCAGGACTCCTTTGGTCTCTCATTGTCCCCACAAGACCCAGTGAACTCCTGTACATAGGAGTCTTTGTGAAATTGAAAGGTGAGTTTTCAGACCCATTCCATCTCTTCTCATTCTAGGACTGTCCTGGCTCCTTATTTCCATCTTTCCCCCCACATCTTCTAGAAAGCAGATTCTGGAGTTAGAGACAGGATCTGGTAGTTTCTCATCCTTACTAAACTTGCTTAGTTTCTATCTTCTCTGCTCACCTACCTGCCCCTGCCCTTGGCTCTCGTGATCCTTTTTCTGGTTCTGCTCCTGATTCATAGAGTGATGAAGCAGTGTCTAATCTGAATCCACATTTGTATGGAATATATGACCCATAAGACTATGCACAACTTTTCTGAAGGAAGAACTGTCATTGTTTCCTCTGCTGTGCAGGAGGTATGGTGTGGGAAGGAGGACATGGGGACATGTAGGAGACCGCCACCCGTGAGAAAAGTGGCAGCTGCCACAAACTTCTGTGGCCTGAGGCTCATCTAGAAGAGAGAAGTGCTCTTTGTGGATCATTTCTCCAAGTGATAATTGAGCGTCAGAACAGGAACACTACTGTAGCATCTAGGACACCTCAGTGAAGTAGAAACAGACCAAATGGGCCCACCTGGTGGGGTGTATGTGCTGGTAGTGAGGGGCGGACTGTGCTAGTAACTAAGAGAAGTGTGTGTGTTAGAGCCTGGGAAGTGCAGTGAAGAAGGGGACCCAGAGGAGACCTGTGTGGGGACAGGGAAGATGGCTACTTTACTGGGGTGGTAAGCGTGAGCCTCACTGAGAACATGAGCTCTGAGGGAATTGAAGGACATGAAGGAATTGTGTTAGAGGAGGTCTGGGGGGAGTTCTTTCCAGTCAGAGAACCTCTGGTGCACACTCACTAGGGCAGGGGAATGTCCTGTGTTCAAGAAAGGGTGAGGAGGCCACTGCGGCTGGAGTAGAGAGCAGGTGACATGAGGGCAGATGTCCAGGATTAGAAGGGTTTTGAGTTTTCTCTGAGTGAGATGGAGTTAAAGATGGTTTTGAACAGACAATCCACCTGGAGGATTTGTTTAAGAAGCACCTGTTTGCCGCTGTGCAGAATGGAGAGGTACAGGGCAAGCAACCAGTGGGGAGACTGTAGGAAACCAGTGCAGTGTCTGGGTTCTGGGTGGTTCAGTTTGTTAAGCATTTGCTTCAGCTCAGGTCATGATCTGAAGGTCCTGGGATCTAACCCTGCATCTGGCTCCCTGTTCAGAGGGGAGTCTGCTTCTCCTCCCTCTGCCCCACCCCACCCCTGCTAATGCTCTCTTGCTCTACTCTTTCTCTCTCACTCAAATAAATAAATAAAATCTTTGGGGAAAAAAAAACGAAAACAAAAAAATGTAGGACATGTGAGGCGTGGTATAAGGAGGGAAAGTAATAGGAAGTGACTAGGTGCTAGAGATATTTAAAGATGGACTTTGCAGGATTTCCTAATGGATTCATTCTGGGTGGTGAGAAGGAGGACTCAAGGAGGGCATCCAGTATTTGAGACTGCAAGTAGAAATGTGGAGTGCCTTGGGTATGGGGAAGATTCTGGAAGCAGGACATTTGGGGAAACAAAAACACAAGCATCTGATTTAGGAATATTAAATCTGAGATGTCTACTAGAAATGCAAGTGAGGGGGCTCATGGGTGCCTCAGTACACAGAGCATGAGTCTTGGTATCAGCTCAGGTCATGATGTCACGGTCGTGAAATCGAGCCTTGCATTAGGCTTGGAGTGTGCCAGAGAATCTGTCTTTCCCTCTCTCTGTGTACTTTCCCTGCTCATGTTCTCTCTTTAAATAAATAATTTTTTTTTTTTTTTTTTTTTTAAGAAAAGGAGGGGCGCCTGTGTGGCTCAGTGGGTTAAGCCTCTGCCTTCAGCTCAGGTCATGATCCCAGGGTTCTGGGATCAAGCCCTGCATCGGGCTCTCTGCTCAGTGGGGAGCCTGCTTCCTGCCTCTCTCTGCCTGCCTCTCTGCCTACTTGTGATCTCTGTCTCTGTCTGTCAAATAAATAAATAAAATCTTAAAAAAAAAAAAAAAGGAAAGGGAAGAAAGAAATGCAAAAAAGGTGGCAGTTGGATAGTGCAGGGAGGCGAAATATCTAGGTTGGAGAAATAGATCTGGGAGGTGACAGCATATACATATGATTAGAGCCTTCAGCAGAGATGAGGTCACCAGGAGTCGAGGGCCATAGAAGAGAAAGGAACAGGACCAAACCCTGGACTCCTCAGGGCTAAGCAGGCTGACCAGAGTGCACACCCAGGGCTCACTGCACAGTCTGGTTCTGTATCTAGAAGGCACAGAGACCAGGGAGGCCCAGCCTTCAGTGTGCACATGAATTTCCTGGACTATGAAGATCTACACAGTCTGAGGTAGAGTGTGAGATTCTGGGTTAATAGCAAGGTTTGTGCAATGGCTGCTGGTCTTCAGATCCCACACTGAGCAGCGAGCACATGAAGCAGGATCCCCACATGGCTGTGCATCAGCCTCTCCTTTAGGGCTGCTTAAGTAAGTGATTCCCAGGCCCTCACTTAAATTCTAAGGTGGTGGGTCTGGGGAGAGGCCTGAGTATATGGTACCAAAGCCACAAGAAATCCTGGGGCCCTGTAAGAGATGGAAGAAGCACTGAAGTCCTTGAGGAGAGCGCCCATTGTGCGGAAGGGTCTTACATACACATTTATTTTTTTTTCCCTAGGAAGAAAAATGCAAGGCATGCTGGGAGATACATATTTTTTCTCTCATGGGGCCCAACCAGGTGGCAGACTGAGAAAGTGGTTATCAGCTCAACATAAAGAAAAAGTCTGATTGCTGAAAGAGTAGGTCTTAAATGTTCCCACCACACGCACACACCAGTAACCGTGACAGGATGCAGGTCTTAGCTAATTCTACAGTGGTAATCAGTTTGCAGTATGTAAATAAATTAAATCCAAACGTTGTGCCCTTAAATTTATAATTAATATGTCAATTACATCTCAATACTACTGGAGAAGATTTCTGAATCCAAGCTCTCTGAAAGAATTCCTTCATGCATTCCTCACTCCTTGTTTTCAAAACAGAGTCCAAGTTGTTTTAATTGAAACTATATATTATCATAAAGAACTATATTTATATATATGTATTATCAGGGAGAATTATATATAATTTAACATATAATATAAAATATAAACTGTATGTAATAAAATAATGAATATTAAAATATATTTTAAGAAAAATGAAATATGAGATATTAAGTATAAATTAAATTCATATGTTATGACTATATATATTTATAGGGAAATATATGTATTATGTATAGATAACGTTAGAGTACTGGGCCTCATTTTATTTCAGGGAAAGCCACAGAACAGGCCCAAGGCTGCACAGGCAGGAACAGAATCCACCATCGCACCCCAGGTCAAGGCCTAAAGAGCAACCACTGCCTCCGGTGCTGGGCACAGGTCCCACGGTTCACACCACTGCACCTTGAGGCCAGGACTGCTGTCGCTGATGCTCCTGGCAGCGGGATGACACGACCGCCACTCACACCACCTGTGCCAAATGCATGCAGCACTGCCCCGGCTTCTCCATCACACATCCTGAGTCAGAGTCTGGCATGTGGTCCCCTGACTGGTGGAGCCTCAGGCCCTGTCCTTCTGCAGCTATGTGTGACATCCCGACTCTGATCTGGATTCCTGGGGAGTGATCACCAACATCCTCGCACTTGAGCTCTTCATTTAGTCTGGTCTCTGCATTCCTAGCCACAAGCCAGTGAGAGGCCACGCATTCAGGTGGTTCCCAAAGTCACCCCTGCTGTAGGCAGATCCTAAGTGGCTCCAGTGTTCCCATCCTCTGGTATCATGCCCTTGTGTAATAATACCCACTTTGGGAACAGAAACTGGACATAGTGACTTGCTGGTGACACACAGAATAGAGGGAAGTCATGCAGTGAGTATCTGGAATCACCAGGACACAAGATATGAGGCATCTGGGGTCCACAAGTCCCAAGATGAACCATCCAAGCCAGCCTGGATAAGTGCAGATTTCTGGTGGAACCTCATGACCAAAGACCCTGCATTCCTTTTCCCTCTAGGGTCTCAACCCCTACAAATCTCAACCCCCACAGCCACTGCGCTCAGACAGGAGGGGGAGGAGGAAAGTTCACCAGCAGGGATTCTCATCCTGGCTGCAGTCAACAGGGGAATTCTGTAAAAAGTATACAGGAAGGGAAGAGAAGAAACACAGGTCCCCAAATGTAACAGCCGGTGAGTCCACGCACGCCCCCACAACAGCCCCGTGGTTACAAAGGTGAGAGAACAGTCTCCAGTCTCCCTGTGCTGTCCGTGGGGCCCAGCTCTCCCTTCCTCCAACACAGACAGTGTCCCAGGGAGCCCCCAGTGCTGCCCCCTGTGTATCTGTCTCTGCTCATCTCCAGAACAGAACACCATGGCCGTCCGTCCAGGAACCTGTCCCCTCTCCACATCCATTAGTTCAGTTGTGTGCAACAGGAACCCAGCTAACAGTGGTTGTCCACGGGATGGCAGCTCGTGTGTGTCCCATGAGTGAGGTGAACCCTCTGGGACTATAGGGTCACTGCACCACGGGGCTGTCCAGACACACTGGTGACGATGACCCTGGGAAGTTTCCCTATTAGCATGACCAGGACACCTAAGACCATGTCCGTGGTCCGAGAGCAGGGAAGGGAAAGCAGAAAAAGTGGATGTTTCCCTCCTTTTAGGACAAAACCTGCTACCACATTCTGTGTCCCCATAATGGTCAGAATTTAGTCACACTGACAAAAGTAGCCTCCTGGGAGGCTGGTGAATGAGGCCGTTTTTAATCTGAGGGAACATGTACTCCATGAAATTATGTCACTGTGGAATGAGGATGATTTCTGCTTTACTTAAATTTTTAAAAATCACCTGTGGCAGAATTGTCATTACCAATACCTAATACCAATATCTAATCCTGAATGAGTTTTGTATGTAAAATCTGGGATCTTCTCAGAATACATTGTTAGTTGAGAACAAAGTTAGAGGTAGATTATTTGGTAAAATGCCACCTCCTAAAATGGAAATCTCTCCCTATAATAATGCTTTGGAAACTGGTAACAGCTCTTATATCCCTGGAGAAAGTTTGTAATAATTGTGGAGGGGATAGAGGAGGAAATTTACTTTTCACTGTATACTCTTTTCTGTTATATAAATGTTTTCAAGCTGGTGCGTGTATCAGTCTGTTGAAATAAATCCTGAATTGCCCAAGAAAGCCCCACCTCCATTTCACAGACACATAATAGGCAGTAGCAGATGTCAGGCTCTCTGCCAGGCTCAGTGAGAGAAACATGAAGGAATTCAGAGTGGAATGAATAACCTGGTAAATGTAACTATCCTGATGAGGTTTGTGGAAACAGCCTCCACGCAGAAGCTACCTGAGTGCCTACTGTGGGCCAGGCGTTGTACTCCATGCTTGGGACAGGAAGAAAATACAGGTACACACCTTTGTGACCTCCCTGTCTCATGCTGATGAGGTTCTATACCAACTCCTGACTCTCCGGGAACCCTACTACTGTCTTGTCCCTGTGTGGGAAGGACCTGAGACTTGGCAAGAGAACCTTTGCCAATTTGGTCCAAAAGTTATTAGGAAGATATTAATTAGAGAATAGTGACTTCCTAATGTAACTGACTCATCAATACAAGAGAAAATCAGTAAGAAATCATCTGGATGAAGGGAAAAAAACGGAGAGAGTGGAATCACAAGAAATGTCTTGGTGGAATCTGGTCTGAGGCAGACTGGCAATAGTGGGAGACCAGGATTAGCCAGGCAGCATGAGGCAGGAAAGAAACAAAATGGTTGAATGTAGTGATGGTGCTTCCTAGAGATTTAGAAGGTCTGACAAATGAGGGGGGAAATATTCAGAGGACGACCTCTCAGGTTCTACAAAGTTGAGACAGACCTTTCCAAATGACAGTGTGATTCTTGTAGCTAAGACCCTGCTTGGATAACACAACTCAGCCTGCAGGTCATCTCCAGCAGGGGATCCAGAGTGATAATTATGTTGCTCAGTGACTGCAGGGTAACAGCCTGGTAAGTACAGATTTATGAACACATCCAGGGTGTGAACACATCCAGTGCAGAGACCTTGCTACCCTCCATTCCTTCCATCTGTCACCTGGAACATCCCTGTGCAGATTTTATAATAAGGCCCAATAGTCCCCACCTCCTGGTCCACATGGCCTTGTGGAATCTCCTCCTCCTGAGTATGGGGGGTACCTAGAATATCTTCTAACGAGTAAAATGTGGCCATGGTGACCTTGGAATATATACAATCATGACTTCCATTTTGCCTGCTGAGTTTCTACCATCTTCTCCCCTTGCAAACTTTGCTGAAGCAAGCAGCTGTGTTGGAAAGACCAGAAACTGAGGTCAGCCTGCTGCCTACAGCCAGCAAGACGCTGAGGCCCCAAGTCCACCAGCCCACAAGGAACTACTCAGTCCTCCCCAAAAGGCAGCCCTCCCCTTTCTTGAAGAAAGACATCCTATTTTCTCTTTACAACATAAATATCAAGTACTTTCTTTCCTTTCACTCTATCTGGAAGGGCCCATGACAGTATCAGGAACTGCCAACTTCACGTCACCTCTCACCTTGGAGAGCAGGCATCACCAGGAAGTCAGCTGGAAGAAGACAAGTCAGAGACAGCAGGATTGGTAGGTCATGAGTGCTCACCAGTGTCTCTCCGGCTCACTCAGACTGTGCTTTCAGACTGTGAACAAAACAGTAAGTGAACTCTGCCCACCCACGGCTGGTCTCCCCACTTCTGCATGCTGGACAGTCCACCTCACACCCCAGATGCTGACTCCACTGATTCCCTACAGCCCAGATGTGCCCTCCCTCCCCTCCACCTCCAGCAGACACACTCCATCCACCAACGTACAACCAGCTCTCCTGTCCCCTCAAACCCCATGGACTCCCCTACAGGTATATGCCTGACAAGACTCAGTGCTGGAGAAGGAGAAGCTGTCAGAGCCACAGAAGGTGGTGACCCTTACTGAGGCCAGTGTACAGTGTCCAGGAGTTAAAACAAGAAAAATGGTGGGCACTTGGACTCAGCACCTGACCATTTTCTTAGAGTCATGGCTCAGCCAATTGGCTCAGTTAACCTCATAGTGACCTTGGTTTCCTTCCTTAGAAATTGGAGTTGGTACCTTTCCCTATCTCACAGGGTTATTAGGAGGTTCTAAATGATTCAGTTCATGTAAATTGCTTAAAACAGTGTCTGATGCTTTTATCAAGCAGAACCCTGGGGAGGAAGAGAGTCCCACCAATGTAGCTCCTGTTCTCTTCTTCCTACCATGACATGTACCAGTTCACCCCCTCACTCATCACCCTGAGCCCCTCTGAGTTTCTCACTTGCTGCAGATGGAATTTTAACCCATGTGGTGGGGGTGGGGGTGGGGCAACCATGAACTGGCCAGGGTAGAGGCAACCATGAGGAATTCTCAGAACGAGGGGCGTGCAAACACACACACAGGCATGCGTATACTTGCAAACACACATACATGTTTGCACGTACTCACTCACACACATATATACAATCCTCCACATAAATTCCTGTACACATTTCTACAGGATTGTGGACCTGCCCCCAGACAGACATATGTACATGACACACCTGCATCACATTTCCTACTTTATTTGGGGTCTGACTTACTCTTACTTCCTCTTTCTAAGAAATCTAGGATCTCGATGGCAGTTGTGCATCGACTGATGAATTGATAAAAAAGAGATGGTGGACAGAGAGATGGAGGGGTGGACAGACACAATGGAATATTACTCAGCCATCAAAAAGAAAGAAACCTTGCCATTTGCAACAACCTCGGCGGAACCAGAAGGTATTATGCAAAGTAAAATAAGTCAGTCAAAGAAAGATAAATACCATTTGATTTCATTCATATGTGGAATTTAAGAAACAAAACAGATGAACATAGGGGAAGGGAAATAAAAATAAAATAAAATAAAAACAGAGAGGGAGGGGGCGCCTGGGTGGCTCCGAGGGTTAAGCCTCTGCCTTTGGCTCAGGTCATGGTCTCAGGATCCTGGAATCAAGCCCACATTGGGATCTCTGCTTAGCAGGGAGCCTGCTTCGCCCTCTCTGCTTCTCTGCCTACTTGTGATCTCTCTCTTTTTGTCAAATAAATACATTTTAAAAATCCCCCCCCCAAAAAAAAACAGAGAGGGAGGTAAACCATTAGAGAATCTTAATGAGGGTTGCTGGAAGGGAGGTGAGCGGGGGGAAGGGATACTTGGGTGATGGGCATTAAGGAGGGTACATGATGTTAGGAGCACTGGGTGGTATATGCAACTGATTAATTGCTAAATTCTACCCACGATCCTGACAATAAAGTGTATGTTAACTAAATTGAATTTAAATACAAAACATTTTTTAAAAGTTAGGATCTTGAGGAAGAAGGACCCAAGAATATTTTACCACCAAAAAGTGACCCCCTCTCCAGAACTCTAGTACACTCTGGATCTCCTGCATGCCTGCTCCTTGAACCCTCCTACAGGATCCGGAGATGTGAACTTAGATGGAGATACTGGATTCCAGAGGCAACCATGTGCATTGCAACAGGTGTTGTTGGGGCTCTAGGGTCCAGCAGGTCTCCAGCCACCCACTTTCTCCTACCCTGCCCTCCCACCAGCCTGGGGTACCCCCACCCCCCACCCCCAGGCGTGCTGCACAGCAAGATGCCTCCATATCTCTTTCAGAACACACAGGAACGGGAGTTTCAGTTGAACCCTTGGGGTGAGACAGGTATAGATCAGAATGAGGAGACTAGATCTCCTCTCCACCTGAGTTCTTGTTGTTCTAGAACACAACTCTAGCAATTATAGTTCCAACCATCTAAATTCCTGCTAAAACAACCCCAGTGATGAGAACATCAAGGAGAACCTGGCCAGCAAATGCCTCCTTGAGGAGCATGGTGAGCTGGGCAAGTGGATAAGAGGTAAAAAGGAAAACTGAGGGGTGCCCCTATGCCCTGACTCTGCTGGAAGTCTCTAGAAGGTTCCTGGATCCCTGATATGGGGCTCCACTCCTCATCCCCCAGCCCCCTGTCTCATAGTGATGGGCTCAGGCAGCCCCTCATCCTACACACAGCACATGTATCTCCCTTCATCTCCAGAAGGCAGCACAATGGCCACCCATTCTGGATGGTTCCATCCCCTTCTGCCTGGTCTCCACAAGCTCCTTGTACTAGATCTGGTGCTCTCTGGCCCACTGCCAGGTCACGGTCATCTCTGCAGGACAGGAGCCCAGGACGCACAACCCCTTAGGGTGACCTTACCATCAGAGAGGGGGTGGTTGGTCACGTGTGTTCTAGGAGGCTCTGTGGAGGAGCCAACATGGAGCGCTAAAGCAAGGCCTTCTAGAAAAGCATCAACTCCACAGACCAAGATGTGATACCTGCTGAGGGCCTGGCTGCCTGCCAGGGCGAGGCAGGGAGTGTTCCCTTTCAGGAGGCAGAAGGCACCAGCACTGGCCAGGCCCAGGTCCAAGGCAAGAAGATGGGAACAGCCTCTGACATTTTCCTCCAAGGGAAGAGCCTTTTCAGAGACTCTCCACCTGCTTTTGAGGCCTGTAACTCAGTATGTCTAGCTCAGTATTGATAGGTCCTCACAGCTACTATGTCTCTGGTGGGAAAGAGCCTGAAGATTGAGAAACCTCCATGAGCCTCAGAGCTACTGCCGTGCTCTCCCCACGTGGAGAACGGTCCCCCATGTGGGCCTAAGAAGAGTGTGTGTCATGGCACTGCCCAGGGGACTTGGGATGGGCTGCTGTCCCGAGCGCATGGCCCCCATCCCACACTAGATGTCCTCCATCCCCGTGTGTGAGTAGCTCTGGAGAGAGGGCGGCCCCAGGCTGGGCTGGGAAGAGCTGCAGGGCTGGGCTGTGGTGAGTCCTTACCAGTATGACCGATGTTCTTGTCCCAAATCCCAAGTGTCCCTGCAGCGACAGGAAGCGTGGCTTCTCGAGTCCATCTCGTCCCTCCATGAAGTGCCCACTGGCCTCCCGTCTCTGCTGGGGTAGCAGCAACGATGAGACTACCATGGATGGCAGAGTTTCCATGTCAAAACTCAGTCACTGTCATTGTCCTAGTCATCCTGTCACCACCCCAGTGTCCCATTATCCTCTGGAGTTCCCAGCCATGGTGACCTGAAGGGTGGGGGCCTGCCCACCTCCTCCCCAGGACCAGGCACTGTCAGCCGGGGAAGAGCACACCTCCGGAGCCCCCCAGCATTTGTCTCTGTGCCCCACCCCCACCAGCTTCTCTGTAGGGAACATTCACTGTCTAGACTGTGCTAGTGTGACACAGTGAGAAGGACGGACTTGGTCTTCCTCCTCCTGCACAGCTCTTAACACCTCTGTAACAGCCTGAGTGATGGGACTCATAGGAGCACTTCTTCAAGATTTTGTTCCCAGATCCTGAAAAAGTGCTGGAAAGATCCTGGCCCCATCTTTACACACTGTACCAATCCTCACTGCATACCGTCTCTCTCCTCCGATGCTGTGAGCCCTGAGAAGGCAGGACTCTGTCAGGGCCTGAAACAGAACCATCTGGCAAACTGTGGACTTCACGCTCCTGTACAGATCAGCTGGGAAAGTCTGAGCTCTAATCGTGCCTCTCACTGGTTTATGCCTGGATCCCACATGCAAGGCCTTCTACTAACTGTTTCGTTTACTAAAACCTCCAGACCTTAACTAGAAATGATTAACTACACCTATGTCCTGACCTCCCTGTGTCCAATGTCACCCACATCTTGCCCAGCCTGACTGCTGACTGCTTGGGACCTCACCCCCCATCAACCCAGATGGTACACACACATCAGGGTCTACACAGAATTCCACCTCATTCATGAACCTTCCCCCAACCACTGGGGGTCTGGCCTATGAACCCTGTAAACTGTGTCTCTTCTTCTCATGTGACATCTAAGGAGGCGTCTGTCTTCAGTAGCTCTCAGTCTGCCTCACACGCTCAGTCACATGCTCTCAGAAGTGTAGGTGCCTCCCCATCCTCACTGTAGGCTCTGTGAGGACAACCACTAGCTTATACCTTCTGGTTTCCCACCTGCAGGGACCTAAACTGTGTCCAGGACCACTGAGGTTAGTTAACTACTTATTGACACAAGGACCCCATTCCCCTGAGCCTACTGCCCTGGCATTCACTCTCATGTGACAACTTGTGGTCACCTGCCTGTCCCAGCCTGACACAGGGGGACACCAGACAAGAGGGTCTCATGCCCCTGGGGTGAGAGGTGTGCTCAACTCTCTCTGCTTTCTCCCAGGCCCCAAGCTGCTGGCTGTTATGGGGTTCGGCGGTGGATCACTGCACATTCCTCAGGTTTCGGGGTTACTCTTCATCTGGCTCGTGAAGATCTTGGTCTCGTCGTCTGAAGAACTTGACTCCTGCATGCACCACTGGACTCCAGACTCTGTCTCTGTCTCCTCACAGTCATGACAGGAAAGGTGGCCGGTCCATGGAGCCCAAGGCAGGAAATGCAGGGCCTTCCGGAGCGGCTCCGACCCCACTGAGGGGAAATACTGCAGAAAGTGCTGTCCTGAGGGAGAAAGCGGGGTGGGAGTTCAGAGAAGGCTCCAGGATTTACTGAGTGAGGACCTAGTGATGCACATGCATGTGTATGTCCCTGTGTGTGTGTGTGTACATGTGTGTTGTGTGACAGGAGTGACAGGAACACAACATAGCACAGTGGGAGACAATGACACAACAACCCTCCCTGTCCCATGCCCCCTGTGACAGTCATATTCCAATCCCACACACACATGGTGCCCCCGTAGAATGCACAGATACTGTGTCATTTCCTGCAAAACAAACAGTATTTGGCATATCCAGATTTTAAAAAAAGAAAAAATCTGTGCTACTTCTGTCGAAACAAATTAAAAATATACATAACTAAACATCTGAGAAGATTCAATACTGTCTGTGAATATTTGGTTGGAAAGCATGACACTAGGCAGGCCTGGTCTTCCCGCAGCACTAAGATGCCAAAAGCCACTGAACATGGTGTCAAACCTGTTAGAGTCACTTAGTAAGAAATCGTGCAATCGGGGAGAAAAATGTTCGGGAAATAAACTTTTGTTCAGTTTGGCCTTCATGTTGGCTTTCATGACTTGTCTGTGAACAGTGATGTCAATACTGTCTTTAGCCTTAGCAGAGAGAGATGTTACTCATTAGGGAATCTGGATTAATTTGAGAAAAGAAGAATTAATTAGCATACAAAAGTAATAAGGGAATCAAGGAGGAAAAGTAGTCCATAGTATTTTTCAAATTTAACTGAGGGTGTGTCTGACATGACAGGAACATGGAATGGAACAGGGGGGCACCCCGGACGGGTCAGAGTCAAGTGTTCAGGGAGCTTCAGAGTGTGCAGGGCGGACGGTGGGTCAGCGGAGCCGTTGGAACCAGAATGAACACGAAGGCGCAGGAACACAACCACAGCCCTGCTGGGGCTTCTCCCACCCTCCCCCAGCGTGGGAACCTGCAGACTCAGCACCAGGGCATCACCCCATGATCACAGGAGCTGGAGAGCAGCGGAGCTAGGTTTATCTGTCTGTTCGTTCGTGAAGCCCAGGCCTTGTTCGTAGGCCTCAGTGGCCACCACTCTCTCTGCTGTACGGCTGTGCCTCTGTGGGCAGAGGTCAAGAACACCTCAGTCCCAGCAGCTCCCAGTGGAGGGAGGTGAGAAACCTCCCATCTCTCTCAGGCTAAGCCCTCCTGTTGTAGCAGGGAGAGGATCACAGGCGAAACCCAGATTGTCTCCCCCCAGCCCCCACTCCGCTCCACCACCTCCGCCCTTCCGTCCTCACTGTGTCCTGTGCTGTGTTCAGGATAAACCCTCCTGGTATTGATCCACTGGAGTCCAGCCAGAGGCCCCCTACCTCTCCCTCCCTGTAGCCCCTATGTATTCATTCTCCCCGGAACAGTAGCCCTAACTGCCCTTAGGGAATGGGACAATGACTGCTCCAGCTGCTTCCTGTGGAAATGGGGTGGCGGGCTGTAAGGCAGTTAGAATCCATCCAGGGTCGGTCTAGGGGGCCCATGGTATGGCTCAGGGGGTCATGATGGCCAGCAGAGAACACATGCATCAGCACATGCAAAAGAATAAGCATAACACAAATATCAAGCTCAAAATTGTGATCACATCTCTTAGGTAAGATCCCCAATTACCAATTCCATCAAATACACCAGTGGATAATTTTGATCTGTTTACTTTTTTTTTAATTTTTTTAAAAGATTTTATTTATTTATTTGACAGACAGAGATTACAAGTAGGCAGAGAGGCAGGCAGAGACAGAAGGGGGAGGCAGGCTTCCTGTTGAGCAGAGAGCCCAATGCGGGACTCGATCCCAGGACCCTGAGATCATGACCTGAGCCGAAGGCAGAGGCTTAACCCACTGAGCCACCCAGGTGCCCCAATTTTGATCTTTTTAAATTGATCATGTATGTCCCCTATGAAATGGGACACTTTGTGAGAGTTATCTGTAATGTTAAAACAACACATACCAGGAAACTCCTCGCATCCTAAATGGTTTGGCAATAATAGATAATCCACAGTCGCCCATTTCTGAGAAGTCCCTCTCTGACTTCATTTAATTCTTGTCTGAGTGTATCTAGTGCCTAGGACGGATATATAGAGTTCTGCCGAGCAAGCATACTGTTTTGCTTATTTCATGTTGTAGCTCCTGTGGTAAGTCCTGGAAGTCCCATAGTGAGCTCAGAGGGCTTTTCTACCAGGAGGGCTGTTGTATGCTTGGCTAAAGCCTTTGTAATTGGACCCCAGGAGAGGTGGCTTCTAGGACAAATATGACTAAGGGATAAAACCATCAAGAAACTCTCTTTGTGGGATGCCTGGGTGGCTCAGTGGTTTAAGCTGCTGCCTTCAGCTCAGGTCATGATCTCAGGGTCCTGGGATCGAGTCCCACATCGGGCTCTCTGCTCGGCAGGGAGCCTGCTTCCCTCTCACTCTCTCTGCCTGCCTCTCTGCCTACTTATGATCTCTCTCTGTCAAATAAGTAAATAAAATCTTAAAAAAAAAAAAAAGAAAGAAACTCTCTTTGTTTGAAGTCTAACCTTCACAATAGCCCAACAACAAGGAATCAGTGGCAAATGGGAGAAAACTTGTCTCAAGAGATAAGGGCATCCTCAAATGTGTCATCCAATCCAGTCATAAAGAAAGTGGGGTCACCCATGATCTCCATAAGCCTATAGTTAACCTCATGCAGTGGAGCATGCTCTGGCTGTAAAGGAGTGATTCTGTCGTTCCAGCCACACAGAACTGGTCAAGGTGCTAGTTGAGTCATACAATTGTTGGGAATTAATCCCATTTTCTGGTTTAAATTATAAAATTTATTAATAATAATTTATTATTATAAATATTATATGTAATATATAATTACATATATATTATATTACAACATATAATGCATAATATTATATTATTAGTAGTAGTAGTATAAATTTTATAATAAGAATTCTGGTTTAGGGGTGCCTGGGTGGCTCAGTGGGTTAAAGCCTCTGCCTTCAGCTCAGGTGATCCCAGGGTCCTGGGATCGAGCCCCACATCGGGCTCTCTGCTCCTCGGGAAGCTTGCTTTCTCCTCTCTCTCTGCCTGCTTGTGATCTCTGTCTGTCAAATAAATAAATAAAATCTTTTTAAAAAAATTAAAAAAAAGAATTCTGGTTTAAATTATTATCCCCACAGAGTAGCAAGCAAGAGCCTATACATGAACTATTGTTGCAATTTCTCTGAAGTTTACCTCAAGTTGTCTAGCTTAGGCAAACAACAAATGTTTAAAGAGGATCAGAGCTAGAAGATTTAGTCTTCCATAAAGATGTTACTAAAACATAATTTCTATTATAATAACCGTCATTTTCAGAGATGACCAAATCAAGACTAATCTGTTTGGAAAATAAGTCCAATTTTAATGAACTTTTAAAAATTTTTTATGTAAGCTCAGCAAGAATAGCAATTAACTGTATAGATCTTTTAAAGTTTGCTTTGATGGAACTTTTTGTAAGGAATCTCTAGGTGGAACTTGCAGTAGCCTCTCTAGGCCAGAAGCCAAGCCAAGAACTTGCCATCAGACACGTGCAATAGCTGTGGATGTGGGCAGCTGAATTCCTCTTCATGAGCTCCGAGTGTCTGAGGTTCCTGCGCCCACCAGGAAGTGGCATTATTTACTCACTGGTGAGGCTGCTGGGAACTCTGTAAGCAAGGTATCAGGCCAACAGTTCCAAGGGGCTTTAGGGCTCCACATTTCATAAAGTCAACCTCAGTTCCTTAAAGCTGTTTGGTCATATCTGAATCTATGCTTGTCTCTCTCAAATATGACATTCCAGTCAAAACCTTGGTAAAATAAACCATGTTTCCAATGGTGTCCCATGGCAAGGAGAACAGATTCTTATTAAGCTTACGCAAATGAGTATAGTTGCCATGGAAGAAAGAATATGTATGTTATCTTAAGAGAAAGTTTTCTTCACCCTGAAGACTAAACACTGGAGAACCAGCAATGTTTTAAATAAGAGTCACGAAACTATAATCATTTTCTTAGTTTGCTTAGTCCCAGGTTACTAATTCTTGTTTAGTTTAAATGCAACTTTTATGTAGTTCAAGAAATTCTACCCATTTTAGTTTAGGATTTTGAAGAATCAAAAACCTGTATTTCTTCTAACGTCCTTTTTTAAAAAAAAATCTATTTCACAGAGAGAAAGAGAGCGTACAAGCAGGGTGAGCAGCAGATAGAGGGATAGGGAGAAACAGGCTTCCTGCTGAGCAGAGGGCAGATGCCCGGCTCCATCCCAGGACCCTGGGATCATGACCTGAGCTGAAGGCAGACACTTAACCAACTGAGCCAACCAGGTGCCCCCTAAAAGTCCTTTTTATGAATCTTCTCGAAGATGAAACTCATTTTATAAATAACAAAAGACTGAAATGCAATTGACAAGGAAATTCAATTATTTCTGTGACATACAACGTTTTAATAATTTGAATGTTGTGATGACCTAATCCCAAAACATATTAAAACTTTGGGAATTGCATATCATCTTTAGAAGAGTTATAGCATTTGCCCAGATAACATAACCTATGGTTTACCATTATTTGTTGATGGTGTTTTCCAGGTAACTTAACATACCCAGTAAACAGCCTAATTGGTCAAAAAGAAATCATTTACAATGTAAATCTTGTGGAAGTTTATGAAAAACTTCAGTTATAAATCATATGCCTAAGTAGGACTACAAATTATTGTAAAACCCAAAACTTAATTATTTACTTGACCAAAGTAACAGTAAGATTCCAAAGGCAAATAAGCAGGGTCATAAATTTGCTAGCAAAACTTGCCTCCTTTAATATGGAGAAGTTTTAACTAAGTAATCAAAGGCCTGAAAAGACAAAATACTGAAACTGGTTTTCTTGGGCAGATAAAGAAAAGAGAAACAACTTTTTTACATTTTTCTTACCAAGAGGAGACCATAATTGAAGAAAGCTTTGGGGTGCCTGAATGGTTCAGTTGGTTAAGCAACCACCTGTGGCTCAGGTCACAGTCCTGGAGTCCCCAGACTCCTGTGTCGGACGCCCAGCTCAATGGGGAGTCTGCTTCTCCCTATGACCTTCCTCCCTCTCATGTTCTCTCTCACTCTCTTTCTCAAATAAATAAAGAAAATCTAAAAAAAAAAAAAAGTGAAGAAGAAGAAGAAAAGAAACCTTTGTCTTTTTTAAGTGAAAGAAAGTGGAATTTCAACCTTCTACCCGTGCACCTTTAAAACCCATTTATTTCAGGGAAACCTGCATGATTCAGGTGGTTAAACCTTTCAACTCAGGTCATTGTCCCAGGGTCCTGGGGTTAAGTCCTGCATGGGGCTCCTTGCTCAGTGGGAGCCTGCTTCCCCCTCTGCCTCCTTCTCTCTCTCTGTACCTCTCTTTCTCTCTGACAATTAAATAAATAAAATCTATTTTAAAAACCACATTGTTTCAATCTTAGTCCATTCTGACCACATATGACAATTCTTTTCCAAAGATTTCCCTTTACAAACCCTCTATAACTTCTTTTTGCATTTAAATGTTGCCCCAAGCCATTTCTTTTGAAATAATCAGTCTTATTTAGCACAAAATTACCTTTTTTTAGCTTTAACAAAAATCTATTCCCATTTCTTATCTTTCTTACCTATCTCCTACTTTTCTACATACAGAGTTGCTTCCCCTCTTTTCATCAGTATTAATTATATTTAGCAGAATTCTGCACTCTTAGAAACCTTCATCTTTAGTGAAAATTAAGTAGTAACCAATTGTAAACTGTTATACTAGAAGTTTATAGACAGCAAATTTAAGCACAAAACATGTTTAACAACAAACTCAAATATTCTTAGTTTCTTTGTAATAAGAAGTCAAAAGCACAAGTCCATGCCCAGTAATCAATGCTTTAGTACTTTATCCTGCTTGAAAAAGAGCTACATGTCCAATGAATTTAATCCCAATTTATTATCCAAGCAAAACTTTAAAGTTTCAGGTTAGCAAAGACTTTTAAAGCTATCTTAACAATTATCCATGAAAACTCCAAGGCAGAAAATTAACCATCATTTTAAGTTATCTTTCTGTTAAAAAATTATAACAGAGATCACGAAAGCTTATTTGACCTTTAGTAAATCTTGGTAGATAAAATAAAATAAATAAATAAAATAAAAAGTTAATGCCGATAGCTTTAAAGACTTGTTTATCTTAATTAAACCAACAAACATAAATTAGTTTAAATACTCATTATATCTCACTTGGATTCTCCTTTAGAAATCAATCAGTTTGTTCCCCACTGTCAATTTTTTCCTGAGACCATGGTGGGGAATCTGAAATGAGCAGTGTGTTCAGGCTGCACCCAGGTGGTGCATAAGCAGGAGGAGGGGGAGGCAGAAGAGGCAGAGTGCCCCCAGAAAGCAGAGAAAGAAGGTTCCTGTTCTAAAGCTTGACAGCTGAGACAGATGAGCAGACACAGATTTTTGTTTGTTTTTCCATCAAAGGGGAAGTAGGCAGTCGGTGTCAGGCCAGAGAAGACAGGGAACTTCCCTAAAAGAAAAGGAGTTTCAGCAGCTGCTTGGTCCCTTGGTGACCCATCCTAGAGTGAGACTGGCCTAACACCATACGTGGAAAGTCAGGCCAGCAGAAATAGCCACTCTGACCTGCACCCAGCACCCAACCCTCTCCCTCCCCTGGACTATCACCCAGTGAAATATCTTTTAGGTAGCTCAGCCACAGTCAAGGGTGCAAACTGGTTTCCAGGGATTTGTAGGCAGCTGTGTGCTACTTTGGGGCTGTGACCTCCAGGACCGGTCTCCAACTTTTTACGTGTCTCGGAGACCCCAGGGTCATTTATGATGTCCAGGGACAGGCTCAGAATGCCAGATGACCAGTCCTGTGGACTCCCCAGATGAGGCCTGAAATGGGTCAGGGGGAATTCTGTCACATGTCTCTCCAGAGTCCTCCTAGGAAATCCTCATTCATTTCGTTTGCACTCGAGGCTCTGAGAAGCAAAAGCCCAATTAAATGTTTTGGTTTATTTTCACCAGTAAAGTGCCTGAACATCCCTTCTCCTACATACCTGATTGATGAGGGAACAGAAGGCTGGCTGAGGACAAAGCAAAAGCTGACATGTTACAACCTCCCCTCCCCCCACACCTGGGTGGGACATAGGTGACATTCTTTAGTCATCTCCCACCCATCCTAATGTTAATACCTTGCTAGAGGGCAAAAGGACCTTGGCAAAGGTAAGGCCTCTGGTGTCTCTGGTATCTTGGAGGTCCTCTTCAGCATATGAAAGTCCTATTGAAACCTCCCTTTTCCTTACTTCCCCCACTCCCATCGTACATAACCTGCTACCCCTCACTACCCAGGGCAACAGCTCTTTCTGCCCATGGGTCCTGTCCCTAGGCTTTAATAAACCACCATTTTGCACAAAAGATGTCTCAAGAATTCTTCCTTGGTCATTGGCTCCAGACTTCACCCCACTGAACCTCACGTATTTCTAGAATTTCATCATGATGACTCATCAGTAGACGAGGCCCTGGTATAAACATAGAGCTCCCAGAGAAAAGGAGAAGCCATTTGGGCAAAAGGTATGAAATTGAGGATAAGTGAGCTGGTTAATACGGAGCCAATATTCCCTTCCAACAAGGAAGGGGGATTGACTGAGTCCTTCCCAGAAGCCTGTCACCTGAGTCTTAAGACTTGAGGCTGTGCTAGTCGCTCTTACCTGGCCAACAGTACCCTGTGTTTTATTAGAGAAGAGGCCTAAGTGGGGGAGATAAGTCTCCCAAAACATAAAGACAGTCCACATTACTCACCTTCTGATGGATGAAGTCGGATGCTTTTCCCGGCCAATGTACCATATATGTTACAAGATTACAAGGTTCTTGTCTCAGGGAGTCGAAGAATGAATCTCGCAGACACAAAAATTGAAGTGAAAATTTATTAGTGAAGGTGGGAAGAGAAAGGAAAGAGAAAGCTCTCTAGAGTGAGAGGGGTCCTGAATGGGCTGCACTGAGGGCTTTCAGTGGCAGTCTCTTCTTGAGAACTGACTGGGAAGCTCGTGGCCTTGAGATTCCTGTGCCATCCTGGCTTGAGCAAGGACCATTGAGAAACCATTAATGACTTACTTCTTTGGGGCTTGGTCCTTTTCTGTGATACACTGTAGCTGCCAAAGAAAAATACTCCTGACCGTTCGACCCCTTTGGAGGCCAGGTGTCTGTTTCCTTATCTCTTGTTGACTCTGGCTTAGGGCATCTTCCAGCCAGGAATAGTGTCCCAGCCATGCGCCCCTGCCTCTCCCTGCCTACACCTTAACCCTTTCCTTCCTCAACACCGAATGAATGTATCGAACATCAGACTTCACCGTTGGCAGGGCATTTGGAAGTTTCAGCGAAATCTCAGGAACAAAGTAACCTGAGAAGGTGAGTGTCAAAATCTGAGTAGAAACTGCACATCTTTAATTGGCCACTAATCACACAGAGGGCAGCTCACTCAGGACCAAGGCTGAAAATGCAGCCACTGTGGTGAGGGAGCAGGAGGCTGACTGAGGACAAAGCAAAAGCTGGCACCTTGCACCCCCTCTCCACCCACTCCCCTCCATAATATGTGTGATATTCCTCAGGCACCCTTGGCGGCCATAAAGGAGAAACAAATAGTTAACTTGCAGAGATCACAGTCCTGCAAGACAGGAACCTCCCAACCATCTTGATGTTAATGGCTTGCCAAAAGACAACTTTGATCAAGCTGCAAGACCTCCACCTTGTAGGCCCTCTTTAGCATATCAAAGATCCGTTGAAACCTCTCTTCCTCTCACCTTCCCCCAACCACAGGCTACAGAACCTGCCATCCCTCACAACCCAGGGCAGCAGCTCTTTCTGCCCAGGGGTCCTGTCCCCATGCTTTAATAAACCACCATTTTGCACCAAAGATGTCTCAAGAATTCTTTCTTGGTTATTGGCTCTGGACCTCACCCCACCGAACCTCACCTAGGTTCTAGACTTCATCAACTGGACACAGAAAAACAGGGCACAGACAACAGCTGTCAGCAGTGTGGTGACCAGACAGCAAGCTGGCAGGGTCTCCTTGTAGTCCTAGGGCCAGGTCAGAGACTAGCCCCACTCCCCAGGGTTCAGCCCGGAAGAGCTATCATAACAGCAGCTTGCAGAAGCTCAGAAGCCACTCAGCAGGGAGCAGGCCCAGAGCAGATTGGCTCTTAAGCCAGTGGTCTGATGCACTGTAGGGTGCCAGCGCTGAATGAAAACTTACTGACCTTAACTGTTAAGTAGGTTGTTCTATTGAATTGTAAATGCAATGATCAAGGCGCCCAAGAGTCCTATGAAACTGCTATAAACAAAGATCCTCTTAGCAGCGTTGGCTGTGACCTTCCAGATCCATTCTTTCTGACTCTTTCTCATTCCCTCCATTCAGTCAAGGCTGGTTCCTTGGCAAGTGGCACCCCCGCAGGGACCTGAGTACTGGGATGGGCTTATGCCACAGCAGATGCGGAACACCTCAGAGTAGAGATGTCTCGCATTTGGAATTGGTAAGTGCAGCAGCAATCATGTGTTGGGAGTAAAAAATATTGGGCCAAGAATTGGGTACTTTGTGTACAAGTGCTTAAATCTATGTTAAAGTCTCGTGGAACAGAATTTAGTGACGCTCACAGAAATTTCTTAAATTTGTCCAGGAAGTTCACCCATGGTTTCCTGAGGAGGGCACAGTTAATCTCCTAATAGATGTGGGGGCTTCTCCCTCCCTCATTTCCCATGTTAATGGCCATGACTGGAGCCAGCTGTGGTCAGCCTCCCTTGGGTCGGAGACTTCAAAGAATATTCCCAAGCAGCTGCTGAAACTCCCTTTATTTCAGGGAAATTCCCTGTCTTCTCTGACCTGATGAGGACTGCCTAACCCCTTGCCCCTTGCTGGCAGGAAACAAGGCATCTGCTCCTCTGCTGGAGCTGGTGAGCTCTAGAACAGGAACCCTGTCTCCGCCTTCTGGCAGCACTTTGTCTCCTCTGTCTCTCCCTTCCCCTGTTCCTGCACCAACTTGGGTGCGGCCTGCATGACTGGCCTCTACACCAAACCCGGTGCCCCTGCACCAAGGCTCCTCCTCTCTTCACGGTCAAGGAGCAAGAAGAGACCCCTGGACCTAACACCCCCCACTCCAGATATCCCCACCCATGTCTCAGGTAAACACTGAAAGTGGGGTGGGCCCAGGTGGAACATAAATCGATATTTAAAGTATTTATGTTTGTTGGTTTAACTAAGATAGACAAGTCTATAAGTTATCAGCACTAAATGTAAAACTTATTCTACTGAGGTTTGCTGAAGGTCAAACAAGCTCATATTATCTCTGTTAGAATTTGTTAGCAAAAAGATGACTGGGGCGCCTGGCTGGCTCAGTTGGTTAAGCCTCTGCTTTCCGCTTACGTCTTGGCCCTGGAGTCCTGGGATGGAGCCCTGCATCGGGCTCCCTGATCCTCAGGAAGCCTGCTTCTCCCTCTCACTCTGCTGCTCCTCACTGCTTGTGCTCTCTTTCTCTAATAAATAAAAAAAAAATCTTTAATAAAAAAAACCATGACTAAACTAATGGTTAATTGTCTCAAAGTCTTCATGGGTAATTGTTAAGATAGCTTTCAAAGTCCTTGGTAACCTGAAACTTTGAAGTTTTGCTTGGATGATAAATGAAGTAAGTTGGACCTCTAGATGTTTTCCAATTAGGATAAAGTGCTAAAGTTTGACTACTGAATGTAGGTTTGTGCTTTTGATTTATTGCAAGGAACTAAGGATATTTAAATCTGTTGGTAAATATGTTTTATGCTTAACTGATTCATAAATATGCCATCCAAAGAACTGTGGCATAACAGTCCAAAATTGGTTACTCCTTAGTCTTCACTGGAAATTAAGGTTTTTAAGAGTATAAAATTCTGCTCAGTGTAACTGAGACTGACAGAAATAAGGGAAGCAACTCTGTATATGGAAAAGTAAGCAATATGCAAGAAAGATATAAGAAATGGGAATACAGGGGCGCCTGGGTGGCTCAGTGGATTAAGCCGCTGCCTTCGGCTCAGGTCATGATCTCAGGGTCCTGGGATCGAGCCCCGCATCGGGCACTCCGCTCTGCAGGGAGCCTGCTTCCTCCTCTCTCTCTGCCTCCTCTCTCTCTGCCTGCCTCTCTGCCTACTTGTGATCTCTCTCTCTGTCAAATAAATAAATAAAATCTTTAAAAAAAAAAAAAAAGAAATAGGAATACATTTTTGTTGAAGGTAAAAGAAGGTAATTTTGTCCTAAATGAGAGGGTTGTTGGTTTAAAAAAAAAAAAAATGGCTTGGGACAATCAAAATGCAAAGAAAATGTGTAAAAGATTTGTGATGGGAAATCTTTGGAAAAGAATTTTAATGGTAGACAGGATGGACTAAGAGTGAAATGAATGGATTTTAAAAGTACATTGGTTTAAGAGTTAAAGTCTGATTTCTCTTAAAAGGACAAAGATTTCAGGCACCTGGGTGGCTCAGTTGGTTAAGGGACTACCTTTGGCTCAGGTCATGATCCTGGCATCCCCTGGATCGAGTCCCATGTTGCGCTCCCTGCTCAGTGAGGAGTCTGCTTCTCTCTCGGACCCTCTTCCCTTCTCATGCTCTCTCACTCTCAGGTAAATAAATAAAAAAAATTTTTTTTTAAAAAGACAAAGTTTTCTTGAATTGTTAGTCTGCTCTTGATGAGAAAATGCAAATAGTTGTTTTTTCTCTGCTTACCTAGAAAATCCAGTTTCTGTGTCTTGCTTTTATCGGGTCTTTAATGTCCCTAATCCTATTTAAGCCTGTGCTTTAAAACTTTCTAGGTTTGGGGCGCGTGGGTGGCTCATTGGGTTAAGCCTCTGCCCTCCTCGGGTCATGGGCTCAGGGTCCTGGGATTGAGCCTTGCATGGGGCTCTCTGCTCGGCGGGGAGCCTGCTTCCTTCTCTCTCTCTGCCTGCCTCTCTGTCTACTTGTGATCTCTCTGTCTGTCAAATAAATAAAATAAAATCTTAAAAAAAAAAAAAAACTTCCTAATGTTGGGGTGCCTGGGTGGATCAATGGGGTCAAGCCTCTTCCTTCAGTTCAGGTCATGGTCTCAGCATCCTGGGATGGGCTCTCTGCTCTGTGGAGAGCCTGCTTCCCCCTCTCTCTCTGCCTGCCCCTTTGCCAATTTGTGATCTCTCTCTGTGTGTCAGATAAATAAATAAAATATTTTAAAAATTTTCCTAAGGTTTTAAAAAACTTCCCCAAGATTTAAATCATGAACAAAGTCTTGTTGACTAATTAGGCTCGCTTGCTTGGTATGTTACCTTCTGGTTCTGGCTATTGAAGTGTTTTATGTCACAGAATTACAGAGTTTTCTTGTCTAATTGTATCATCGTGAACTCTCCTATCAGATGATTTAACAATGTCCATTTCTGAGTTTCTGTTATTTATAATTGTTCTAATTGTCTTGTAAAATGAGTTTCATCTTCAGGGAGATTCATATAAAGGACTTTTCAGGACAAACACAGGTATTCAGTATTTAAGATCAGAACTGAAATGAATAAGAACTTCCAGAACTAATTAAGACTTGTATCAAACTATAAACCAGAATTAGTAACATGGGACTAAATAAACTAAAAAATTAAGGTGTTGTAACTCTTGTTTGAAACATTGCTGGTTCTGTAATGCTTGCCCTTGCAGACTAAGGAAACTTTTTCTTAAGATACCTGTGACTTACAGAAATGTGAAAAGACTCATTTATAAACAAATCAAAGCATTCAACTTTTCTCTTTATCTAAACCCTCTGAAACTCAAAAGGTCTCAGTAAGTATTCCTTCTTCCATGCCCTTCCTGGTCATTTGCATAAGTTCAAGAATTTCTTCTCCATCTAACAGGACACCATTGGAAGCATGGGTTATTTTACCAAGGCTTTGTAAAGTTCTAGCAGAGCAGATTCTGAAAGATCTGTATGTTCACTCACTATTCTTGCTGAGCTTACATAAATGATTAGGCCAAGTTTGTTAAAACTGGACTTGTTTTTCAAATAAATGAATCCTGATTTGTCTCTTTGGAAGTGAGTGCTATTTTAGAGAGAAAAATTGTTTAAGTAGCCCATCTTTGTGGATGTTAAATTCTAGATTTGATTATCTTTAAATGTTTATTTTTTACCTAAGCTAGACAGCTTGAGATAAACCTCAGAGAAGGTGCACAATACCTCATTTAGACAATTTTCTTCCCTTATTCTGTGGGAATAATGACAAAACCCCATAGGCACAGGATTAAGCAACTTGAAAAAGGGATTAATTCCCCCAAAATTATATAACTGAACTAGCACTCCATTATATATAGCAATTATATAACTGAACTAGCACTTGTACCGCACTCCATAGGGTTAACTACAGACTTGTGGACATGATGGATGGCCCCACATCCTTAATGATTGGATTGGATGATGCACTTGGGGATGTCCAGATGCCCTTATCTCCTGAGACAAGTTTTCTCCCACTTGCCTGTGATCCTTTGTAATCAGGATATTGTTAAGGCCAGGACCACTCAAAGGGCTTCTTAATGGTTTCATCCCTTAGTCATATTTATCCTAGAAGCCACCTCTAATGAGATACAATTACAAATAAAGGCTTTAACTAAGCATAAAAGAGCCCTCCTGGTATAAGGAGCCTCAGAGCTCACAATGGGACAGTCCCTGACTGTAATGACTTCACATCAGGTCCAAAATGTCTTAGAGACCACAAGCCATCAATAGATCATAGGAGGCTGACTTATTAAATATCAGGCTATGCTTATAGATATGAATAAAATCATACTTGAAGCCTGTCAGACTTTTTTTTTTTAAGATTTTATCTATTCATTCAACAGAATGAATAAGAGATCACAAGTAGACAGAGAGGCTGGCAGAGACAGAGGGGGAAGCAGGCTCCCCTCTGAGCAGAGAATCCAATGCGGGGCTCAATCCTAGGACCCTGGGATCATGACCTGAGGTGAAGGCAGAGGCTTTAACCCACTGAGCCACCCAGGCACCCAAAACCTGTCAGACTTTAAACCCATCTACCGTTATGCCTGAATCTGACCTTTGTACTTCCCTATAGAGCCCAGATGTTCAGAGGTTATTGATCTTGCTTACTCTAGTCAACCACATGTAAGATGCCCCTATTAAAAATACAAATGAGTTTCTTGTAGGCAGCATATTGATGGGTTTTGTTTTTTTATCCATTCTGATACCCTGTGTATTTTGATTGGGGCATTTAGCCCATTAACATTCAGGGTAACTATTGAGAGATATGAATTTAGTGCCATTGTATTGACTGTAAGGTGACTGTTACTGTATACTGTCTCTGTACCTTTCTGATCTACTACTTTTAGGGTCTCTCTTTGCTTAGAGGAACACTTTCAATATTTCCTGTAGAGCTGGTTTGGTGTTTACAAATTCTTTCAGTTTTTGTTTGTCTTGGAAGCTTTTTATCTCTCCTTCTATTTTCAATGATAGTCTAGCTGGATATAGTATTCTTGGCTGCATGTTTTTCTCATTTAGTGCTCTGAATATATCATGTCAGCTCTTTCTGGCCTGCCAGGTCTCTGTGGATAAGTCTGCTGCCAATCTAATATTTTTACCATTGTATGTTACAGACTTTTTTTCCTGGGTTGCATTTAGGATTTTCTCTTTGTCGCTAAGATTTGTAAATTTTACTATTAGGTGACGGGACATGGACCTATTCTTAGCGACTTTGAGGGGGGTTCTCTGCATCTCCTGGATTCTGATGCTTGTTCCCTTTGCCATATTAGGGAAATTGTCTACAATAATTCTCTCCAGTATACCTTCTGCTCCCCTCTCTCTTTCTTCTTCTTCTGGAATCCCAATTATTCTAATGTTGTTTCAGCTTATGGTGTCACTTATCTCTCGAATTCTCTCCTCGTGGTCCAGTATTTGTTTGTCTCTCTTTGCTCAGCTTCTTTATTCTCTGTCATTTGGTCTTCTATATCACTAATTCTCTCTTCTGCCTCATTTATCCTAGCAGTGAGAGCCTCCATTTTTTATTGCACCTCATTAATAGCTTTTTGATTTCAACTTGGTTAGATTTTAGTTCTTTAATTTCTCCAGAAAGGGCTTTTATCTCTCCAGAGAGGATTCCTCTAATATCTTCCATGCCTTTTTTGAGCCCAGCTAGAACCTTGAGAATCGTCATTCTGAACTCTAGATCTGACATATTAGTGATGTCTGTATTTATTAGTCCCTAGCTTTTAGTATTTCCTCTTGTTCTTTTTTTGTGGTGAGTTTTTCTGCCTTGTCATTTTGTCCAGATAAGAATATATGTGAAGGTGGGGCGCCTGGGTGGCTCAGTGGATTAAGCCACTGCCTTCGGCTCAGGTCATGATCTCAGGGTCCTGGGATCGAGCCCCGCATCGGGCTCTCTGCTCCGCAGGGAGCCTGCTTCCTCCTCTCTCTCTCTGCCTGCCTCTCTGCCTGCTTGTGATCTCTCTCTCTGTCAAATAAATAAATAAAATCTTTAAAAAAAAAAAAGAATATATGTGAAGGATCAAATAAAATACTAAAGGGGTGGCAAAGACCCCAGGAAAATGTGTTTTACCCAAATCAGAAGAGTCCCCAAAGCATGGTGGGGGAGAAAGGGGATAAAAAGAAGTTCAGAAAAAAAAAGTTAAAAAAAGAAAAAGTATTTTAAAAGAAAAAATTTTATATATATATATTAAACTGGTGACTAGAACAGGGTCACCCACTTAATTTTGGGAGAGGAGACATCACAACAAACACCAAAGAAATTATAAGACATTATAATTATAAGAACATACTATGACCAACTCTACGCCAACAAATTCGACAATCTGGGAGAAATGGATACATTCCTAGAGACATATAAACTACCACAACTGAACCAAGAAGAAATAGATAACCTGAACAGACCCATAACCAGTAAGGAGATTCAAACAGTCATCAAAAATCTCCCAACAAACAAAAGCCCAGGGCCAGAAGGCTTCCGGGGAATTCTTTTTTTTTTTTTTTTTCAATATTTTATTTATTTGACATAGAGAAATCACAACTAGGCAGAGAGGCAGACAGAGAGAGAGGAGGAAGCAGGCTCCCTGCGGAGCAGAGAGCCCAATGCGGGGCTCGATCCCAGGACCCCGAGATCATGACCTGAGCCAAAGGCAGAGGCTTTAACCCACTGAGCCACCCAGGCGCCCCTTCCCAGGGGAATTCTAACAGACTTTTAAAGAAGAATTAATTCCTATTCTCTTGAAACTGTTCCAAAAAATAGAAATGGAAGGAAAACTTCCAAACTCATTTTATGAGGCCATCATTACCTTGATCCCCAAACCAGACAAGGATCCCATCAAATAAGAGAATTACAGACCAATATCCTTGATGAACAGAGGTGCAAAAATTCTCACCAAAATACTAGCCAATAGGATCCAACAGTACATTAAAAGGATTATTCATCACGACCAAGTGGGATTTATTCCAGGGCTGCAGGTTTGGTTCAACATCCACAAATCAATCAATGTGATACAATATATTAATAAAAGAATGAACAAGAACCATATGATTCTCTCAATAGATGCTAAAAAGCATTTGACAAAGTACAGCATCCCTTCCTGATTAAAACTCTTCAAAGTGTAGGGATAGAGGGCACATACCTCAATATTATCAAAGCCACCTATAAAAAATCCACCACAAATATCATTCTCAATGGAGAAAAGCTGAAAACTTTTCCGCTAAGGTCAGGAACACAGCAGGGATGTCCATTTTCACCACTGCTATTCAACATAGTACTAGAAGTCTCAGCCTCAGCAATCAAACAACAAAAAGAAATTAAAGGCATCCAAATCAGCAAAGAAGAAGTCAAACGCTCACTCTTTGCAGATGATATGTTACTGTATGTGGAAAACCCAAAGGCTCCACTCCAAAACTGCTAGAACTTGTACAGGAATTCAGTAAAGTGTCAGGGCATAAAATCAATGCATAGAAATCAGTTGCATTTCTATCCAGCAACAGCAAGACAGAAAGAGAAATTAAGGAGTCAGTCCTGTTTACAATTGCACCCAAAACCATAAGATACCTATGGAATCTTTAGGAATAAACCTAACCAAAGAGGCAAAGAATCTATACTCAGAAAACTATAAAGTACTCTTGAAAGAAATTGAGGAAGACACAAAGAAATGGAAAAATGTTCCATGCTCATGGATTGGAAGAACAAATATTGTGAAAATGCTACCTAAAGCAATCTACACATTTAATGCAATCCCTATCAAAATACCATCCATTTTTTTCAAAGAAATGGAACAAATAGTCCTAAAATTTATATGGAACCAGAAAAGACCTTGAATAGCCAAAGGAATATTGAAAAAGAAAGCCAAAGTGGGTGGCATCACAATTCCAGACTTCAAGCTCTATTACAAAGCTGTCATCATCAAGACAGTATGGTACTGGCATAAAAACAGACCCATAGATCAATGAACAGAATAGAGAGCCCAGAAATAGACCCTCAACTCTATGGTCAACTAATCTTCAACAAAGCAGGAAAGAATGTCCAATGGATAAAAGACAGCCTCTTCAATAAATGGTGTTGGGAAAATTGGACAGCCACATGCAGAAAAATGAAACTGGACCATTTCCCACACCACACATGACAATGGACTCCAAATGGATGAAGGACCTCAATGTGAGAAAGGAATCCATCAAAATCGTTGAGGAGAACACAGGTAGCAAACTCTTCAACCTCAGCCATAGCAAGTTCTTCCTAAGAACATCGCCAAAGGCAAGGGAAGCAAGGGCAAAAATGAACTATTGGGATTTCATCAAGATCAAAAGCTTTTGCACAGCAAAGGAAACAGTTAACAAAACCAAAAGACAACTGACAGAATGGGAGAAAATATTTGCAAACGACATATCAGATAAAAGGCTAGTGTCCAAAATCTATAAAGGGCTCAGCAAACTCAACACCCAAAGAACAAATAATCCAATCAAGAAATGGGCAGAAGACATGAACAGACGTTTTTGCAAAGAAGACATCTAGTTGGCCAACAGACACATGAAAAAATGCTCCACATCACTTGGCATCAGGGAAATACAAATCAAAACCACAATGAGATACCACCTCACACCAGTCAGAATGGCTAAAATTAACAAGTCAGGAAATGACAAATGCTGGCGATGATGCGGAGAAAGGGGAACCTTCCTACACTGTTGGTGGGAATGCAAGCTGGTGCAACCACTCTGGAAAACAGTATGGAGATTCCTCAAAAAGCTGCAAATAGAACTACCCTATGACCCAGCAATTGCACTACTGGGTATTTACCCTAAAGATACAAACGTAGTGATCCAAAGGGACACATGCACCTGAATGTTTATAGCAGCAATGTTCACAATAGCCAAACTATGGAAAGAATCTAGATGTCCATCACCAGAGGAATGGATAAAGAAGAAGTGGTATATATATATACAATGGAATACTATGCAGCCATCAAAAGAAATGAAATCTTGCCATTTGCGACAACGTGGATGAACCTAGAGGGTATTATGCTTAGCGAAATAAGTCAATCAGAGAAAGACAACTATCACATGATCTCCCTGATATGAGGAAGTGGAGATGTAACGTTGGGAGTTTGGGGGGTTGGAAAAGAATAAATGGAAGAAGATGGGATCAGGAAGGAGACAAACCATAAGAGACTCTTAATCTCACAAAACAGAGGGTTGCTGGGGGGAGGGGGGGTCAGGAGAGGGTGGTGGGGTTGTGGATATTAGGGAGGGTATGTGCTATGGTGAGTGCTGTGAAATGTGTAAACCTGGCGATTCATAGACCTGTACACCTGGGGATAAAAATACATTATATGTTTATAAAAAAATTTAAACATTAATAAAAAAAATACAAATGACAGTTTAAACATGTTCCCAAATAATAGTGCCCTGGGCTACTGACCGGTTTGCTACTGATTGGGTAAGGTGACCTGGCATCAGATAGCCAGCACCAAATGGAACCCACTGGATACGTGAAACTGATCTGTGGCTCTGGCTTCCTTTGGGGTGGATAGGTCACTGCACCATACGGTTTGCCAAATGCATGGATGCATTATTAAAGTCATTATACCAACCCAGCTTGCCTTCCAAATTTAATTAAAAGAACGGTGGACACGTTTTGTGTTACACTGGTATAGTCACCTAGCTTCCACATTTGTTCCCTCTTTAGGACTAGAGAATGTTGTTTGGTACATAGAAGCTCTTACTAAGTACATGGACAGCCCTAAAGGACCCTCGAAGTGGCATTTCTCTACTCAATGCTATGGTAATACAGAGTGTAAAAAAAGTTTTACAAAATCGAAGATGTAGATGTTTTCACTGCTACACAAGCTGGAAGCTGCGCTATCACAAAAACAAAATCGTTTGCATGTGTTCCAGATTGTCACAAAATGTGTGGGTTTCTAAATGACAAAAATACTCAAAATGGTCCTTTAAATGATCTCTTTCCTTTAAACTCCTGGACTGGAGAAAAAATATCAGAGGTTGACTATTGAAGGTCTTTTGCTCAAACTTCTCTTTCTTGTTGCAGTATTAACCTTTTTTTGTCATTTCTGGTGTCTCCCTGCCTGGTGCCAAGATTCCTTCACTGCCATGACTTCCAGCAAACAGATAATCCTTTCTCCTCAGGGAGGTCCACAAGTTGACAGCACTGGATTCCACTGCTCTGTCTTTCGTAACTCCCCTAAACTCCCCTACATGTTCCCCAACTGCCCAGTGTTGACCCGAGTAGGTAGGGACAACTCTACGCCACTATTCAGCAAGAAGAAGATAACAGATGAGACTTTCCACCTTCAACAACCTTACAGAATTAAGTGTCAAAAATTGTTCAGCGGGGAACGATGAGGGAATGTTGTGGAACCTGGACTGGATCCTGGCGGAAGAACCAAGTGGCACTTGGAGACTTTGGAGGATCAGAGGTTTATTTAACACCGGTGGGCACAGACATGGTTGTTCTCCAAGGTCTGAGTCCCAAGCACAAGCAGGGAGGGGGATTTATACCCTTCTACTTCTGCATACTTGGTACTTTTAGCGCTTGTGGGAAACAGGGTAGGAAAGAAGAACCCGGAAAGGCTTTGAGACAGGGACTGGAATTCCCTTGCTGGTGTGGTCAGCCATCTCAGAGTACAGTTTTTCCCTATCAGGAACAGAGGCAAGCTAAGGACAAAGCAGAAGCTGACACCCTGTAGCCTCCCCCCCACCCCCTACTCCTGGGTGGGACATGGGGGACATTTTTGCAGGAATCACCCATCTTATATTAATACCTTGCTCCTGAGTTCAGAATGTTGACTTATGTACATGTTACTATTGACACTTATTCTGGTTTCCTTGTAGCTACTGCTTGTGCTGGTGAAACAAAAGATGTTACAGCTCATTGTCTCTCTTGTTTCTGGATCTCAGGCATTCCACATCTGCTGGAAGCTGATAAAGGACCTGCACATACTGGTAAAGCCTTTCCTCACTGTGGAGGCCAAGAAAAACAAGGCTGTACCCATCCCAAACTTGATATAAGTACAGCCATCTTGACCCCGGCAGCCATCTTAGGTCTCTGGGACCAGTAAATGACCCCTGGCTCCAGGAAGACTGACTGGAACAAACACAATGATCAATCAGGAATAGGATGGCTTGTCATTGTAATGACTCATGTCAGGAATAACATGGCTTGATGTTATGATAGATCATGTCAGAAAGTAAAAGGGGAAAATAGGAACAACATGGTTTGACGTTGTAATAGATCATGTCAGAAAGAAAAAGGAAAAAAACCAGGAACATAGGGCTAGTAGTCATGGCCCAATCACCTGCTGACACCCCTGCTCTGCCTTTAAAAACTCTGACTGTAATCTGGTTTGGGGTCCAAGTCCCTAGTCTGCTGTGTCGGGTATACTTGGGCCCAAGCTCAAGCTTGCTGAATAAACCCTTGTGTGTTTACATTGGTGTTGGCTCCTTGGTGGTCTCTTGGATGTGAAAACTTGGGTATAACACTCACTTCTGTGTTGTGTTGCCTATGGTATTTTTTTTTTTAATAAACATATGATGTATTTTTATCCCCAGGGGTACAGGTCTGTGAATCACCGGGTTTACACACTTCACAGCACTCACCATAGCACATACCCTCCCCAATGTCCATAACCCCACTCCTCCTCTCCCAACCCCACCTCCCCCCAGCAACCCCCAGTTTGTTTTGTGAGATTAAGAGTCACTTATTGTTTGTCTCCCTCCCAATCCCATCTTGTTTCATTTATTCTTCTCCTATCCCCCTAACCCCCCATGTTGCTTCTCCATGTCCTCATATCAGGGAGATCATATGATAGTTGTCTTTCTCCAATTGACTTCCCTATGGTATTTCTCACAGCACAGGTGTTTCCGTGTAATCCGCAGGGCCAAGGCATTGTGAAATGCACACATCAGACTTTAAAAACTCAATTACAAAAAAAAAAAGGGGAATTCCTAACCTCCCCACATTCTCATCTTAATCAAGCTTTACATACTTTAAAACTTTTTACATCTTTCTGCTGATGTAAAGATGTTTTACATCTCCGCAGCTGACCGTCTGTGGTCTTCACTCAGGAAAGCATTGTGCTGAAGTGCGATGGAAGGACCCTTTAACAAATCAGTGGTCTGGTCCTGATCCTGTTTTAATTGGGGGGTGAGGGCATGTGTGTATTTTTCCTAGGAATGCAGATGGGCCCTTCTGGCTTCCCGAGTGCCTCATGCACACCTGCAATGGATCACACTCCAGAGGAACTTCTGGATCCATCCCAATGCCTCATGTCCCTGCTCCAGAGGCTGAGGATTACACCCCTGATACCTGCCCCTCCACGACAGCCATCTCGTGTGAAAACAACCCGCCAAACAATGATCGCAACTTGGGGGCAACTGAAGACCCTCACAATGCAGGCACAGGAAATGTTGGAGGGTCAGAAAATTAAGAGTAAACCCAAAACACTTTTTCTAGCCATGATAGCACTTGTTGCCTGCCAGGTGTCCACTGCACATGCTGATAGACGTACCGGGCCCTTACTCAAGCCCTGCGAACTTGCCAAAGTGTTTGATAATACACAAAATTCATTGAACTCAAATGGTCTTGCTTCCTTGCTTTATTCAATTGTGTCACCCTAACTTTTTTTTTTTTTTTTTTTTTTAAAGATTTATTTTTTTGACAGATAGAGATCACAAGTAGGCAGAGAAGCAGGCAGAGAGAGACAGAGAGGAGGAAGCAGGCTCCCAGCCAAGCAGAGAGCCCGATGCGGGGCTCGATCCCAGGACCCTGGGATCATGACCCGAGCCGAATGCAGAGGCTTTAACCCGCTGAGCCACCCAGGCGCCCCTCACCCTAACTTTTGTTTGTGTGTCTTTAGCCAGTCTGCACCGGAGCAGGATCTCGATCCCTCCCGCAGCTCCAATCCAGCCTCCATGAGCTTCATTTAAAAAATTAAAAAGGGGGAAATTGTGGTGACTAGACAGCAAGTTGACAGGGTCCTTGGGGTCCTAGGGTCAGGTCAGAGACCAGCTCCACCCACCACGGTTCAGCCCTGAAGAGCTGCCAAAACAGCAGCTTGCAGAAGCAGGGAAGCCACTCAGCAGGGAGCAGGCCCTTAAGCTACTTGATCTGATACAATGTAGTGTAACAGCACTGAATGAAAACTTACTGAGTGGTAGCCTGTTCTGTAGGTTGTTCTATTGAATTGTAAATGCAAAGATCAAGGTGCCTCCCACAAGACTGTATTGTGCTTGAGTCCTATGAAACTGCTCTAAACAAACAAAGGTCCTCTTAGCAGCATTGGCTCTGACCCTCTGGATCCCATTCTTTCTGTCTCTTTCTTTCTCATTCCCACCCCCAACTCAGGCTTCTCCATTCAGTCAAGGCTGGTCCCTTGGCAAGCCCCGCATGGGCTCAGGTCATAGTAGGGTCCCTGCAGGTTAAACACTTTTAAGAAAAGAACAATCTTCAAAAAAATAAAATGGATTCCAGATTCGCTAAAACGTAAAATGCACAATCCACTTTTTTTTTTTTTTTTTTTTAATCAGAGAGAGATCACAAGTAGGCAGAGAGGCAGGCAGAGAGAATGAGAGGGAAGCAGGCTCCCTTCAGAGCAGAGAGCCCGACGTGGGACTCAATCCCAGGACCCTGAGATCATGACCCGAGCCGAAGGCAGTGGCTTAAACCACTGAGCCACCCAGGCGCCCCTGCACAATCCACTTTTAAAGGACACATTAGCAGGCATTCATAGAAACAAATGTGTGACTCTAATGAGAAAGTCAACAGAACCGTATTCCCAGGCACCCAGATGTGGGTCAGCACCGCAGGCTCCCAGGCAGCTTCAGGATCTACGTTCAAAGAACTGAATAAATATGTGTTGAAGGAATGTGAGAAAATCTTGTTATTAAATAGCGAACGGAAAGAAAACATGAAGAAAGAGGCAGAATGAACTAAGAAATATATGTATTATATACTTACTTTATATATATCTATATATAGTGAAGTTCAACAGGTAAACAGCATTGAAGGCCTAGGAAGGCAGAATGAAGACTCAATGAGGTTGAATAGACATAGAAAGTAATAAAAACAAAACAAAACAAAACTGTAAGGGCCTGTTTAGCCAGAGCATCTCCATCCTGACCCTCCTCCACCCCCAGGGAACTTAAGAACAAGTCCCAGAAACCATTCCCAGGTAACAAAGCCCAAATACAAGGGTGGGTCAGGCCAGGTGGAAGTATCCAATGGGTGGGGGCGCATACTGTCTCCCTAGCTACCAAGGAGTATGGGACCCGCCCTTTGGGTGCCCTTTGGGCGCCAATTCTGACCAAGGTGATAGGCTGGTTCAAATATGTACCATAGGGTAAATTGTAATTCAGTTGGTCACTTATGTGGGACCTAGCAGGACTGTACAGCTTTCTCTGTGTTACAATCTCATTGGCCACCTCTGCATGGCCAGGCCCAACCACATGGCCTTTGCCCTTAAAAGCTATTCTGTAAGGCAGAGAGAGGTCGCCTCTTTGCAAGAGACGGCCCTGGCCGGTCAGTTTGATTCTCCATGCTTGGCGTGAAATAAAGGTTTGCTTGACCGTCACTTTGCATCAGTCTCACTCCTTTGACCATGGACCCAACAAAAACTACCCAATCCAAAAGACATGGAAGAAAGATTAAAGAGAAACTAAGAAACCCTCAGAAATCCACAGTGATAGGTTCCATGATCAAAGGAGTGAGACTGATACAAAGTGAAGGTCAAGCAAAGCTTTATTTCACACCAAGCATCAGGTATCAAACCGACCGGCCAGGGCATCTCCTTGTAGAGAGTGACCCCTCCCAGCCTCACGGACTAACTTTTATAGAGCAAAGGCGATGTGGTTGAGCCTGGCCACACACAAGTGGCCAATGAGATTGTAACACACAGGGAGATACATAGTCATGCTAGGTCACACACAGGTGGCCAACTGAATTACAATTCACCTTATAATAGCTATTTGAACTAGCCTATCACCTTGGTCAGAATTGGTGCCCAAAAGGCGCCCAAAAGGTGGGGCCCACACTCCTTGATAGCTAGGGAGACAGTATGTGCGCTTCACTGATGGGATGTCTCCACCGGGCCTGACACGTCCTGGTACCTAGGCTCTGTTATCAGGGACTGGTTGGCCATGTTTCACTGGTTTCCCAGACCTGTTTCTAAGTAAGTTCCTCTGGGGGGCAGGGTCAATCTAAGTTCACTGCATAAACAACAGAATGGCTGTTCTACCAGATGGGGTCGCTCTGGTTCATAGGCCCTTAAACATACGGGAATAAAAACACAAATACAGTCCAAAAATGAGAAGGAGAGGGAAAAAAAGCAGCTAAATCAGGAAATCTTGTGTCAAAATTCCTCCAATTTGGTGCAAAACCCTTGAGCATACAGATCCCAGTCACTCACCCCAGAAGAGCAACAAGAGCACACACAGCCAGGCTCATCCATGTCACCGCGAAGAGAATCAAGGAGACAACCTTCAACAAGAGTTCAGGAGACCTGCACAGGCCGTGGTGGTTTGAAAATGTTCACGGATTCACTGACACTCCTCCCATGAAGTCGTAGAACCAATTCTCCTCCTCTTGTGTGTGGACTGGGCTCAGTGACTCCCATCTCAGGGACAGAGTAAGGGGGATGTAAAGCTGTGTGACATCAGAGATTAGGTCTCAAAGGGATGGTGGTGCTTTGCTCTCTCCTCCCTTCTCCCTCCCTCAGATCATGGATTTGGGAGAAGTCAGGGGTCATGTAAGAAAGACCCTCACTGTGGAGAGCCCCACGGAGGGAGGAGCTGAGGCTTCCCCCCTAGAACCAGCCAGGGACTGACGCTCCTGCCACCGCCACACGTGGGAGCGGGAGCGCAGAGCCTCCAGCCTGTGTCACATTTCCACATCACCGGGAGTCTAGTCCCATCCTGACTGCAACCTAATGAGTAGCCTCGACAGGAGCTGCCCAGCTCCCCTGTCCTCACACATCGGACCCTTGGGAATTTATTGCCATGATGATGTCACTTGGAGCTGCTGAATCGTGTTACACTTGGTTACTCCACAACAGAAACTCACAGATGCCGGAGCCCGGACCCGGGGTGCTGGCAGCACACACTGTGCACGAGGCAGGTGCTCTGGAGCGGGGGCAGGGGTGCAGTTGGAAGGACTTTGAGGTCAGAGTTTAGGAGAAACAGATCAGTGGGACTGCTGGACGTTTTCCAGGAAAGGGCCAGAGACAGTAGGAAAGGAAAAGAAGCCTTGAGAGCCCTACAGTTCTCCTGGGGAGAAGCAGATGAAGACTTAGTCACTGCAAACACAGCTCCGTGTCCAGAAAGATGCATCAGTGCCTGCGCAGAGAGACTAAGAAATACGTGAGAACAGGTGCTGTGTACACCACGTGTGCTTTTAGTATGGAGACACAGGTGCACCATGACCTGATGGAACATCGGTGCCAGGCAAACTGTCACGCGATGAGGCTGAATGACTCTATTAACACCAGAACTAAAAGATTTGAGAATAGGATGCATTGTTGGAGATGAAGAGATCCCCTTCATGATCAGTCTAACAGAATGAGCAATGTCACAAGTACAGACGGGAAGGAGACCAGCGGTGGCCCAAGGTTGGGGACAGAGGAGAGGACCCAATGCAAAGGGTTAGCAGGAAACTCTAGTACCAGGGACATGTTCTGCATACTCGTCATGGACTAGTTCCATGAGTCTTAACAATGGTTGACATTCATCCAACTGTACAACGAGGGTTGGGAAACTTCTCTCATATGAAAACCATAGAAATAAGACAGAAGTAGGAAGGAAAATGCAAAGTAAAGAGAAATATAAGCTAGGTAAATACAAATGAGATCAATTTTAGATAAATATAGTATAGAATAATATAAGCTAGGAGAATTCATTGTGAGCTCTCCTGCCCCGAACTAATTTTAAAGGAAGTCCTGTGGACAAAGGGAAGTGACCCTGGATGGTCTCATGTACAGAATAATGAACAACCAAAATGGTACCTTGCTGCTTTTGTACATTTTTTTCTTAATTTCCTTAAAAGACCTATGACTCCGCGGGGAGCCTGCTTCCTCCTCTCTCTCTGCCTGCCTCTCTGCCTGCTTGTGATCTCTCTCTCCATCAAATAAATAAATAAAATCTTTAAAAAAAAAAAAAACACTAAGTAGTTCATAATATTGTCGGTTTATACTGTGTGTTGAGGTCACGTGTGCCCATAGCAGTGCCGGGGGCTAAATGGAACTCTGTTTCAGCATGTTTCTTCTCTTATTGGATGGGGTTTGATGTTTCCATAAGTAGACTGTGAAAAGTTAAAGATACAGGTTTCTTTCTTTTCTTCTTTTTTTTTCTACTTTTCTTCTTTGTTTTGGGAGAGAGCGCACACAGTGGGAGGGAGGGGCAGGGGAAGAGAGAGAATCTTAAGCAAGCTTCTTACTCAGTGTGGAGCACAAAGCAGGACTCAATCCCATGACCCCAAGATCATCTGAGCCAAAATCAACAATCTGCTTAATCAGTTGAGCCACCCAGGCACCCCAAAGATTCAGATTTCAATTCCTACAACTTAAATAAATATTAATGGGAATAAATATAGCTAAAGAGCCACTAGAAGAATCAGACCATAAACAAACAAAAAATTGCTTGAAACCAACAAGGGTACAAAAAGAGGTAAGAGGATGGAAAATTGAAGGGACAATTCAGAAACAAATAAAATGATAGATGCAGGGGCGCCTGAGTGGCTCAATGGATTAAGCCTCTGCCTTCGGCTCAGGTCATGATCTCAGGGTCCTGCTATGGAGCCCCACATAGGGCTCTCTGCTCAGCGGGGAGCCTGCTTCCCCCTCTCTGCCTGCCTCTCTGCCTACTTGTGATCTCTCTCTCTCTGTGTCAAATAAATAAAATAAAATAAAATAAAAGATAGTGCAAATCCAACCATGTCAGGAAATCATATTAAATAAAAACCAATTAAAATTCCAAGAAAAAAGTTTGAATTACCTGGTTGGTGAAGGTAGACCAACACAATGCAGAGTAGAAAACTTGAAATGAGAAACCAAAATAAGTCCGAAGTTAAAGGGTTAAAGAATATCCCATGGGAATAAAAAGCATAAGAAATCTAGAATGTTGCATTATTCTGAAGCAAAATAGGCTTTCACACCAGGAGCATCACTAGAGACAAAGAAGGACTTTTTGTGAAGGTAACAGGTCAGCATCAAAGCAAGACCAAGGTAATGAATGAGGAAGAACCTAATTACAAATTTCTTGCAAATGTGACAAAATAGGCAAATTATCATATTTAGACATCCATGCTCCTCTCTCATTAATAAGTAAGGATTAGAGGAATTAAACCATACCATGAGCCAAAATAGACCACAGAATGACCATAAAATAACTCCCTATAAATGGAAGAGCAGTGAAATTATAGACTATACTCTGTGACTGTAAATATTAATGAAGATCTCTGGAAAACCCCTAAATATGTGGAGATTTGTTGCACAATTCAAAAGTACATGTCAGCATGGCTGAGAGAAGCGATCACGAGGGACATCAGGATTCTCTTCACTTGAGTGACCACGTACAGAAATGAGAATGTGGATCTGCAGATGCAACAAGAGCAGAGGTTGTCATTTCCCAGTTTGCAGGGGCAGGAAGCCAGGCCTGAGGGAGGCAGACAGCAGGTCCCTGTGTCCAAGGGGCAGCAAGGAGTAGAAGAGGCCACACACCAGGGTCCTGGGCTCTCCAGGCAAGGGAAGGGGGCCACTTTCCAGGTTCCAAAAGGTGGGGTCTAACCTTGCAGAGGAGCCTCCCCTTGGCCATCTTGGGCATGGTGCTCAGACGCCTGGATCCTGCAGGCCTGGGGAGAGAGGAGGGGACACATCTGGATCCCGGGGGAAATGTGAGCCAAAGCCTGGGCCCTGAGTCCTGGCTGATCTCCTTGTACCATGGCCGTGTCCAGCCTCCATCCCACGTGCTGCCCCCAAGCTCCAGGATGGCATCTCCATGGCTCCAGCTGCTGACCCTTCCCTGTTGGAGGCCCTGGGGCTGCTCTTCTTAGAGCAGAGTTTCCACTGTTTTCACAAGCAGAGAATGTTCCCAGGTGGCAGAGGCTGTGAAACAGGGGTGGATGGTAGTCATCTGTAAAACCGTAGTCTGGGAGTAGGAATCTGGAAACTCCAGAATCTGAAACCAGGGCTGGCCCTTCAGGGTGCACGGGCCTTGCTCTCTCCTCCTCTCAGGCCCCTGATGCCCCAGAGCCCCAGCCAGAAAATCCTGTGCCTCTTCCAGACAGAACTCATCCTCCTCCCACAACGGTCCCCTAAGATGAACTCTTCCCCTGACCCTCATCCCCAGTTCCTCCTCCTGCACTCTTGTTGGCCCCCACCCCCTAATGTCACGACGTCCTCCCTCTGCTCACTCCTCCAGGAGCATCCCCAGGATCCAGGCCGTCACCCAGGGAGCTCATCCCCCTCCTCCCCTCCTTCTCCTGCTCTTAGGGACTGAGATTCCAGAGCTGGTTCCCTGGAGGATGACACATTTTTGATGAAGCAGCAGCAGGAACAAGTGACAGGGACTCCGGGATCGAGGTCCCTGGAGGAGATTGAGGGCACCCAGCATGTGTGTGGGCTCCACTGCGGACCTGGGAACCAGCTGTTATGCCTGAAGATCTGTTCTCCCTGAGGCCAGAGTCCATGGTCATTCAATGAAGACAAAGTACCTAAGTCAGCGTGTATTTGGGAAGACAATTTAGACTGAAGAACTGGCACTCTATGGGCTGTTCCCGTTGTGGGCACAGTCGTGTGCCCTGCTGGGAACCCAAGGAGTCCCTCGGGGTCGGGGGTTCCCTGGGGAGAAACCCAAAGGGTGCTCAGGTCTTCTGCCCTCAGCCCTGTGGCCACACGGAGGTGCTGCCGCGCTCCCATCCTGCACCGCCAGGGGGCGCACGATGCTGCGCTGAGTCAAGTCCAGATGGAGAATGGGCGGCTAGGTGTTAAGAGGGGAGGAGGTGCCTTCCGAGCAGCCCTGGGGGCAGGTGCAGGGGTGGCGCAGGGATCCGAGGAAAGGAGCGCTCTGGAGCGCTCTGGAGTCCTGTACCGTGTCTGAGTTTCCATGTGTCCTCCCCACAACCCTCTCTTCAGCCCCTGGATGACAAGTCCAGGAAAACTGAAAAGTGGATCTTTGTTCCTCCTGGACCTGTTCCTCTCTGAGATCTATTTTACAAAGACACTCTTTTATCTTAGCATAGTTGGGGATTTACAGAGAAATGACAAAGTTAGTGTAGAGTCCTGTGTACTCCACATTCAGGTGTCCTGTCTTTAACACCAGTCTCACTGTCATGCATCTGTCACAACTAATGCCACAATATTCACACATTACTACTGATCTCTACACGGGATTTGCTTTCACGGTCTTGTTTTCTCTCCCAAAATCCCATCCAAGTTACCTCTTGAGTCCCATCATGGCTCCATCGGGATCCTCTGGCTGTGACCGTGTCTCAGACTGTCCCTGTTTTTCATGACCCTGACATGTCTGAGGAGATGGTTCAGGCACTTTGTAGACTGTCTCTCATTGTGAATCAGGCTGACTGAGGCTGTGGGGTTTCGGAAGACCACACCTGGGCGGGCCATTCTCCACACAACATAGCAAGAACATACAGTGATCACTCGCTCATCACGGATGAAGTTCACCTTCACCCACTGGCTAAGCTCGTCTAACCCAGTTGCTCCCTGTGAAGTTCCTTCTTTGACTTTGTCCCTTTCCATAAAGTAGTCTTTGGAAGGAAGTCAGGCTGTGCAGCCCACAGGTAAGGGTTGTTCTGCTGGGACTATTTGCATGCAGGTTGTTGTGCAAACATGAGTTCTCAAATGATTTGGTGAGTACCTTACAGGGGGATCAGCAGCTTGTCTGCTTAGTCTGCATCTGACTTTTTAAGAACCTGCTGACAGTCTGCCACAGCGACTGTGCTGCTTTGTCATCCCGCCATTAGTGACTGAGGCTTTCTGTGGCTCCCTCTCTTGGTCAGCAGGTGACACTATCACTGTCTGGATTCCCACCATCTAACAGTGTGTGATGGCAGATTACTGTTGTCACTTGCATTTTCCTGATGACACCTGCTGCTGAACATCTTTTCATGTGCTTATTACCTATGAGTGTATCTTTTTGAGTTGTCCAGATTTTGGCCCATTTTTAAATAATCTTAATATTTTCATGGTGAAACCCACCAGTCTTTCAAGTGAATTTAAAACTTTTTCAGTATTATTTAATGAAAATTCTCATGTTGTCATATATCAACATTTACTACTCATCTTTCATAAGTCATGAGAAACACCATTATTATATGCTTGGAAAATCCTCAAACCTTTTCTCTAATGAGTGTCCATCATAATTTAAAGGGTATTTTCTCCACTCAAATTAAAAAAAAATTCTATGGTTGTAAGGCTACAATTATTATGTAGCAAAGCAATTCCAACTTCCACAATTTACAAAGTACCATGAGAAAAGAACTCATTGTTCCTAATCCCTGAGACAAGGCACTTCAAGTACTCGCATCAAATACCCGTGTGAACAGCGGTATGTACATGAGTGAGATATCATGGGCTGAATAACATTGACACAGCTTGACCTGGATAAGGAAAATATAAAATCCATGGCAGTCACAGCTAAATAGTACGTTAAGACTCACAAGAATGTGTTTCTCTTATTATATAGAAAAGAAGAGGCCATATAATCTCTTAGAAAAAAGAAAACCTCATCAATATTTTCATATGAAAAACAGCATGCTCCCTGGGTATGTAGGACATCAGGATATTCAGATGGGACCAGGAGTAAGTGCAGATGGCATTTCTGAACACGCAGCCTTACTATCCCCCAGGCCTAGCAGTCTGGACTCTTTGCAGCCCATGGAAAAGGCATTAGACAATCACAAAGGTACATTACTGCAAACTCACCTGCCACAAGGCTCACTTAGTCTATGGTAAGAGACAGCAATGACGCAGACAAGATCTTGTCAATTACTGATTAGATGCACCCAGCAAGAAAATGCTGTTACGTTAATACATCTCATGTACGTCAAGCACCAGTTTCCAGAAGACTATCAGACAACTCCTGCCTGTTATTGCTCAGCCTGAAAGTTCATTCCTCACCATTTTCCATGTTATACTCTGAACGCCAAGGAAGATAAAAATAGAAGAGTGAGAGCTCTGGTAAGAAAAATCCAGTTCCTTCCTGATCAAATGTATGTCTCTCAAGTTAAATACAGAGGAAATAACGCACTTAAAAAGGTCTACTGCCTTCTCTGGAGCTTCCCATCCCAGCAGGACAACTTTTGCCTCTACTAGAGGATTAACGCCAGGGTGAGGGGCCAGAGCCAGGCCTCAGGGCCCCATCAGAGAAGGCCAGGCCAGCCTCGCTGCCGGAAGGCCACACTTCGCATTCCTACTGTGCCTCTCCACACACTCCCCACGGATGATGCAAAGAGTGTGAGTGTGAACACGACTCAGGGAGCCCATCCAACCCCGCTAAAAACCACTGAAAGAGACTCCACTGTGGGGTAACTTCATATACAGAAAGGAACACGTTTGCCTCTTTACCAGTGGCAATTATGACTAGCATGCCCTTCTTAGACACAAAAGGAATAATGGTGTATCACGGTTTATGCACAGTTCAATCAAGTATAAATATTCAGATAATTTCTTTTTAAAATTACAGATTAACTGTGACTCCCCAAAGATGATCCATTTCTTCATAAAGGAAGTATAGTTTATAAAGCTGGAATGACGGTTAATTCAACTACAGAAGCTCATACACAAAAACCCCTATTTTTTCCTTCCCAACTTGCTTGGTTCATACAGTTGATTCCACCACACAAGTGTACTATCGTCCTAGCACAGAGTAAAATACTGATAAAATGCCTCGGTTAGCAAACTGAGGGCCGCTTCTTTTTTTTTTTTTTAAGATTTTATTTATTTATTTGACAGAGATCACAAGTAGGCAGAGAGGCAGAGAGAGAGAGGAGGAAGCAGGCTCCCTGCTGAGCAGAGAGCCCCATGCGGGGCTCGATGTGGGGCTCCATGCGGAGCACTAGAATACGTTCTTCTTCATAAAGAGTGCTGCTGCCTGGTGGTGTCCTCCCCCCAACAGGGGGAAATCCAACACCATATTTCCCTGGTAAAGGGGGATCATCAAGGGTCCAGAGGCTCCTCACTCCGGCCGGACATAAGCACTTCCAAAAACGGTTTCCAACTCCAGGGTAATGATGTCCTTTGTAAACTGCCACTAGTCCTGTGTTTGTGCCAATAATCACAGTGTTCCAATTGGAGGTCACAATGTCTGGGACAGTCTTGGTTCGAAGTTCAGCTTCTGAAACAGCGTTAAGACAGTCTAACTTCCCTCCGCCCCACTTTAAATGTGTCTGTTATTTTTCTTCCTTTTTTGTTTTTTAGTTTTGTGGACTTACCAGATTTTTGGCCCCAGCAGACTTTTGGGATTCTACTGTGGTTTTGGTTCTGTTGCCCCGGGTTATCTTTTCCTTGCTTTTGGGGTCTCTTGTGCAGGTTCTGAGCAGGAGTGGGGTGTGGAACTTCTGCTGCATTTGCTATTCCTTCCCCGCGGCCTTATCAGAGCTCCAGCCTTCATTTGTGGACAGGGGAACGTATAACAGCTTGAGCGTCCTGAAGGGCAGAGCTGTGCGCGTTCACTGTTTCCATTCCCCACGGCCGCTCCAGGGACTGCTGCTCCTGCCCGGCCGGCGAGCGCTGGTCTCCGGGGTGGTGCAGGGAACCGCCAGCTGGACGACAATAACCAGAGCCCAGAGCTGGACATGGATGTTGGCAGAACCCAGCTAGAGGCTGATGCTCAAGCTCCTCCCCCGAGGTTCTAGGGCCCCTCCCACCTGCCAGCCCCAACCCCCCATTTTTGCTCACTTTTTTAGCAAGTGCTTTTCTTATTGGTCCCCTTTTTAAGAGTTTTATGAGTAGTCTACAGCAAGTACTTCGTCAGATATGTGATTTGTAAATATTTTATCCCGGGCTGTGGCCTGAGCTTGTTTCCTGATGTAACGGTGGACATCAGGACACAGGTGTATTTTCTGATAAGAGACATGACAAATGGCTGACTGTGCTGGGTTTGGGATAAAGAACTTGAGTGAGGGGCGGATGAGGGGTTACCATGTGACTTCTTTACTTTTGTGTATCTGTGAGTATCTCTGGAATTCTCTTGTACGCACGTGAATAAAGTTTTCAAAAAATACACTTCTTTAAAATCCCTAACACCTGACAGATCATTCTCAGACCATGACTGAAGACTCAGGTTCTGATCTTCTACTTTGGGACCAATCATCTTTTCACTGAACTATTTTGCCTTTGAGCTTCTATTTGTGAAACAGGTGGTTACATTGTACGGGCAAATCCTCCCACTGAACTTGCTTGAAAGGCCATGTAAGGTAGAAAACCCGTCAGCTTGAAAGCATAAAACTGGCATGCTACTATTAAATGAAACAATGAACACACCCTAAAAAGAAGGGAAAGGCCCTGCCTGGCCCCCCAACAAAGCAGGGTCCTGAGACATGGAGCAAAGTCTCTGTGAGTGCCCTGCCCAGAGCGCAGAGAGCAGGCCCAGCCCTTCCAGCTCTGTGCCCTGAGAGACTGACTTTCCTACTATCTCCTTCCCTTTTCATGTGTAAATAAAGCCTTTACATTCTGGTTTTGATGTGTATGTATGATGTACAATATATATGATGTCATCTATATTCACTGCAGAAAAATTATAAAATGGGAAAAGTGATAAAAGACAAAGTAAACAGGATGTGATTCTCACCCCTGAGCTGTTTTGTTGCATTTGCTTCTGTTCTCTTATCTATCCTCCTGCTGCTGGAAGTCTCTCTCTCTCTCTCTCTCTCTCTCTCTCTAAGGTGAAGAGCACAGAGCTCAGGGCCCCCAGTCCTGCTCTCTCCAGATGCCATTTCCCCACTCAGCTCCTGTCACCCTCCTGAGAGGGCTGCCTCTCTCTTTCTCCTGCACTCCCTCCCTGCTCCCCTCTCTGAGGTGATGAGCTCATTTTTTTTCCTTACTCATAAAAGCCGGACTCGGAGAATACTACACACTCCCTCCGACCCCCAGGTCTGCACCTGTGTCCTCAGCTTCTAAGCAGTGATGGGGGAGGGGCCCTCCTGTCTCAGGCTGTCCCTCCATGTTGGCATACCTGGCCCCTCACTCACTTGCATCATGCACTTCCCTCTCCCTCCTGGCTCAGCCATTCCTGCTACAAACATGCTGGGATGCCTCCCATGCAGCCACATAAAGCACATAAAGCAAAACTAAATCAACTAAGGTAAAATCATCCCATAAAAACAACACTTGATCCCATGACTCCTCCAACTCCTGCCCCATTCTATGGCCTCTGTGCAGAACTCATCCTGACCCATTATCTCACTCCTCATGTTGTCTTTGTAGCAAATGGATAGACACAAGACACAGAGTTTTAAACGTCAGATCCTTCTGCAATACTCTGCAACAGGTAATAGGTACAATTTGAATGCCCACAGGTGCTCCTGGTGGTCTAGGGCTGAAGAGCATTGAACCACGTTACCCTTTTGTGTGTCACAATAGTTTTTGTGTCTCTTAATTTGCTCATGGACACGAGTTTGTGTCTTTGTGAGACTGTGGTTGACATGCAGATATTTCATACTTTTCCTATGGGTTTTCGACACTAGACTGAGCTTAGAGAATTTCTTCATCCTACAATTGTAAACATTTCACATATATTTTCACCTCAGTAGAAATGAGACCTTCACAAGGTTGAAGGGAAACATGGAGAATTGTCTGAATTTGGGCAAAAGTGTGGGAGGAGCAAGAGGTAAAAGATAATAAGGTGGTGGAATCTAAGACGTCCATCTTCTGCTTTATGACATTTACAAGTACGTACCAAGCCTACGAGTTACATGTTGTAGCCAATATACCCTCTCACCTGGGCTCAGTGACGACTTATGAGCCTCCTTATGTTTACCAGGTGAACACAACCAACACCAAGACATCCAAAGTAATAGAGACAACAGTGAGCAACAGGGATGGGCATCTTGAACACTTATGACCTAGATGTGATAATCACGTTTTGGTTCATGTCTGTACACTTCAGCTGTCTCAATGCACGGTAATTACACTTTCATGTTGTATTTTAGCACATGTTTCAGATCCACATAGACAAATCTACAACTTCCATTTAAAGGTTTTTCTAAAGGACACATACACCTATGTGTCACACAGTCTCTTCTCTGAGGAGGATCTTGACAACTAAGAGCATTCTAGATATGTACTGTCTGAATAGTAGTTATAAGCCACCTGTGGCTACTTTAATTCCTATTCATTTAAAACAATTAAAAATGCAACTGCTCAGCACACCAGCCCCATTTCAAGTGCCACCTGCATCTCAAGAGCCGCATATATCTCATGGCCACCATACTGGACAGCGCAGATACAGAACAATCCCTTCCGCACAGACTGTTGTTGTATTGGAAGGTGCTGTGCTTCATGCTTTGTGGGTCTCGAGTCAAATATATTAGACACATGTAAAGTGAAAAGACCAACATGATTTCTCTTACAGACGACATCAGATTTCTGTCTGGGATGTGAACACATATGAAGTCGATGTGTCACAAAATCAAAGTTGTTTATGCCTGGGTCGGGTGCCTTCAGGGATAAACTGTCCCCAGTTAGAAAAGGGAAATCCCTGTCCCTCCACCTCCCTTCCCAGACTGGGGACCCTCTCTGCCATCACATTTCCAAGAGGTGAGGTCCCCGCTAGATGCACTCAGGACCTTGAGTCAGAGCTGAGTTTTCAGAGGCAGGAAGTGCAGCTCAGGGAAAGGGATTCTGCTACGTGAGGAGGAGGCCAGGGCAGGACCAGCGGGAGACTCTCCAAGGGGTATTCAGAGCAGCCGTTCTCAAAGTGTGGTCTGGGGAACACCTGATGTCACTGAGGCCCTTGCACAGAATCCATGAAGTTAACACTATTTTCATAACATCACTTGACATTATTTGCCTTTTCACCACTTTGACATTCACACTGAGGTAAAACTTGGTAAGAATGGAGGTGATGGGTCCACAGGGCAATTGTTTTTCTTCACCACTACTCACTTCCATAAAAAAACAAAACCACTCTTTCCGCCACTTTCCAAGCCACCATAATGGTCCCATGAATGTCCCAGCAGATGCTCTCAAGAGTATTAATGCCTAGAAGAGAGGCAAAGGCAGGTCATTAGGCCATGCTCCAAAGTCATCATCCCATTTCTAACTGTGATGACAAAGCACGATTACATTGGGAATTTGAAATCACTGCTGATCACAGAGCTGGGAATCCTACTGTGAACCTTATGGGCAGGTTAAACCTGAGTGAAGTGAGCAATCCCAGATTTGATGTACAACTCAAAGATCCACCAAAATAGCAGAAGAATCTGCCCCCATCCCTCCAGTTTGGTTTCATTGTCCTGACAACCTCAGCTGGCATCATGGACCATGAAGAAGCAAGACGAAAACTCACATGAGGGAAAATCCTGAGACTCTTTTTCTAGGGAGATAATACCTACACGCAAATAAAATACCTCAAAAACAAAAGGAGGACAAACAACTAGTGTCACATTCAAACACGCTGGTCAAAGCACTAGAAATTATCTTTATTAATTATTCTCAAATCCACATTTAAACATGTCCTTTGTGATGACATGGGATGTACAGCACTTCCACATACCTAAACCCCAAGGAAAATAATTTGTGTGAAATTAACTGGCCTTTTTTTTTTTTTTTAAAGCAGAATGCCATTTTTACCCAAAGGATTGAATGACACAGAACTTGGATTATTTAGACTAGGACAATTGACCAACAGTGTCTGGAAAATGAACGTGAAGTTAACCTTTCATGAAAATCAACTCATATAGGACAGCTGAAAGTACTTGTTGCCTTGATCAAATGTTAAGCTCTCAAGAGAAAAATCAGAATTTTGGGAAACTTGTGATGTACCAATAAACTTGACAGCTTCCCACTACTGATCTATTGGGATCTGTGGTAATGTTAAAACAAATATGACTTTTGATAAATCAATTTTAACCTCATCAACACTGGAACACAGACATAACTTAGTTAAACAACACGTTACCTTTTTAAAAATCATGCATTAGTACAAGATCCATTCAGTGTGCAAGATGGGCCTGTGGACTTTAATGCATCAGAGGACAGAGTCAATGATACTCTTTCAAGTTCCACTTTGCAAATAACCTTAGAGAAAGTACAGCTTGTGTCATTTGAATACAGTACCTAAGATGAATAGACATAATTATCTGAGAAGGTTTTGAAACATACTATTCTCCCATATTTGTGTAAGATTGTATATTTTTTCATACACGTCAACCAAAACAACACAATTAAGGCAGAAGCAAATCTGAACATCCAGGGGTCTTCTAAGGAGACAGACAAGAAAGGGACTTGCAAAAATGTAAAATGCAAGAACATCACTCTTCTCACTCTGCTTTCTACTTGTAGAAAATAGTTATTTTGCATAAAAACAATATTTCTGGATTATTAATATGATTCTAAATGAATTAATGAATTTTTAAACCTGTTTTATTCCTACTATGGTAAATACTGATAGAGATAACCCACAGACACAAAATGATCCTTGGGATCCTCAGTCATCTATGAGACTGTGCAGACACCCTGCGAACAAAATGTTTGAGAATCACTGACTCACACAGCTCCTGGGCCACGACTCAGAGGGACAGTGTGACAAAGAGCGCTCTGTGCAGTCGGTGAGGGGTCGGGGCAAAGTCCCAGGTCCCTGGGTCGCCTCCCAGGCCCCAGGACCCCGTCTGGGTGGGGAAAGCCCAGTGTTGGGGAATCCCCATCTCTCTGGGTTTCACTTCTCTCGTTCCCAACCTGTGTCACCTCCTCCTGCCTGGATACTCATGACACGGACCCAGCTGGCACTCCCATTGGGTTCCGGGTTAGTGGCGAAGCCAATCAGCGGCACCGCGGTTTCGGGTTATAAAGTCTCCTCACCGGCTTCCGAGCGCGACTCAGTCTCCTCAGACTCCGAAGATGGAGATTGTGATGCCCCGAACCCTCCTCCTGCTGCTGTCCGGGGCGCTGGCCGTGACCGAGACCTGGGCGGGTGAGTGCGGGGCGGGAGGAAAGGGCCCCTGCGGGGCGGGAACGAGGGGACCCCCGGCCGGGGACGCGGGACCCCAGGGGAAGGCGCCTCTCCGCCGCCCCCGCCCCAGACCCCCAGCCGCCCCGCCCAGGCCTGTGCTCCCCTGTTCTCCCCGCCTGCGCCCTGCCCTCCTCCTCTCGGTGCCCCCTCGTCCTGCCCTCCCGGCCGCCTCCACCTGGGCCCCGGGCCCCGCGCCGGGAGGAGGGTCGGGCGGGGTCTCAGCCCTTCCGCGCCCGCAGGCTCCCACTCCCTGAGGTATTTCTCCACCGCGGTGTCCCGGCCCGGCCGCGGGGAGCCCCGCTTCATCGCCGTCGGCTACGTGGACGACACGCAGTTCGTGCGGTTCGACAGCGACTCTGCCAGTCGGAGGATGGAGCCGCGGGCGCCGTGGGTGGAGCAGGAGGGGCCGGAGTATTGGGACCGGCAGACGCAGATCTGCAAGGACGCCGCACAGACTTACCGAGGGAACCTGCAGACCGCACTCCGCTACTACAACCAGAGCGCGGCCGGTGAGCGACAGGGCCCGGGTCCAGGTCACGACCCCCATTCTCCGATATCCGGGTCTCAGCGTCACCCGAGACTGAGGGACCCTCCCGCTGCCCCTCCGCCGTCCCCCATCCTTAAGCCGGAAGAACCCGCGGGAACTTTTAGGCGGTTTTACTTTCTGTTTAACCCCCTGCCTGTCGGGCGGGGCCAGGGTCTCACACCATCCAGAACGTGTACGGCTGTGATGTGGGGCGCGACGGGCGTCTCCTCCGCGGATACAGTCAGGACTCCTACGACGGCGCGGATTACATCGCCCTGAACGAGGACCTGCGCTCCTGGACCGCGGCGGACACGGCGGCGCAGATCACCCAGCGCAAGTGGGAGGACGCGGGTGCGGCAGAGCGCTGGAGGAACTACCTGGAGGTCACGTGCGTGGAGTGGCTCGGCAGGTACCTGGAGAACGGGAAGGAGTCGCTGCTGCGCGCAGGTACCAGGGGCCGCGGGCCTCCCTGATCTCCCCTCCCCTGGGGCTGGCTTCCCACCAGGAAGGAAAAATGGACTCAGTGTCAGAACACCGCCCTCCCACGGGTGGGGAGAGGGAGGCCCGTCTGTGTTCATGTTCTAACTAGAGAGTGACTCACCCAAAGGGCAGCTTTTCTCTAAAGGACAATGGAGGAATCCAGTCTCTCCTGGAGACAGGTGGAGACCATCCCTGCAATAACCCATCAGCCGTTCCCTTTGACCCTGGCAGTCACCTTGGGAACCATGGCTTAACCTCTCAAGGCCTTTGTCTCCAATATGAGCATCTTTGGAGGTCTGACTGGGTGGTTTGAGTCATTCACCCCAACCCCACCCCCCACCACAGTCAGGACCATTAGTGTGCTCTCCCTCTTAAACCTACAGCCTCCTATCCTGAACTCTCTCCCTGAGTCTAGAACTTTCCAGGATTAGAAGATCCTAAGGGCTGGGTTGGTGACTGGGTTTTGTGCTTCTTCCATCTGAATCAGTACCCAGTCCATCTCAGGATGGTCATATGAATGCCGCTTCAGTGGCCTATAAAGGTAAACCCAAGTGTGGATTTTCTGATTTTCTTCCTCAGAAACCCCCAATACACACGTGACCCGCCACCCCATCTCTGACCGTGATGTCACCCTGAGGTGCTGGGCCCTGGACTTCTACCCTGCGGAGATCACCCTGACCTGGAAGCGAGATGAAGAGGACCTGACCCAGGACACAGAGCTCGTGGAGACCAGGCCTGCAGGAGATGGAACCTTCCAGAAGTGGGCGGCTGTGGTGGTGCCTTCTGGACAGGAGCAGAGATACACATGCTATGTGCAGCATGAGGGGCTGTCTGAACCCATCACCCGGAGATGGGGTAAGGAGGGTTTTGGGTAGAGCCTCTTCTCAGGGAAAGCAGAAGGCCTTCTGGAGAACTTCAGCAGGGCCAAGACACTTACCAGAGCTCTGGACCCTTCACCTTCCTTCCATTTCCAGAGCCACCTCACACCATCCCCATCACATGGATCATTGCTGGTCTGGTTCTCCTGGTGGTCATTGCAGTGATTGGAGCTGTGATCTGGTGGAAGAAGCGCTCAGGTACTCAGAATGGAGTAGGGGGGATCTCAGGTTTCTTGTCCTGCTGGGGGATTTCCTAGGTAGCAGACTGTCTTGCCTTGTTACTGAGAAGTACCATCCTCACGAATGGACTTGCCTGCTCTGGAACTGATCATGAACACTCACTCTGTAGCAAACACTTGTGAAAATGAAGGACACATTTTCATCTTGTTAATTCTGGTGATGGGGACCTCATTGCCCAGCAGTCACAGGACAGAGAGGGTAGTCCCTGCTGAGGACAGAACGCCAGCAAGTCAGGTGCCCCAGTGACTCCTCACCTCATTGTTCATGTTTTCTGTCGTGTCCTGGGTGTTCAGTTACAATTCTGGAAGTTCATTTAGAACCAGGACTGGGAGCTTCTTCTAGGATCTCATGGCCCAGCCCTGTCCCAGGCCTCTGACATGATATTTTTTCCCCACAGGAGAAAAAGGACCAGGCTACTCTCATGCTGCACGTAAGTATGGAGGGGTGATTCCTGAGACCCTGGGATAGTGCAGACAGGACCCTATGGGGAGCTCACACACCCCATAGCTCTTCCTTTAGTCTCCTCTCCTGTGGGCTCTGACTATGTCCTGTTTTTTTCTCCCCTAGGCGATGACAGTGCCCAGGGCTCTGATGTGTCTCTCACGGCTGCTAAAGGTGAGACCCTGGAGACCCTGATGTGGGGAAGGGTTGGGGCACTAGGAACACTTTGAGCATGAGGGGGCTTCTGAAATGTCCCCACTTATGGGACTGACCTCAATTTGTACATGATTTTTTTTTTACAGTGTGAGACCAGCTGCCTTGTGGGGACTAAGAGATGGAAGATTTCTTCACACCCCCACTTGGGGACATCAGCAACCCCTGACTTCTCTTTGTGTGTGTGTCTGTGTTCCTTTGAGTATATGTGAGGACATGAGGAGATTTGCCCACCAGACCCATCCCTATTCTGATTTTATTCTCCTTTCTAATGTGCTTTCCTGTTCCAGCAGAGGCAGGGCTGGACCATCTCCATCCCTGTCTTTATTTCATGGCGTTGAGTACAAATGACTTACTTCTGTACTGAAAATGAGAATCCAGACATGAGTTGTGTTTCCTAATTCTTCCATATGAGGTAATATGGGGTAATAAAAGAGGAGATTTGTAATATTAAGACAACAAATAAATGGAAGCACTGAGAACCTTCTAGAATCCATGCGTTTACTGTGCTGAGTCCATTGTGGGGGCGGGCAGAAGGCTGTGAGGAGACGAGTGGGGTTGGGGCCTGTGCCCAGTGTGTGCTCAGTGCATCATGGGGGTGACGTGCTCACCCCTCAGCTGGGTCATCTCTCTGCTCTGTGTCCTTGGCCCTTGTGTGGAAGATTGTCTCACTAGGAACTGTGATCACAGAGACTTGGATATCAACTGTCACCAGGACCTTGTGCAGCAAGAGCTTCCTGTGACTGGGTCAGCCTCACCTCGGGCCTGGGTTGGGTCATAGCCTCCATTCCAGGGTGGGCTTTTTTCATTGTTTCTCTAGAGCATCAGGCCAGCTCTTGCTCTTGTGTACCAGTTCTTGTCCCATTCTCCCTGGGTGACCCTGTCAGTTACAGCAGCAGGTGTCCTTTGGGCTGTGTTCCCACAGGCCTAGGTTGTCCCCTACACATAGGAGTCTTTGTGGTACGGAGAGACAAAATTTCAGATTCATCCAACTCTTTCCCTCACTCTAGACCTGTTTTCTAGATTATTCTTAAGATTCTGGAGATAGGGCGCCTGGGTGGCTCAGTGGGTTAAGCCGCTGCCTTCTGCTCAGGTCATGATCTCAGGGTCCTGGGATTGAGTCCCACATTGGGCTCTGCTCTCTGCTCGGCAGGGAGCCTGCTTCCCTCTCTCTTTCTCTCTGCCTGCCTCTCTGCCTGCTTGTGATCTCTCTCTCTCTCTCTCTCTCGCTGTCAAATAAATAAATAAAATCTTAAAAAAAAAAAAAGATTCTGGAGATAGAGAGGAATCTGAAAGTTTCTTGGCCTTAATGAACATCAGTTAGTTTCTCTCTCTCCAGCTGCTCTGCCCTCTTTCCCCTACCCCTAGTTCAGTGATCCTAGTGCTGGCTTGGATCCAAGTTGATGGATCTATAAAGCAGAGTCTAATGTAGATCACTTTGTGGTTGGAGAAAAGGACCCAAAAAGCCTGAGTACAGTGTTTCAGGAGAGAGAGATCTGTGTGCTGTGCTGTGCAGGAGAGATGGTGTGGGGGGAGGGGCTGAGTAGAGAGAGGGAGGGGAGGGCAGCCCTGTGAGGGGAGAGAGGCAGCACGGATGGGGAGGTGGGTGCACGTGGGGCAGGAGCTGCCTCGGAACAGCTGAGACTTATCTAGAAGAGGGAGTCCTTTAGCTGCTCATTCATTGAACTGATAACTGTCATGTGCCTCACATAGGACATGCTATGTTTGCATCTCGGCACCTCAGTGAGACTAAGAAGAGGGAAAATGTGCTGGTCTTGTGGAGAGTATTTCTAGTGTAAGGGTATTTCTAGTGTAAGTGTAGTCTGCCTACACTTGACCCTCCGACAATGTGGGGACTGGGGCAGTGGCCCCCTCACGCAGTCAGAAATCCAAGTATAGCTTTTGACTCCCTCAAAACATAAGAACTAAAAGCCTACTGTTGCTGGAAGCCTCACTGATAACATGAAGAGTCACTTAATACATGTTTATGTTACATGTAGAAAACACCCAGTCTTCTAACAATGAATGAAGCTGCAAAAATTAGAAATCACAAAGATGAGGAAATGCATGGACAGTACTTACTGTAAGAAGTCTGCACACGGGTGCACACGCACCATGCAAACCAGTGTCATCAGAGGTGAACTGTGTATTGTGTGAACGTAGTAATAAGGGAAGTGTTTTAAGTTGGAAGTTGGCAGGAGCTGTGAGGAAGGAGAACCAGAGAGCACCTGTGCTGGGATGGGGACCGTGGCTCCTTTACTCCAGGGATCAGGGGAGCTTCACTGAGAAGGTGACCTCATCGTGGAGGTCTGAGGATATTAAAAGGCTTTTGAGTTTTCTCTGAGTGAGGAGTGGAGTTACAAGAATGAACAGTTCAATGGGATTGACTTTCTAAGCAGAACCTGATGCTGCTGTGAGAATCGAGAGGTACAGGGCGAGTGACCAGTGGGGACAATGTAGGAAACCAGCGCTGTGTCCCAGGAAGGGGATGTGGGATGTACATCTGGGGTGTGAGGAGGGAAGATATAGGAAATGGTTGGGTGCTGGATATTTACAGATGGACTTTGCAGCATTTCCTAACCACCAATTCTGGGTGGTGAGGAGGAGGAATCAAGGAGGGCATCCAGTATTTCAGACTGCAGGTAGAAATGTGGAGTGCCTTCCTTGAATAAGGGGAAGAATCTTGAAGCAGGACACTGGGGGAAGCAGCATCACAGCAACCAGTTTGGGCATGTGGAATCTGAGATGTCCACTAGAAATGCAGTGAGGTTGGCAGTTGGATACAGAGCGCAGGGGAGGAGAAATATCCGGATTAGAGAAATAGATTTGGGAGGTGACAGCATATACATGATGATTAGAGCCTTCAAGCAGAGATGAGGTCACCAAGGGTCAAGGGCCATAGAAGAGAAAGGAACAGGACCAAACCCTGGACTCCTCATGGCTAAGCAGGCTGATCAGAGCACACACCCAGAGCGCACTGCACAGTCTGGTTCTGCGTCTAGAAGGCACAGAGACCAGGGAGGCCCAGCCTTCAGTGTGCACAGGAATTTCCTGGACTATGAAGATCTAGACAGTCTGGGGTAGAGCGTGAGATGCTGGTTGATAACAAGGTTGCTGCTGCTGCTGCTGGTCTTCAGATCCCACACTGAGTAGCGAGCACAGGAAGCAGGATCCCCACATGGCCGAGCATCAGCCTGTAAGGCTTATCATGTCAGTGATTCCTGGGCCCACACCCAACATTCTAAGCTGGGGGGTCTGGGGAGAGGCCAGAGTATTTGGTAACAAAGCCACAGGCAATCCTGTGACTCCACCAGATAGAGAACACTGAAGTCATCGATGAGAGCCCTCATTGTGGGAAGGGGTTTTACAGACACATTTAAATGGTTTTTTTTGCGGGCGTCTGGGTGTCCCACTCTTGCTTTCAGCTCAGGTCATGACCTCAGGGTCATGAGAACTAGCCCATGTTGGGCACTGCACCCAGTACAGAGTCTGCTTGAAACGTCTTCCCTCTCCCTCTACCCCTCCCTGTCTCTCGCACGCATGCTCTCTCTCTCGCTCTCTTTCTGTCTCAAATAAATAAATAAAATCTTCAGATGTCTTTTTGTAGGAAGAAAAATGCAAGACATTCTGGGAGATGCATTTTTTTTCTCTCCTGTGGGGCACAGTCAGGTGGCAGACTGAGGACGTTTTCATCTCAACATAAAACATCTGAGTTACCAAGAGTGTAGATATTAAATGTTTGCATCACACAAAAGGAAATGGTAACTATGTGACATGATGCACGTGTTAGCTTATGCTATGGTTGTAATCACTGTGCAATACAGAAATGTATCGATCAGCAGGTTGTACCCTAAACTCACCCAGTGGTGTATGTCAATCATATCTCTATAAAGTTGGTAAAAGATGTCTGAAATCTTGCTCTTGGAAACTCTTCCTTATGTGGGTTTCTGACTCCTTGTGATACATACATACAGTTACAGAGAGACTTAGGGAAGAGAGAGAATATATGGGACCTTGTTTTATTTCCAGGAAAGCCACAATACAGGCTTGAGACTACACAGCCAGAAGCTGAATCCACACTGGACCCTAGACAGAAGCCCACAGACAACCAGCACCTGCTACTGGGCATCGACACCACTGACTCCCCTGAGTGCGTCCACTAGACCCGGCAGCTGGGACTCCTATCGCTGCTGCCCCTGACAGCTGCATGACATGACTGTGACACTGCTCAGACCCCCTGTGCCTAATGCATGGACACTGTCCCAGTGTGCCTGTCACGTGTCCAGAGTCAGAGTCTGGCAGGTGGTCATGTGACTGTTGAAGCTTCATGTCATGTCCAAGTGCTGGACTGTTTGGCAAAGTGGGTTCCCCTCTCTGTGGATGGAGGTGTCTCTGCCCCTAACAAGATTATTGACGTGAGGGGCGCCTGGGTGGCTCAGCGGGTTAAAGCCTCTGCCTTCAGCTCAGGTCATGATCCCAGGGTCCTGGGATCGAGCCCCGCATCGGGCTCTCTGCTTGGCAGGGAGCCTGCTTCCTCCTCTCTCTCTCTCTCTGCCTGCCTCTCTGCCTACTTGTGATCTCTATCTGTCAAATAAATAAATCTTTATTAAAAAAAAAAAAAAAGATTATTGACGTGAGGCATTCCTGCACATGGCGAGAGAGGTGCAAGTTTTAGACATTGGGAGCCAAGAATGGAAAAGAATGACAAATTTCCACATGTGGAGCCATGATCTGAGACTAGAACTTGATCTGCACACTGTTGGCACTCAAGTCTGCTTGGAGGAGGAGTGACTCATAAGTGGCATCTTTCAACTTATTCCCTTGATGGTTGTTATGGCCCTGGTTTCTCCACTCCAGTCCCTACTCACAGATAAGTGAAGTAGCATTGTTGGGTCATGAAGTGATTGCTCCACACATCTTCTCCCAGCTTTTGTCTCTTCCTGGGATTAAAAACCCAGATCTGTGTCACTTCAGATGATCCTCATATACACGCTGACATTTGATGTTTCTTTCTATACGTACATATTTCTGGGGAGAGTATCCATAATTTCATCAGGTTTATGTGGCCTCCACAAAACTCTGAAAACCATTCCCATGTAGACACTGCCTATTTCATCTCGGTCCACGTACAGCTAATGATCACAGTGTTTCAGCAGATCCAATGATGTGATATTCATGCTCAGTTTTGTTTGGAAATAACCAGTCTCAGACAGAAGATAGAGCTTTCTGACTTATAACTCACTTTCAACTTCTGTATGTACTTTCTGTAGCCTGAGGAATAGTTCCCAGACCAGGGCTGGATCACAGGAGACACAGATCAGCACTGGTTTAGGTGACTTACACTTTAGCACCGTCTTGGGTGCCTAAAATAGAGCAGAAATGAAAAACATTTACTGAGGATTCCATTTCCACCTACACAGAAGACTAAGGTTTAAGGCTGCCCCTCTCCACGTGAGGTGATGAGCGCTGGTGTTATATGCAACTGATGAATTATTGAACTCTACATATGAAACTGATGATGTACTCTGTTGGCTAATTGAATTTCAATAAAAAAGTTTTTTAAGAAAAAAGGCTGCCTCTTCTCCCAAAAATGAAAATGATGGAAAAAACATAAAATCACCCAAAAGTGCAGAACAATCAAGAAAAAAATCAATTAGCCCAAAATTTAAATATGGGCCGTAAGCCCCAGAGAATAGTTGCTCTGATCCGTAGAGTATTTTTCAAATCTAGAAACTCTTAGCTTGGCCTCTCATGCTCATGAGCTTCATAGGGAGGAGACAATGCCCAGAGCCGCTTCATGTGAGGAGCAGGAGAAACATCCCCTCCCTGAAAATCTGGGAACCTAAGAATCACATCTTCAGAACAGGATGACACAAATCAAATCTGTTCTACCTTCAAGTGCAAGAACATTCTAAGGAAATTTGCCTATAAGTCGGGAAAAAGTGAGCAAACAGCTATTTCAAAAATTTGCAGACACGGACTAAGCCGTCTGTGATTTGTAGTCCAAATTTGCCTTCCCATTGTACATTGGGCCAAAATAACTTCATGTCATTAGCTTAGTTTATAACTGTCCTGGATTGGTGATGCCCCAATATTTTAAGAAACAAATTTCTCTAGAGAAATCTCTGTTTAACCTATGTGTCAAAAAACTTACACAGAAAATTGCACAGAGAAAAAAAGCAACTCATAGAAAGAAATTAAAGTGAAAATGAAAAAAAAAAGTGGTTAAGTAATCTTAGAAAAAATGAGTAACAAAAAGCTCATGAAACTTCAATATTGGAACTATAAGATGCATTATAACAGGACCAGGATACATAATACAAATACATAAACATACATTATTTGAATATATATTATGGGTATGATGTAAAGAAAAAAAATCACAAAATTTAAAATGTAGAAAACATGGCAAAAGCAAAAGCACCTCTTAAGAAAATAACTACAGGGGCACCTGGGTGCCTCAGTGGGTTAAGCCTCTGCCTTCAGCTCAGGTCATGATCTCAGGGTCCTGGGATCAAGCCCCATATCATGCTCTCTGCTCAGCAGAAAGCCTGCTTCCTCCTCTCTCTCCCTGCCTGCCTCTCTGCCTACTTGTGATCTCTCTCTGTCAAATAAATAAATAAAATCTTAAAAAAAAAAAAAAGAAAGAAAAGAACTACAAAATAAAGTGATTAATGATTAAAAAATGAAAATATTACAGTTTATTCACTGAATAAGAATTTATCAGTAAAAGAAGAATGAGTGGAGGGGCACCTGGGTGGTTCAGCTGGTTAAGTGTCAGCCTTCTGCTCAGGTCATGACCCCAAGGTCCTGGGTCAAGGCCAGCGTCTGGCTCCCTGTTCAGCGGGAAGCCTTTCTCTTTCCGCCATCCCACTGCTACTCCCCTGCTCCTGTGCTCTCTCTCTCTCCTCTCTCTTAGAGAAAATCTTTTTAAAAAGAGAGAGAGCAAAAAAAAAAAAAGAGAAAAAAAAAAAAGAGAGAGAGAGAAAAATGAGTGAGTCATGGAAAACAAAAAGCAAAAAACTAAGACAGTGACATAAATCAACAGTGTCAATATTAACATTGCAAGTGAGTGGCTTAAATAAGTCAATCAAAGTGCAGATTATTCGCCTGAACACAAACAATGTCCACCTATGCTGTCTACAGTAGACGCACTTGATCTCAGTTACAAACAGAGTAAACTCAAAGGGATGGAAAAAGTTATCTCGGGCAAACAACCATAAGAAAGCTGGAGTGGAGACACTCATTAGCCAAAAGGGACTTTATAGTAAGGGGGTGCCTGGGAGACTCAGTTGTTAAGAGTCTGCCTTTGGCTCAGGTCATGGTCCACTGAGCCCCTGCATCAAGCTCCCTGCTCAGTGGAAAGCCTGCTTCTCCCTCTCCCCGTGCCTCTGTTTGTGTTCCCTCTCTCACTGTGTCTCTCTCTGTCTAACAAATAAATAAAATCTTTAAAAAAAAAAAAAGTAAACAGGATCATTTTGTAATGATAAAATGGTCAAGTCATCAGAAAGGTGAAACAACTCTAAACATATATTCACCTAATAACTCAACACCCAACTGCTTGTAGCAAAACTGACAGAAACAGAGAAACACACAATATGACAATAATACTTAAACTTCAATATATCACTTTCAATAATGGATAGGACAACTATGCAGAGATCAATGAAGATAAAGAAGACTTGATCCATACTATAAAACAACAGTGCAAGTCTGACATGTAAAGAATATTCCAGCCATGAACAGAATATATGTTCATTTCAAATGCACATGGAGCTTTCTAGAAGATAAGCCCTATGCTAGGCCATAAAAAAACTCAATGAATTTAAAGGAGTAAAAATAATGCAAATATCACAGTGGCGTGAAACAGAAATAAATAACCGGAATGAATTTGGAAAACTCACAATGTGCAGAATTAACACACTTCTACATAATCAATGGGTCAAAGATATCAAAATGGAAATCAGAAAATACTTCAAGATTAATAGAAATGAAGACAGAGCATACCAACCCCGAGGGGTTCAGACTAAAGCAGTGCTGAGAGGAAATACAGAGTTGGAACTGCCTGTATGAAAAAGAAACATCTCCAATCAATTACCTGAACTTCCACTTTAAGTCAAAGGAGAAAGAGGAGCGAACTAAACCAAAAGCAGGCAAAAGGATGGAAAAAATAAAGATTAGAGCAGAAGTTAATGAAATAGAGAAAAGAGAATAAAATAACAATACAGGAAACTAACTAAATCAAATGTGATCCTTTGAAAGATCAACCAAACTGACAAATCTTTAACTAGACTCACTAAAAAAGAGAGAGAGAGAGAGAGAAATGACCCACATAACTGGGATCAGCAATGAAAAAGGTGATATTAGCACTGACCACACAGAAATAAAGAGAATTAGGAGATTATGATGCACAATTATATGCTAAAATATTAACTTGCCTGTATAAAATAGACAAAAACACAGAAAGACACCCATGACTAAAGCTGACTGAAGAAGAAATAGACCATCTGAATGTACCTATAATGAGGTAGAACATAGAGTCAATTGTCAAAAACTATTCCACATAAAAGCCCAGTTCCAAATAACTTCGCTTGCAAATTATACCATATGCTGTAAGAATTACTAACAATTCTTTACAAACCCTGCCCCCCAAAAAAGAGGAGGGAACTCAACTCATTTTATGAGGCTAGGATTATTCAGACACCAAAACAGACAAAGATATCACAAGACAGGAAAACTACAGACCAATATCTCTTATGAATGTAGACTCACACACACACATACACACACACACAAATATCTCAACAAAAATGTAGCAAATCAAATCTAGCAACATATAGAGTTAAACAAACCTAATGAAATTTATTCTAGGAATGCAAGATTGGTTAAACATCCATATCAATCAAGGTAAAAAAATATATATATAATGTATATTTTATATATATATATATATATATATATATATATATATATATACTGGAAATATACTAGGAAAAAAACCCACATGCTTATCTTAACAATTGGACAAGAAGCATTTGAAAAAATCAGACACCTTCTCACGATAAAAACTCAACTGCTAATAGAGGGAATTTCTTCAATCTGATTAAAGGCATTTATGAAAACCCTTAAGCTAACATCTTACCTAATGGTGAAAGACTGGTTGTTTTTTCCTAAGATCGGCAACATGAAAATTATGTTCATTCATGGCTTCTATTACACATTGTGCTGGAGGGGCGCCTGGGCGGTTCAGTCAGTTAATAGTCAGCCTTTAGCTGAGGTCGTATCTCAGGATCATGGTCCCAGGGTCCTGGGATCGAGCCTGCACAGGCTCCCTTCTCCTCGGGGACCTGCTTCTCCCTCTCCTTCTGCGTGTGCTCCCCCTGCTTGTGCTCTCTTGCTCTCAAGTAAATAAATAAATTAAATTTAAAAAGGGAAATGCCGGAGCGCCTGGGTGGCTCAGTGGGTTAAAGCCTCTGCCTTCGGCTCAGGTCATGATCTCAGGGTCCTGGGATCGAGCCCGGAGTCTGGCGCTCTGCTCAGCAGGGAGCCTGCTTCCCTGCCCACCCCCCATCTCTCTCTGCCTGCCTCTCTGCCTATTTGTGATCTCTGTCTGTCAAATAAATAAATAAAATCTTAAAAAAAAAAAAAGGAAATGCCAAGTGAGGTTGTCAGGTTGGCAGTTGTGTTTCTGAAAACTGGGCACGCCTCTTGATGGGTTCAAGGCAAAAGACTCAATGAAGCCAAAGAATAGGGAAAGGAAGGGTTTTACTGACACGTAAAGGAGAACACCGGGAATGTTTCCCAAAGCAGTGTCTCCCTGAACAACACACTGGGGAAGTTTCAAGCTGAAGGTACAGATGTCATGACTCCTCTGACGCAGGACACTTGACCTGCGGTAGGAGCTGCTGTCTCTGCTGCTCCTGCACCTGGATGACACTCGTGCCACTCAGACTGAAATGTCTCTGCACAGACTTGGCGCCAGAGCTGGGAGCTGGCGGCTGCCATGTCCCATAGACCCTGTAGGGTGTAGCCACGGTCCAGTCTTCCTCGGGGCAGCACGGTATCCCGCTGTACGGATAAGCTACAAGTTATGTCTGTGTTTTCCTGTCATACGTGTCTATGCTGTTTCCCATTGGGGCACTCATACACAGTACTGCTGAGACATTCTCATACACGGCTCTTGGTGCACATGTGGAAAAAAAAGTACTGAACCAGCGAAGAGTGCTCGTTCACAGTTCCTCACACCACAAACACACGACAAAACATAACAACCCACAACGGGCACACACACATGCTGACAGAGTAGCAGCTCCATGGAGAACGGAGAAACATTCTGTTTCTCATGGAGAATGTTTCATGGAGAAACATTGTGGAAAAGGGGAGTCGGGGTCATAGAGGCATGAAGTGCTGGTTTACACAAGTGTGGGCTCCCACCCAGTGTGAGTGGGGTACACAATGGTCCCCACTACACACTTTTTCCTGGGGGATCTGGGGGGGGAGGGGACAGGTGCCAGTGTGACTCTACAGTCCTTCCCAAAGGAGAGGACCTCGGTGTGACTATGGTTCACCTCAACATTCTCTCATCCTACCCGATGCAGAGTCTCAGGACAGGGATGCAAGTGTGAGCACCAGAAACAGGAAGGACCCTAAGACACTGTAAGTACTTTGTTAAACCCTGATGTGGGAATTCCAGAGGGCCTGAAGGGGAGGGCTGTGCCTTCACCCCATCCGGCAAAGTTGGGGCTGGCGGCGAGCACAGCTACATCCCATGGTGGTCCCTTACCCGCCAGTTCTGTCCCTGTGTTTCCCTCCCCTCTATGACCAAGAGTGGACTGGGGTGGGGGGTGCCTGTCAGTCTCGTGTTGCTGCCCGCAGTCTAGACCAGCACAGCAGCCACACATAATGTCCCTTCCAATGGCAGAAAGTGCGGTATAAATGCAGAGAAGTAGAAATAGTAACTGAGGGTAAAGGAAGGGATAAACTCGCTATGTCATGAGGGAAATCCATAGTACATTAGCGAAGTGTGAGCAAGAGATGACACAGTCTCGGGGTGCTTGAGTGGCTCAGTAGGTTAAAGCCTCTGCCTTCGGCTCAGGTCATGATCCCAGGATCCTGGGATCGAGCCCCGCATTGGACTCCCTGCTCAGCGGCAAGCCTGCTTCCCCCCAACCTTCTGCCTGCCTCTCTGCCTACTTGTGATCTCTATCTATCAAATAAATAAATAAAATCTTAAAAAGAGAGAGAGAGAGAGGACACTGTCTCTTAGCTCCGTCGTCCCAGATGCCTGAGAGAGAAAACCGTGTGCTGTGAGAACATTCTTGCTTCTGGAACCTGGCAACACTGAATGGACCCAGCAGACCAGAGTGGCCCTGGGAGACACCGTCCTCCAGCAGGAAGATGGGCTGTTAATGACCGGAAGGGACACAAGTACTGGGCCAGCATCTCCGCAGTTCCGGTCCTATTGCTACAAGGGATCTGTGCTCAAAGACCACAGCGTGTCTGTGGGATAATAAAAATATGTGGTCATTGTCTCCAGTTCCTGGCACCCAGCTCCCCAGGATCTCCTGAGTGATAAGACTGTCACTGGTACGCTAATGAGATGACTTGGTCGAGGGTCTTAGACAGTTCAGGTTGGGGTTGGTGTCCAGGAGGACCAAGCCATGACTAGAGTTGGAGCCATCAGCCTCATTCCCTGACCTCTGGGGAGAGGCTCTGGAGGCTGACCTTCATCCCCAACAGCCAGTGACTGAATCAAGTGTGCCTATGTCATGAAGCATCCATGAAGAGTACTCCACAGTGGGGTTCACAGAGCTTCTGAAATGGTCAACACGTCCATGTGCTCCAAGGGGGGCACATTCCAAGTCCACGGGGACAGAGGCTCCCGCAACGGGACCTGCACGCTCCCACACTCCCAAGCCACTTCATCTGGCTGCTCGTGCGTGTCCTTATAATAAACCATAATAGTCAGCACAGAGTTCTCCTGAGACCCAGGAGTCCTTCTAGAAAACTACTGAACGTCCAGGGTTCACCCAACTTTGTAGACAACTTGAACAACAGTGCCAGGGACATGGGAACCTGAGAGTTGAGACTTGCCCCTGAGCTGAGGACAACTTGCAGGATGAAGTCCTCCTACCTGTGCCTCCCATGCTCACCCGAGGTCAACAGGGTCACGTGTGAAATGAAGGAATCAGAGGACACCCAGGTGGTGACAGGGAATCAGAGAGCTGGTCAGTTGGGGAAAGAAACCCTCTCCACTCCACAAAGAGAAATTGAGAGTTAGAGCAAACAAGTAACCTGCTCGTCCAGGAGCAAAGGATAAGCAGAACGGAAGCCTGTCTATCATGTCCGTCCGTCTGCGACCAGCTGTTCAGGGTCCTGTTGAGAAAGGAGACAGCGGGCCCAGCATGGAGTCACAGATGCCACACACCACCGAGAGCATCGTACTTAACCTACAATGGCTTTAGCTCTCAGGTTCCCATGTCCCTGTCACTGTTGTTCAAGTTGGGCAGCGGTCCCGTGAACGCTGACAGGTGCTAGAGAGTCTCTCCCCAGAACATCATCACGCACGGGGAAACAGACACAGTCACACGACACGTCAGTGCACACAGACCACTCACGTCTTGCAGACCCGAGGCTTCTCGTCCTTGCAAGAACAAAGGAGGGCAATCTGCCCCGAGCCATCATGCCACCAGCCCATCTCGCCACTGCCCGTGTTTGTGAGTGAGAACTGCAGTGACGACAGCTGGGTCTGATCACGTAGTGTCAGAGGAACGAGAGGACAGCTGTCACTTATTACCCACTTGTTCCCTCAGCCAAACCCGAGCACCTACAGAGCACCAGGTCAAACTGCAGCCTCAGATCTGTGCTCCGAGAATGACAGTCGTTCTGTCTCCATCCCTCGCCTGCAGCACCCCAGCAACCTTACGACATAAGGAGAATTCCGCGGTCAGGGCTTCAGAAGAGAACGCCTTCCTGCACATAAGAGGAAGATCTGTTTCCCCCATATCCTTCCAGTGGGAGCCGGCCTGAGGCTCCACCAGACAGGGGAGCACACGCTGGACCTGACTCACAACCCGGGGACAGAGAGAAGCTGCCACTGTGCACGGTGTGTGTGACAGGGCGCATGACTGGCAGTGTGTCCCCCAGGCCCACGAGCGGCTGCAGTGGCCCGTGTCCCGACCCAACCAAGACAGTAGTGCGAGCAGTGGTCTCTGTGCCTATAGTAGAGGCCGGGGTTCCCATATGACACGCAGCCGGACCGGCCACTGCAGGTGTGCTCCTGGCTGCACAGCCTAGCCTGTTCCATGACTGTCCCCAGGAACACGTTACGTCCACAGAAGATGCATGTGTGTACGTGTGTGTGTGTGCACTACCTCCTGTCCAAGTTCGAGCAGGGCTGGGTTCCAGGGTTTGCACAGAGGAACAGCTGCAGAGAGCAAGCGTTCAGAGATGCTCATCACCCCAGCTGTGAACCGCTCCCTAATCCTCCCCCTGATGACACCCCACGATGAAACAATGCCATAAACCTCACACATCACACCTCGTGACAACAAACGTCCTCCCTCTCTTTGCGAGGGGAAAAAAACATAGTAAATGCAATTTTTTTTTAGATTTATTTATTTATGTGACAGACAGAGATCACAAGTGGGCAGAGAAGCCAGCAGAGAGAGAGAGAGGAGGAAGCAGGCTCCCTACTGAGCAGAGAGCCGGATGTGGGGCTCAATCCCAGGACCCTGGGATCATGACCTGAGCTGAAGGCAGAGGCTTTAACCCACTGAGCCACCCAGGCCCCCCAGTAAATGCGATTTTAATGCCCCTCCTGCCCTGGCCTGCTCTCCTCTCTGACCCCAGCAGCTCCAGATCCAGCTGAGCACCAGGCTCGCTTGCGGGGCTTCTCACAGAACACAGGCCTCTCCCCAGACCCACAGACTCCAAGTATTCGGCACAAAGTCAAGTTATCACCTATTTAACAAGCCCTACTAGCAAGGCTGAGGCATAGCCACGGGGGAGTCCTAATCTACATTCCTGCTGCTAAAAGTGAGACGGGAAGACCAGCAGCAGCCACACCTTGTCAAAAATACAGAAACTTCAAATGCATTTTCCAGATGCGAACCACAGCATGTCCTGTATCTGGCGCATGACCTACGCCAGTCAAGGGCTGGCCCGTATGGACCACCTCCCTGGTCCAGGGGCAGTACCTTCACTAATGCGGCCTCAGACCCCAGCTGCTCTGCAGCCCACCCAGCACAGACACCCTTCCCGCTGCCCCTACGCCCTGAACTTCCTCACCACGCTGCACCCCTGCCTCCCTTCCTCCCCGCTCTCACAGCACCTCCCTTGCACACCAAGTACATTCCCATTTTCAACAAACCACCATCCTTGAACTCACAGGTGCTATTTCCCAACCGAACAGAATCACAAGAGACTCTGCTTCCTGACTCCTTGACTTTGGACTGGAGCCAACACAGGCTCACTAGGGCAGAGGTGGGCAAGCAGAGGATGGAAACATAACAGGAACTAATTCAAAATGAGAAATTTGGGCAGGCCTCCTGTCTGCTAATCCAGCTAATCCAGAATTTGTTCCTCAGAGAAGACTGGGGAAAAGATGGAAAGAACAACCAAGCCCCAGAAGGAGGGCAAGACCTGAATGAGTCTGAGAGTAACCCCTGGATACCACAGATGCCTGGGCATGGGGGCCACCCTGAGCCTGTGGAGACTCCGACGGGCCAACCGCCTCCTGCCGCTGTTAGGCAGGAGACACCCGAAGCTGAAGGAGACCAAACTCCTACTTGAACATGAAAACAGGCCTAATCCTCTCCAGATACAAACAACAAATAAACACCCAAAGATAGGCTGAAGGCCCAACCCAGGCCTGAGCCGATGCTGACCCGGCCACACAAAGTCGCTGCCCACAGTCGGTCCCGGAGGCAGGACAAGGTCTGGGTGATGTCCAAGTCTGTGATCACAGAGACTGTCCTAGAAGGACAGGTCCCACTGGAGGGATGAGGACAAAAGAGCAGAGAGACTCCCCAGCCGAGCGGACCCATGATGAACTGAGCACCAACTGGGCTCTACACGGCTCTTCACAGACTTCTCCTGTCCCCACCTAGAGGAGACCCAGCACACCAAACCTACAGATTCTGGAAGGTTCTCAATGCTTCCATTTATTTCCTCTCTCAGACTTCAGGAGTCCTCTCCTTTAACAGATCCACTCCTCATGACAAGAACTGGAAAAAAAACAATTCACATCCAGGGTCCTATTTTCAACAAGGAAGTAAGAAGTTGTAGCTCAGTGTCACACAAACTAAAGACAGGGATGGAGATGGACCACTCTTCCTTGGCCGGAATAGGAAAGCAGATGAGGAAAGAGAACACAGGTTGGTCTTGGTGGGGTGGGGCAGGGGGGCGGGGCGGGGGGATAGTCACGTGGGAGGGGGACCTATCTCCCCACCGCCTCACAGTATGTTAATAGGAACATGAACACATTCAAATGTCCTTTGCAGAAAGAGAAATCAGGGGTGTTGATGTCACAAGATGGGAAAGTGAACACATCTTGCATCATTCAGTCCCCCACAAGGCAGCTGGCTCACACTGTTAAAGGAAACAATCACGAACAGATTCAGGTCAGTCATGTATGTGTGGACTTTCTCAACAGCCCACCACATGCTCAAAATATCCACTTGAAGAATCCCCACAACCCAGTCATGGCCCCTTTCTCTCTCCCCTCCCCATGTCAGGCATTCCAGGGTCTCACCTTTGGAAACAGCCCTTCCATACTACTCCCTGCCTGAGCATAACTCCTTCCTCTTCCACCCAGGGAAAGAAAACATCCCATGAGATGCCATGGGGGAGGCAGGGCCCAAGATCCTAGATGAAAATGATAGCCTGGACCACAGGAAAGTTTCTAAAACGGTCACTACAGACCTAGGGTAGAATCAGGGACATGAAGAAAAGAGATGCCAGAGCGAGACAACCATCCTCCTGCAGTCTGTCCTCAGCAAGGACCTTGCTCTCTGACCTGTGACTGCTGGGAATCAGGTCCGTCACACCATTCATCAGGGTGATTAATCTGTCTTTCACTCTCACCTGTGCCCATAAACAAGGCAGGACAGACTTCCACCTGAGCTTGAGACACTGCAGAAGGACAAGAAAACTCAGAGCACCTCCCTTCCCTACCTGAGCTCTCCTTCCTCCACATGACAGCTCCAGCCACCGCAGTACCAGTTACCATAAGGACAACCAGACCAGCCACGATGCCCACAACAGGAATGGGGGGCTGAGGAGGGGACTCTGGGAAGAGAGGATAAGTTGAGGGCCTTGACCTCCAAGTCTCAGCCTAGACCCTACTGAAGATCTCCACAACAGATCCTGATGTCCCTGACAGCAGACTCTGTGCCCAGGTTTCCCTCCTTATCCCATCTCAAGGTGATGGGCTCAGGCAGCCCCTCATGCTACACGTGGCATGTATATCTCTGCTCCTCTCCAGAAGGCACAACCACAGCTGCCCACTTCTGGAAGGTTCCATCTCCTTCAGGCCTGGTCTCCACAAGCTCTGTGTCCTGGGTCAGGTCCTCCTCATCACGCTGCCAGGTCAGGGTGATCTCAGCAGGGTAGAAACCCAGGGTCCAGCACCTCAATGTGACCTCATGGTCAGAGACGGGATGGTGGGTGACATGTGTCTTCGGGGCATCTGAAGAGAAGGGTCAGAAAATTCAGGAATTTAGGGAGGAGTTAAGATGATGGAGGAGTAGGAGACCCGAAGTTCATCTGGTCCTGGAATCAAACCATTATAGTTATCAAACCATTCTGAACACATAGGAATCAGTGGGAGATGTGAAGAAAGAAATGCTGCAAGTCCACAAGTAGGAAAGCCACCACTGTTTGGGAGGTAGGAGGTGCGGAGACACGAATCCAGGGTGAAATATCGGAGGACACGGCAGAGCAGAGACAGTTGCTTCAGGAGGCAGCTGCCGAGTATGATAAACAGCAGAGCACAAAACCGGGACTTTAGGAAATCTGCTCCAGTGCAGGAGGTCCCTGGCTTGTAGATACTCAGGGGTCGGAGTGGGGTGGAATCCGAGGTGGGACAGCATGGTCTCAGGATCCCCAGGGTCCCAGAAAGAATGGGGTGCCTGAGTGTGGAAAGTTCCCAGGCATCAGCTTGGGGAAGCCAGCTGCAATCAGCAAGGGTAGGCACTCACTTTATGCTCAGGATGCCATAAACAGGGAACCACTGCACAGTTGAGGGAACTATTCTCCCAGTAGGGGCCTAGCACAGGGAGAAGCAAGTGGAGAAGCACAGGGAGAAGCACAGGGAGACAGCCCTCTCCTCCTCTGGGTGGGACTGCCCCTGCCCCCCTGCAGGAGTTTTGAAACTCGGTCATGTGCCTGACATAAAAAACGCTTGGCCACAGTCTGGGTGAACACAGAGTTTGTAGGGAAACCGGGGAGTCCAGAGTGACTGACTGCTTCTCTGTGCGGCTCACTAAAGAGTGGGCAGTGTGAATTTTCAGCTCCAGGGCTGGAGAGCAAAGTGTAGCCATATTCACCGGGCTGATCAAGCTGAAAGCCTCTGCACAAAACAGCGCCACCTAGTGCAACCCAGAGCTACTTACACTGAGCCCAGCCTCTGAGCAATTCCACCAGGGCAAAGTCCACCTGAGAATCCGCTCAAGAGGCCCCTCCCCCAGACCACCAGCAAGGACAACTGGCTGGCACCAAGTTGACAGACTCTTGGGGAAAACAGTATATAGGATTCATGGTTTTTTTTTTTTTAATTCTCTAGTTCTTCTATTATTTTTTCAGCTATTTTTTTCAATTCTTTTTATTTTATTTCTACATATACATTATTTTTTAATTTTTTGTTTCCTTCTGTTGAATTTTATTTTATTTTGTTTTTGTATGTATATATGTTTTTCTTTCTTATTTTGGGATCTAGTTTCTTTTAATAAGCAGACCAAAACACACCAAGATTTAGTTTTTGTTTTGTTTTTTGTTTATTTCTTGTTTTGTTTTGTTTCTTCTGGTTTGTTTTGTGTTTTTTTGATGTTATTGTTGTTTTTTTCTCTCATTCTTCTATTCTTTTCTGAACAAAACGATGAGTTGGAGAAATTCACCCCAAAAGAAGGAACAGGAGGCAGTACTTACTGCCAGAGATTTAATCACTATGGATATAAGATGCTTGAACTAGAGGGGCACCTGGATGGCTCAGTGGGTTAAAGCCTCTGCCTTCGGCTCAGGTCATGATCTCAGGGTCCTGGGATCGAGCCCAGCATCAGGCTCTCTGCTCAGCGGGGAGCCTGCTTCCTCCTCTCTCTCTCTCTGCCTATTTGTGATCTTTGTCTGTCAAGTAAATAAATAAAATCTTAAAAAAAAAAGATGCTTGAACTAGAATTTAAAACGACTATAAAGATTCTAGCTGGGCTTGAAAAAAGCATAGAAGGGCGCCTGGGTGGCTCAGTGGGTTAAGCCGCTGCCTTCGGCTCAGGTCATGATCTCGGGGTCCTGGGATCAAGTCCCACATAGGGCTCTCTGCTCAGCAGGGAGCCTGCTTCCCTCTCTCTCTCTCTCTGCCTGCCTCTCTATCTACTTGTGATCTGTCTCTGTCAAATAAATGTTTAAAAAAAAGAAAAAAGCATAGAAGACACTACAGAATCTCTTACTGTAGAAATAAAAGAACTAAAATCTAGGCAGGCATCTAAAATGCTATTACTGGGTGCCTGGGTGGCTCAGTCAGTTAAGCATCTGTCCTCGGCTCAGGTCATGATCCCAGGGTCCTGGGACTGAGCCCCCCATCAGGCTCTCTGCTCAGAGGAGAGCCTGCTTCTCCCTCTGCCTGCCTCTTCCCCTGCTTGTGCTCTTTCTCTGTCTCTCTCACTCTCTCTCAAATAAATAAAATCTTTAAAATAAAATAAAAATGCTATTACTGAGATGCAGTCCCAAATGGAAGCAATAAAAATGAAGGTGAAGGTAGAAAAGCGAGTCAGTGATACAGAAGATTAAATTTTGAAAAAAAGGAAACTGAAGAGAGAAAAGAAATGATGAGATCATGAAGGGAGACACAGAGGACACGGTGATCCCATAAAGTCAAATAATATCCATATTATAAGAGTCCCAGAAGATGAGGGTGGAAGAAAAGGGCAGAAGTTTTATTTGAACAAATTATAACTGAGAAATCCCTAATCTGGGGAAGGAAACAGCATTCAGGTCCAAAGTCCAGAAGGCACAGAGAACTCCCCTCAAAATCAATAAAAATAGGTCAACACCTTGATATATGATAGGGAAGCTTGCAAATTTCAAAGATAAAGAGAAAATGCTGAAAGTACCTCAGGACTAGAGGTCCTTAACTTACAAGGGTAGACACATAAGGCTGGCAGCAGATGTGTGCACAGAGACCTGGCAGGCCAGAAAGGACTGTATGATATATTCAAGGTGCTAAATGGGAAAAATGTGCAACCAAGAATACTATATCCAGCAATGTTGTCACTCAGAATAGAAGGAGAGATAAAGATTGTCCAGGAAAAACAAAAACTACATGAATTTGTGAATACTAGGTCACCCATTGCAAGAGATATTAAAGGGGAATCCTTTGAGCAGAGAGAGAATGGAAAAGTAACATAGACAAGAGAGGAACACAATCTAGTGGAACAGCGACTTTACAGTTAATACAGTGGCACTAAATTCCTATCTTTCACTAATTACTCTTAATGTAAATGGACTAAATGCTCTAATCAAAAGATAAAGGGTGGGGCGCCTGGGTGGCTCAGTGGGTTAAGCTGCTGCCTTCGGCTCAGGTCATGGTCTCGGGGTCCTGGGATCGAGTCCCGCATTGGGCTCTCTGCTCAGCAGGGAGCCTGCTTCCCTCTCTCTCTCTCTGCCTGCCTCTCTATCTACTTGTGATCTCTCTCTGTGAAATAAATAAATAAAATCTTTAGAAAAAAAAAAAAGAAAGATAAAGTGTATCACAATGGATAAAATAACAAGACCCATTGATAAACTCCGTACAAGAGACTCATTTTAGACCTAAATACACTTCCAGACTGAAAGTGAAGGGGTGGAGAACCATTTATCATGACAATGGGCATCAAAAGAAAGCTGAAGTAGCCATCCTTACATCAAACAAATCAAGTTTTAAACCAAAAATTAATGAGAGATGAAAAAGGACACTATATCGTAATAAAAGTATCTATCCAACAAGAAGATCTAACAATTGTAAATATTTATCCCCTAAATTGGGAGTAGCCAAATGTATAAACCAATTAATAATAAAATGAAGGAAACTCATTGATAATAATACAATAATACTAGGGGACTTTAACACCCCACTCATAGCAATGGACAGATCATCTAGGTAGAAACAACAAGGAAACAAGGGTTTTGAATGACACACTGGACCAGATGGACTTCACAGATATATTCTATATATATTCACAGATATATATAACCAGACAAAGACCCCATTTTTTAAAGATTTTATTTATTTATTTCACAGAGAGAGACACAGTGAGAGAGGGAACACAAGCAGGGAAAGTGGGGAAGGAAGACATAGGCTTCCTTCTGCACAGGGAGCCTGATGCAGGGCTCAATCCACCCTGAGATCCTGACCTGAGCTGAAGGCAGATGCCCAATGACTGAGCCACCCAGGCACCCTGAAGACCCCGTTTTAAAGGAGAATTACAGACCAATATCCCTGATGAAAATTCTCACCAAGATACTAGCTAATAGGATTCAACTGTACGTTAAAAGGATTTATTCCTGGACTACAGGGGTGGTTCAATTCAACATCTGCAAATCAATCAGTGTGAGATGCCACATCAATAAAAGAAAAGAACCATAGGATCCGCTCAATAGATGCAGGAAAAGCATTTGACAAAATACAGTGTCCTTTCTTTTTTTTTTTTTTTTTCCCCAGTGTCCTTTCTTAATAAAAACTCTCCACCATGTAGGGATCAAGGGAATATCATACCTCAATATCATAAAAGTCATATATGAAAGACCCACAGTGAATATCCCCACAGGGAAAAACAGAGTGTTTCCCCTAAGGTCAGGAACACAGCAGGGATGCCCACTCTCACCACTGTTGTTCAGCAGAGTACTGGAAATCCTAGGCTCAGCAATCAGACAACAAAAAGAAATAAAAGGCATCCAAATCAGCTAAAAAGTAAAACTCTCACTCCTCGCAGATGACATGATACTCAATGTAGAAAACCCAAAGACTCCACCGAAAAAAATTGCTAGATCTGATACAGGAATTCAGCAAAGTGGCAGGATATAAAATCAATGCACAGAAGTCAGCTGCTTTTCTATACACCAACAATGAGGCAGAAGAAAGAGGAATCAAGGAATTAATCTCATTTACAATTGCACCAAAAACCCTGCAATACCTAGGAATAAACCTAACCAAAGAGGTAAAGGATCTGTACTCAGAAAACTATAGAAAACTCATGAAAGAAATTGAGGAAGAAACAAAGAAAAGGAAAAACATTCCGTGCTCATGGATTGAAAGAACAAATACTGTGAAAATGTCTATGCTTCCTAGAGCAATCTACACATACAATGCAATCCCTATCAAAATACCATCCACTTTTTTCACAGAAATGGAACAAATAATCCTAAAATTTGTATGGAACCAGAAAAGACTCCAAATAGCCAAAGAATGTTGAAAAAGAAAACCAAAGCTGGAGGCTTCACACTTCCAGACTTCAAGCTCTATGTCAAAGCTGTAATCACCAAGACAGCATGGTACTGGCATAAAAACAGACACACAGATCAATGGAACAGAATAAAGAACCCAGAAATGGACCCTCAACAATATGATCAACTAATATTCAACAAAGCAATAAAAAATCGCCATCGTGGAAAAAGGACAGTCTTCAAAAAATGGTGTTGGGAAAACTGGACAGTCACATGCAGAAAAATGAAACTGAACTTTCTTACACCATACACAAAGATAATCTCAAAATGGATGAAAGACCTACATATGAGACAGGAATCCACCACAGTACTAGAGAACACAGGTAGCAACCTCTTCGACCTCGGCCGCAGCAATTTCTTGCTAGTCTCCAAAGGCAAGGGAAACAAAAGCAAAAATGAACTACTGGGACTTCATCAAGATATAAAGCTTTTACAGAGCAAAGGAAATAATCAAATTAAAAGACAACCTACAGAATGGGAGAAGATATTTGCAAATGTCTTATAAAATAAAGGACTAGTATCCAAAACCTGTAAAGAACAACCCCAACACCTCAAAAACAAAAACTCCAGTCAAGAAATGGGCAGAACACATAAATAGACATTTTTCCAAAGATATTCAGATGGCTAAAAGACACATGAAAAAAATGCTCAATGTCACTTGGCATCAGGGAAGTACAAGTCAAAACCACAATGAGATACCACCTCACACCTGTCAGAATGGCCAAAATTAACTATTCAGGAAACAAGAGATGTTGTTCAAAATGCAAAGAAAAGGAAATCCTCGGGACGCCTGGGTGGCTCAGTCAGTTAAGTGGCTGCCTTCGGCTCAGGTCATGATCCCAGAGTCCTGGGATCGAGTCCCGCATCAGGCTCTTTGCTCAGCAGAGAGCCTGCTTCTCTCTCTCCCTCTGCCTGCCACTCTGCCTACTTATGTTCTCTCTCTCTCTCTCTGTCAAAAAAAATAAATAAAATCTTTAAAAAAAAAAGAGAGAGAAAGAAAAGGAAATCCTCTTCTGCTGTTGGTGGAAATGCAGACTGGTACAGCCACTCTAGAAAACAGTATGGAGGTTCCTCAAAAAGGTAGAAATAGAGCTACCCTACAACCCAGCAATTGCACTATTAGGTATCTACCCAAAGGATACCAACATAGTGATCTGAAGGGGCACATGCACCCCAATGTTTACAGCAGCAACATCCACAACAGCCAAACTATGGAAAGAGCCCAGATGTCCATCAACAGATGAATGGATAAAGATGTGGTGTACATATATACAATGAAATATTACTCAGCCATCAAAGAGAATGAAATCTTGCCATTTGCAACAATGTGTATTTAACTAGAGGGTATTATGCTAAGTGAAATAAGTCAGTCAGTGAAAGATAAATACCATGTGATTTCACTCATATGTGGATTTTAAGAAACAAAACAGATAAACATAGGGGGAGGAAAGGAAAATTAAAATAAGATGAAATCAGAGAGGGAGACAAACCATAAGAGACTCTTAAGTCTAGGAAACAGGGTTGCTGCAGGGAAGGTGGAGGGGAGGGATAATTGGGTGACGGCATTAAGGAGGGCAGGTGAGGTAATGAGCACTGAGTGTTACATGCCACTGATGAATCACTAAGTTCTATCTCTGAAACTAGTAATACAGCATATGTTAAGTAAACTGATTTTAAATTTTAAAAAAGTATTAAAAGAAAGAACATGTCTTGATCCACTGAAGCAGCTCTCATGTGGCCATCTTGAGAATGAACAGGACAACTGGGGTGGGTAAAGACAGCAATAACTCAGACACCAGCCTGAACATATAACCTCTTCTTGTTTGGAAAGTTCTAGAATTAGGGTGAGATGGCCCAGTATAGAAGGCAGGTTTCTGTGAGAAAAAAGGAATTTCTGGTCCTAGAATGGCTGGAGGCCAAGTGACTCAGAATAGGTAAAGTCAGACCCCACACACATGGCGTGTGGGGCAGAGAACAAAGCCTAAGACAATCCCCCAAGGTTCCCAAAGGTACTGAGAGTCAAAGGGAAACACTCATCAGTTGTTTCAGAAATGGTCTCCTCCTCCATACCTGGAGAGACTGTAACCCTCAATAGTCCCTAGGAGAAAGGCAGACCCTTAAAGCCACTCTGGTACCGGGTCTGAAAACCCAGAGTTAGTCTCCAGACCTGACCCACAGGAGGGCCAATTACTGGTGTGGATCCCATGTCTTCCTACCCTCTTAGGAAGCCTCAGTCCGAAGGCAAATCGTGTAAGTCCCGCGTCCCCCGGTACCTATGCGCTGCAGCGTCTTATTCTCCATCTCCTGGTACTCCGAAGCCATTCCATGCTAGTGAATGTCTCGTTCCTCTGCGGCTCCCCCACATCGGCCGCCTCCCACTTGCACCGGGTAATCTGCGGTCCAGGAGCGCAGGTCCTCGTTCAGGGCGATGCAATCCACGCCGTTGTAGGTGAACTGCCAGTATGCACGGAGGAGGCGCCCTTCGGACCCCACATCGCAGGCAGACGTCAAGTGGACAGTGTGAGACCCTGCCCCGCCCCCGAGGTCAGCTCCGCCCCAAAGGCCCCACCCCGCAGTCAGCTCTGCCCTGAAGCCCCAGTCCCCGCCTCCGAACCCCAGGTCTTAAAGTCAAAACTGAAAGGCAGGTAGAGTGCCCGCGGGTTCTTCCCAGGTGAGGAGACAAACGGGTCCCGCAGCCCCGTGCGTGGGGATCGGGGATGCGACCTGGACCCGGGCCCACGTCGCTCACCGGCCTCACTCCGGTTGTAGTAGCCCCGCAGGGTGTGCAGGTTCACTCGGAAAGTCTGTGCGGTGTCCTTGGCGCCCCGCGTCTCTTGGTCCCAAAACTCCAGCCCCTCCTGCTTCACCCGCGGCGCTCGCGGCTCCATCCTCGGATTATCCGCAACGCTGTCGAACCGCGCGAACTGCGTGTCGTCCAGGTAGCCGACTTCCCAGTACCCGGGCTCCCCGTGGCCGGCGGGCCGGGACACTGCAGGGCCGAAATACCTCAGGGAGTGGGAGCCTGCGGGCGCGGAGGGGTTGAGACCCCGCCCAACGGGGCCCGGGCCGGGTGGAGTGGGCCGGGAGGGCAGGGGGAGGGGCACCGAGTGGGGGAGAGCAGGGCGGAGACCGGGATGGACTGGGGAGCACAGGCCCGGGTGGGGCCGGGGGCGGGGACAGCCAAGAGGCGCCACCCCCGGGGATCCCGCGTCCCCGCCCGGCGGTCCCCTAGCTCCCACCGCAGAGGCTCTTTCCTCCCACCCCGCACTCACCCACCCAGGTCTCGGTCACGGGACCGACAGCAGCAGGAGGAGTATTCGGGGTATTACGACTCGCATTCCTTGGGTCTGGAGAATCTAAGTCCCAGCAGACCGGTGGCACCGACAAGCCGGGAACCGCGATGACGCTGATTGGCTTCTCTAGAAACCGGGCGCGCAATGGGAGTGAGAGCTGGGACTACGTCATGAGTATCCAGGCAGGAGGACACGACACAGGTTGTGAGAAGAAGAGAAACCCAGGGAAAAAGGGCCTCGGCTTCCCTGCCCCAGACACCGATCTCAGGCCTGGGACTTTCAGAGCCAGGATTTCCGGGAAACCCCTGCTTCCTGTCCACCTGCACCCCAGGCCTGGCCCAGGGTCTTTCTGGAAGAGACACCAGGGAGAGACACCAGGCAAGGATCAGCCCCTTTTGTCCCTTTCCGTTTCTGGAATTCCTCAACTTGAGCTGAACTCCTGCTCCTTACCTCTCCTCCGGACTCTTCTAAAGGAAAACTCACCCCCAAGAAACTGGATGCCAGAGAGTGAGCAATGGAGATGAAGGGACAGGGGTTTTCTCTTTAAGTCTGAAGTCACCATGGAAAGCCCCAGCTGGAGATTCCCATAGATACCAGTTTCCTTTTTTGTCAATTAACTACAGTGGTCGCACAACCTTGATAACCCCTGAACATCAGAACCTAATGCGTAAAGTGATTTTGCCCCTTCCTACAGAAATGTCTAAACAACACCGCAGTAAAGGCTCACAAAACTCCTAAGTTGTGCTTTGTCAGACAGCGTAACTGTGATGCCAAACTATTGTCTGGTTTGGTTTGGTGTTTGAAATGAGAAGAAACTCACCTCACAATTAATGACACAGGCAGGTTAAAAATAAATGGATGTTTTTATATACTAACACAGGTTACATGGAAACCAAAATTTAAAACATAATGCTATTTAAAGTTGCTACAAAGAAAATGAAATACTATGTATACACTTAACAAAATACATAAAGGATCTGAATGCTGAAAATTACAAAATACTAATAAGACAACTCAAATTAGGTAGAGCCATAATAAGTTCATGAATAAGAAGATTCAACTTAGTAAAGATGTCCATTCCCTCCAAATTGATCTATAGGTTTAATGCACTTCTTGCCAAAATCCCAGTAAGGTTTTTTTGTAGACATAGACAAGGTTATATTCTAAAATTTATATGGAAAGCCATAGTACCTAGAATAGGCAACACATTAGAAAAAGAAAGATAAAGTGAGGAGAATCACTCTATTTGATATTAAGGCTTATGATTGGCTACAGTAATTAAGACAGTGTAATGCTGGCAGAGAAATAGACATATAAATCAATGGAACAGAATAGAGAACCCAGGAATAGGCCCACACACATGCTCAGCGAAGTTTCAACAAAGGCACAAAGGTAATTCAATGCAAAAGGAGAGTGTTTCCAATAAATGGTGCTAGAGCAATTGGGCATCCCCAGACAAAAACACATAAGCAAACAAAACCCAAGGCTAAATCTCTCACTTTATAAAATTAATTTAAAATGTATAATGGAACTTATACATATATAACATTTAAAAGTATAAAATTGTTAGAAAAGGTGTGCCTGGATGGCTCAGTCTGTTAAGCTTCTACCTTCTCAGGTCAGGATCTCACATCAGGCTAACTGCTCAGCAGGGAGTCTGCTTTTCTCTTTCTCTTTCTCTCTCTCCCTGCCCCTCCCCACAGCTCCCTCTCTTTCAAATAAATAAATAAAATCTTTTTTAAAATTATGAGAGGAGTGCCTGGGTGGCTCAGTGGGTTAAGCCTCTGCCTTCAGCTCAGACCATGATATTGAGCCCTGCATCAGGCTCTCTGCTTGGCAAGGACCCTGCTTCCCCCCACCCCCACTCTCTGCCTGTCTCTCTGTCTACTTGTGATCTCTCTCTCTCTGTGTCAAATAAATAAATAAAATCTTAAAAAATTATTAGAAAAAAAGAAAATCTTTGGGATATATCTTGACTGTGGTTATAGATCTACAAACCTCCATGTGCGATTAGGTTTCATACAATTAAACACAAACCCAGATAAGCACAAGTAATACTGGCAAAACCTGCATAAGAGCAGTGGATTGTATCAGTGTTAATATCCTGGTTGTATGCTGACTACAGTTTTGCAAGTGTTACCACTGAGTAAAAGTTTCTCAGGATCTCTATTATTTCTTATTATTGCATGTGAGTCTTTAGTTAGCTCAAAGTAAAAAAACATTAATTTTTTTTAAAGATTATTTATTTATTTATTTGACAAAGAGAAATCACAAGTAGGCAGAGAGGCAGGCAGAAAGAGTGAGAGGGAAGCAGGCTCCCTGCTGAGCAGAGAGCCCAATGAGGGACTCGATCCCAGGACCCTGAGATCATGACCTGAGCCGAAGGTAGCAGCTTAAACCACTGAGCCACCCAGGTGCCCCAAAAACATTAATTTTTAAAAACGTTTGCCAAAAAAAAAAAAAAATGAAAACAACACAACTCTTATGGCTCCAATTAAAGCCCAAATTTTTAGTTTCATACTCCTAACTCCCTACAAACAGACCCCAAATTCCCTTTCAAATCTTACCTTCCACAAGCTGTCTGCACATACCGGCTTAATAATTGGATATTCCAGGGTGCCTGGGTGGCTCAGTGGGTTAAAGCCTCTGCCTTCGGCTCAGGTCGTGATCCCAAGGTCCTGGTATCGAGCCCCACATCTGGCTCTCTGCTCAGCGGGAGCCTGCTTCCTCCTCTCTCTCTCTCTGTCTGCCTCTGCCCACCTGTGATTTGTCTGTCAAATAAATAAAATCTTTTTTAAAAATAAAATAAAAAATAATTGGATATTCCTGGGAGTTCCGTATGTCTGCCTCTCCACTCAGCTCATCCCCCAGCCCAGTTCCCTCATCGACACACCCCAGTTCTACTCTTCTTCAAGGTTTACCTCTAGATGGTACGCCCAGCTGGAAGGAATCCCTCCGAGTTCCCAGGCACCTTCTCGCCTTGTATTAAAGCTTTGTGGGTGCGTGTTTTCTATTTCCCACAGAGCTCTGAGCTTTTGTCTCACAGAGCTGAGATCATTTAGCTCTGATTCCCCACGGGTGCTAGTAAGCACCAGCAGGTCGAGCTATTGTATTTTCTCTTCTTCTTTTTTTACTTATTATTGTTTTATTTAAACTCAATTAATTAACATATAATATATTATTAGTTTCAGAAAGTAGAGTTCAGTGATTCTTAAGTTGCATATAACACCCACTGCTCATTACACACGTGCCCTCCTTAAAGCCCATCGCCCAGTTACCCCGTCCTGCCACCCACCTCCCCTCCAGCAACCCTCAGTTTGTTTCATAGAGTTAAGAGTTTCTTACGGTTTATCTCCCTCTCTGATTCCATCTTATTTTTTTTCCCTCTCTTCCCTGTGATCCTGTTTTGTTTCTTGAAACAATTTTCCTTCCATAGCCCTAAGAGTATCTGTGCCAGTTCCCCTCATATCCTCAATGCATGGAAGCAGGAGGAAGCAGTCTGATACTATGTATTTCAACCAGGAGCATGAACAAACTTGAAGCAACTCAAAGTTGCCAGGTTCCATGAAGTCAAAATGCCCTTCACCAGTGCTCCAGCGTCGCCTGCTTGTATGCACTGTTCACACCTAAGTAGTGTGCATATTTTATCTGAACACATATTTCATTTAGACATATTTTGTATTTTATCTAGACACACATTAAACTCACTAACATAAGGAAGTAATTGGATTTCAGGAAGCCCCACAGAATATGGTAAATACTAGATGCAGTGAATATCTTGCTAAGACCTGTAGATATAGATTTAATTTTTAAAAATCTATATAACAACATATTTAAATCTGAGAACTACACTTCTTTTGAATTCGTTCCCTCTGCTTCTCCTCCTCAGGCTTCATCTGCAGCCCTACTCTCTGTCTCTCTCATCCCTCAGTCCTTCTCCTCCCCTTAGTCTCCAACGCCTCTCACTTCTGAACTGGGGCCCTGGTGCCCCCCATGGCCTTCCACCCAGAGCCCTTGCCCCACAGGGGTCAGCAATCCTGCTCATGTGAGTCACAAAGTGTCATTTCCTCACAATGCTCCAGTGGCTCTGTCTCACTCCTGAGAAGCCTCTAGAATGTAAGGCACTTGGGCACAGGGGCTTTGGGCTGTTTTTGTCAGTTGTATTCCTAAGAAATAAACCTGTTCCTGGTACATGGTAGGGAGTCCTCAAGCACAGCTAGCCATCAGAGCAGCCCCTTGTGTCCCAGAAGTAAGCCTGCCTTAGAGTCTCTCTGGGACCCATCATTGGCTGGGAATAGCCCATGGGATGCAGGTCCTCTGCACAAATGCTTTGGAGATTTCAGGGCTCAGGAGTGGGTGTCCTTGCGGCTGACTTGGGGAATATGACCTAAACATTACACCTATGGTATCTGGGCCACTAGAAATCAAACCTTCTCTGTTTGGTTAGTCTGCATGTCCATTCACAGCTGCAGTGGAGAAAGGGGGAACCAGAAGACACCCAAGTCTTTCAGAATTCCCCACACATTCCTCCTGCTCCTATGGGTGCATGGGTGACTCAGTTGGTTAAGTGTCTGCCTTCGGCTCAGGTCATGATCCCAGAATCCTGGGATCAGTGGAGCCCTTCTCCCCCTGCTAATGCTCTCTCTCTATATATATATCTATCTAATAAATAAATAAAATCTTAAAAAAATATTCCTGGGCACCTGGATGGCTCAGTTGTTTGGACAACTGCCTTCAGCTCAGGTCATGATCCTGGAATCCCAGGATCAAGTCCCACTTCGGGCTCCCTGCTTGGCGGGGAGTCTGCCTCTCCTGCTGACCTCTCTCCTCTCATGCTCTCTCCCTCTTATTCTCTCTCTCTCTCAAATAAATAAATAAAATCTTAAAAAAAAATTCCTCCTGCCCCCATTGTGGGACAACAGCCCATCCCCATCATGCAGATGAGGGTCAAGTACTCCTACCTCAAGAAGAGGGGTCTCCTCAATTATCACATAGTTTCACTTACTTGTGGAACACAAGGAATAACACGGAGGACATTAGAAGAAGGAAGGGAAAAGTGAATTGGGGGAAATTGGAGTGGGTGACGAACCATGAGAAACTGTGGACTCTGAGAAACAAACTGAGGGTTTTGGAGGGGAGGGGTGAGGGGTTGGGTGAGCCTGGTGGTGTGTACTATGGAGGACACGTATTGCATGGAGCACTGGGTGTGGTGCATAAACAATGAACCTTGGAACACCGAAAAAATGAAATTAAATTTTAAATAAATGAATGAATGAATGAATGAATGAATGAAAAAGAAGAGAGGACTCCTCTCATCTGGTGGTCTGGGCGTATGGAGTCCAAAGTATCCTGGAGACGGCTGTACTGTATGGGACCGTGGGACTCTCGTCGGGACCCTGGTAAGAACGTCTCCCTGTGGAAGCCAGGACCTCCCACTTTACAGACTCCAGAATGGTGGTGACAGAAGGCACAAAGCCCTCCAGTGGATGATCCCCCAGTGATGGAAATTTAGGAGCCACACCCCTTGGTCCTGGACCCACTTATTCTTCCTATTAGGAACACAGAACCAGATAAAGGTCTCTGCTCCTTTGGAGTTACTATAGTGGCCTCTGGCTTTCCCAGGTTAACTGTCACCACTTGGCCTCTGACTCTTCAGGGCCACACCCTCCCCATGGACACTAGTGAGTCAACCTACTGTCGTCCCAGCCTGCAGGAGACACAGCACCCCCAATCTCCTTAGTGCTGCAAGCCCGCGTACAATCAGCTTCCTGATGGCTTCTGTGACAGGTGCGCCTTCTGGGTCCTCTTGTGGGACGTAAGCCTGTGCTAGGTCTTCTGGCTTCACAAGATTCCTCCACTCCTTCAGCCTCTTTATCCCCCACTCCACCATCTGCCAAGGCAACCAAATCATGTCTACCTCACTGAGAGTTGGACATCATTCTTTCTGGGCTATGAAGAGCATCCCCAGCTCTAAGTTTGCCCCATGCCCTGGGGTCCTTGATAAACCCATGTCTCAAGAATGTACCTCCAAGCCATTGAATTTTTGTTTATCCAACCTGACATTCTCGCCTTAGTTCAACACCTCAAAATCCAGTCCAAGAAGTACTCCTTAGGCTCTCACAAGTACCAGCTGGCTAGTTCTTGCAGAGACACACATTGCCTCATAGAGGCAACACTTCTGCACCACCTTCCAGCATAGAGAAAAAGCTGGCCATTACTAGAGAAGGGGGAGCTCCCATGGATGCCCAGAGGGGCCAGGATAACTTTGTTCCAGTTTGCAGAATCTTGGGTGTTCCCTACCAGGGCCCTGACTTTCACACAGTAGGTTTGCCTTGGCTGGGTGTCTAAATATTTCTAGAGTTCTGGTCCTCACATTCTGTCTTCGGCTCCCACCCAGCTCTATCTGATCTTCCTCCACAGGAGAAAAGGCCTCTCTGGCAGCTGTCCCTTCAGCCAGCCTGCTCTCACATCTCCGCAGCGTACTTGCACTTTAATAAACTTTCCTACTTGCACTGCTAAAAACAAAAACAACAACAACAAAAACCACCTCTATAAGCCACTGCAGAGGCAGTCAAACTAGCAGTAAAGCTTTGTTAACAGCCCTCAGATTCCCAGGATCTTTCTACGAGGATTCAGCACACTCAGCAGTAAGCTGCCACCTCCACTGATTCTGTGGGTAATCCTCCCCCATTACTTTCCACCAGCTTCTGTCATCCCACCTGCCATAGCTTCCCCCCAGACTAGGACAGTTTCTCAGCTCACCTCCACTAACAACTGCAGTAGTTTAGGGGCCCTTTGTGTCCCACATTCCAGCGTGGTCGGTGGACTCCTGGTCTGCGAGGCAGTGAGCTCATCCGCAATCCCCATCTTTCTGTCTGAATTCCAGGCCATTCCTGATGTCACTTGTGTTTCAGTATTTGTGGGGAGCAGACCCCATACAGCATGATAATGCCAGGAATTTGTTAGGAGAAAGCCTTGTGAGAAGACATGGGGAAGGAGCCAGAAAGGCCGGGAAAACAGCAAAACTTGATACAAGTCTGAATCCGAGGGAAAGAAACAGAGAAGGAAGGTTGGCTGGAAGTGTCCTAGACCCAGTGCAGAGTCAGGCAAGTTCGTCAGGGTGTCAGGGAGCCCTTGGAGCCTCAGAAGAGGAAGAGTCCTGCCTCAGTTTCCTTGCTGTTGTCAAGCACTGGCTGGAGGAATTCCATAGGAAGTGTCATCTCAGAGCAAACATGGCATCAGATTTGAGAGCACACAGCTGGCAATCAGTTGCACTCCCTCAAGCTGACAGTCAGGGATGTGTCTTCTCACAGCCAGCACCATAATCTAGTTGAGAACAAACACTGTTGATGAAAAAGAGAACAAGGAAGAATTGCCGGACCAGTACCTGTAAGTAGACAAGAAGGGATGCGGTCTAGGGCAGCAGCAGAGGAGCTGCTCTTGCTGGCACCAGCACGGATGGGTCACGTGTCCTAAAGGACTGGAAGGCTCACCACATGGGGACAGATGCTAGGACATGAGTAGATGGTGGGAGAAATCTGTACATTTGTCCTCTAATGTCTCCAGTGTGCTTGGTGACATAGAAACAAGATGATTCACAGAAAGAATAGGGAAGGAGGTTAGATGAACTGAGGGCCCACCCACCTCCCAGCCTAGAGGTGCCAGGTCCGCAGGAGAGGAGACAGCCCATGAGTGAGGACAGCACAGGGAGCTGGGTCCTAGGGGTGATCTGGTTTCTGTCGGAGCTGCAAGGTGAAGGGACCATCCTGAAAGGACTGTGGACATTTGCTGAGCATGGGCTGAGCATTCCAGAGGGCACAGTGGAAGGTTCAGGAGTGGGGAGGGTGCATGAGAGGAGGCAGGATGGGGGTGTACAGAGCCTCACAGTGCAGTGAGTGAGAGGGCAGGATATCTAGGGGACGCGGGTGACCAACAGAGATGAAGAAAGGGACGTAATGACATTCGTCCTGGTGGACTCCAGGCAGATGGTGGTGGTGAGTGTGTGAAAGGCGATGGGGAGGAGCAGGGGTTGGGGCTTTCACTTGGGCTCTGTCATTGGGACAATCAGGTTTGGGGTTACTGGGTTTTAGTTCTACATATGGACCTTTTCTCAACCCCCAATTATGGGAGACAATCCCTGGGGTAAGAGAGGTGTTAAATAAGTCCGTGGGTTCAATCTAGACCCCTGTGGGGTGGGAGTTCACTCACACAGGATGTCGGCTCTGCCTGTCGCCTGCACTGGGAGAGAGACTTCTGGGCACCAGCTGTGAGCCAGCACAGGGACCCCTCTTATGCCTTCCCAGGGAGCAGGAGGCCTCGGGGAGCTGGGATCTTAGTCCTCCAACCCTAGTGCATACGTCCACACTGTGGAGTAGGATGTAGGCTGTGAGGATCTATTCCCAAAAAGAGATGATTTTGTTTTTCAAAAAATTGAATTTCAAAAAACTGAGAAGTAGGGAATAGAAGAAAATGCTTCTACTTTCCAGTTTTCCTGCTGTTACCATCAAAGGCCTAGAGAGAGGCTGCAGGGAGGCAACAGAAACCTCAGCGTGGGCCCACACATCCCTGAGCTCCCCTCTCCTTCAAACAGAAGACTTTTGGTGGATAATTAAGAGAATTTTATCTTACTTTGACATTTTACATCAGGGAATTACATTACTCCCTTCAGTATAACAATATTGTGTAAAAAAAAATGTTCTAAGAGGTGAGAAATGAAATATTTAGGAATAAGGGTCATGAGGTCAGCAAGTAATTTTCAAAAATTTCTGCAAAAATTATAGAAATATAACTGATTACATATATAAGGAAAATATTGAGTTGACTAAATCGAGGGTACTAGGTACTATTCTTTCAAACTTTAGGTATCGTCAAAATTTTTCACAATAATTTGGAGAAACTTTAAAATAATGCATATCATGGGACATGTTCACGCATCATGTTGAATGAAAATTGGGCTTCACGTGCCCATGTGTAAGAATGTGCTGTCGGTACGTTTCATGTGTGTGTGTGTTACCAAACCCAAGTTTAGCTGCTCCTAGCCCCGAATTTGAGCTTTATTCAGGAGGCCAGCCACCTGAGGAGAAGGACTCTTGTCCAAAAGCCAACTCTGAGGATTCTGCCTGACCCAAGGGTTTTCAAAGGGGATCAGAGTGGTTAATCAGCAAAGGGAGTGCAGTGGCCTGCAACATTTCTTGATCACGTGCAGACTCGATGGTGTCTTGGCTACAAAAGGTCTCAGTGCAAGGAGGTTTGGCGGGTGGGGGCGGGGGCTGGTTCTTGTCTCATGATGTACCCAGGGACTCTGCTCTTTCTGCAAGGGAGGTCAGTAAAATCATCTGGGTGACCTAAGGAAAAAAAAACGTTTTGCTAAAAGAACTGCTAGGCTAATCAGAAAGCCAAGGCAGCTTCCCACACACTTACTGGCCTCTGCGGCCTGGGAAAGTTCTGGTCCTTCACTCCTCAAGCCCAGTGGTCTGCAAATCTCAAAGAAAGTAAATTAGTTCTTAAGAGATCTAGGACCTTAGGCCAGCACATAAGGTGTGCGTTAACCCTTGAGACTGGCTGGAGTTCCGTGCCGTGTGTGTGAAGGTGTGTTGGTATGTGACAGTGTGTGTCTGAGAGTGTCAGTCTGAACGTGCATTCACTAGTTCATTCACTCAACAAATGTTTTAAAATCAACGACCAGCCACGTTCAAGACAAGGGAAATACATCTGTGAACAATCAAAATCTCTATCCTTGTCTTCATAAAGCTTATATCCTCAAGAAGAGACAGACAATAAGCAGTTAAATATACTTTAAAATGTGTGTCAGGGTGCCTGGGTGGCTCAGTTGGTTAAACATCTGCCTTTGGCTCGGGGCATGAGATCAGGATCCTGAGATCAAGCCCTGTGTCCAGCTCCCCGTTCAGTGGGGAGTCTGCTTGTCCCTCTCTCTCTGCCCCCACTCGTGCTCACTCTCTCTCTCTCACACATAAATGATTTTTTTTTAACTGTGTGTCAGTGACCAAAGGCAGGGCAAGGCAGGGGTGAGAGGGAGGTGGGAGGTTCCACAAGCGGTGGGTGGTACGGGGAGGACCTCTCAAAGACGACAGTGGAAGACAAGGCCAGGGAAGGATGTGTTGCCTGGGAGACACGTTTCCTGGCCTGGAACAGCTCTGAAAGCTCTGAGGTGCGGACACACTGGGCATGCTGGAGGAACAAGGCAGCGGAGGGCCTGGATCTGGGCGCATCCCATAGACACAGCTGTGTAAACTGGGCATTAACCGGCAGAGGTCATGCAGACAAGAGGGATTTTTTTAATGTAAAATATCTTAAAGTGACCATTCAATACATTTCAAAGGGCTTGCAGTAGGAAATTTTCCTCCCTCCTAAGATCCCCGGACCCAGGTTCCCTGCCAAAGATGCACATTACCAACTCCTCGTGTATCCTTCCTGAGAAAAATTTATACAAATGTTATTGTTGACATCAAGGAGGAGTACTAGAGGGGCGCCTAGGTGGCTCAGTCAGTTGAGCATCCAGCCCTTGACCTGGACTTAGGTCTTAATCTCAGGATCGTGAGTTCAAGCCCTGTGCTGGGCTCCACATTGGGCATGGATCCTACTTTAAAAAAAAAGAAGAAGAAGGGGCATCCAGTTGGCTCAGTTGATAGAGCATGTGACTCTTGATCTTGGGTTTGTGAGTTCGAGCCCCATGGTAGGTATAGAGATTACTTAAAAATAAAAAAAGAAGAAGAAGTATTAGTACTAGAAAGACACAGGGAAAATATTTCTTTTCAGTTTTCCTGGGTGTTATCATCAAGAAGCTAGAGAAAGAGGTCAGAATGGAGAGGCAGAAACCTCATAGATGGCTCACTTGAGCTCTCCTTTCCTTCAATCCTTGCCCTGTTCCTGACCTTGACACCTGTGGAGTCCAGGGCTGCTCAGAAGCTTCTTCGCACCCCAGTTGATGCCAGCCTTCAGGTCCCCCTCCTCTGAGCAGCTTACAGTCCAGGCCCTCCCAGGCTGCTCAATCAGAATTCAGGAGCAGCGCAGCGGCGCCCCCGTGTGGTCACAGAGATGAGGTTGGAAAACTCCCCTTTCTCTCGCTCAGCCAGGACCTCCTAGAGTCTCCCTCTGCTCCCAGCACCAGAGCAAGGCTTTGAACACAAGACATTGCCCCTGTCCCTGTCAGGTTGGGGTGCAAAATGTTTCCCAAAATCCAAAATAATATAGCTATTTCCATAGATGTTTGCCTTTTGTGACTGTTGATTCTGCCATTAAGATACAGCAAGATCTCTAGGCAATAACAGCTGGTTCCCAGGTCTGGGGTGAACCCCACAAAGACACTGAGCCCTTAAGATACAGCAAGATCTCTAGGCAATAACAGCTGGTTCCCAGGTCTGGGGTGAACCCCACAAAGACACTGAGTGCCTTATCTCCAAAGATAGGAGCTAGGACTCCTAAGTCCCTATCACTTATTTCTGCTGCTGCCTCTGGGACTGGACTCAGCTACATAAGTCTCCAGACATGGCATGAAGGATGAGGGGCAGAAGCCCGCAGTGTACTGGGTCTAGAAAAGGGAAGATGTTCCTGGGGAAGTGAGGCTGGGGTGTAAATAAGGACACCATAGCGGAACAGGTTCCAAGGAGGGAAGAAGGAGTCAGGGAGAAGAGTGGCATGGGAAGGGCTAGCCTAAGGAACACCTGTCTGTGTTTGGAGAGCGTTCTCTGGGTGCTGGACTGGGTAGTAGAGTTAAAGGCAGATGCAGTGCCAGGCCTGGAGGGACCAGCTCTGAGGTTTCAGGGTCCCACTCCCCGAGTTAGTACCTCATGACCATGACTGAGCCCAGACCAGAGCCAGCCAGTTGTCACAGCCTTCGGCTGTCCCCTCCTCCTCTTTGACAAGCTGAGGAGCCCCTGAGGACCGTGTGCTGAACACGCAGTGTGGGCTGGACACCGCTGTAGGCTACAAGGACCCCAGCAATAGGACCTGGGGTACTGACCACCCATTTCCCAGTAATAGTCCCTACAACCTCCATAATTCACTGCCAAGGAGTCTGAGGTCCTGCATCTTTCCTCTCTGGTGCCCCAAGCACCCTCAGACTGGACCCCTCAGGCCCTGCTCTCTGCTACTTCCAATCCCTGAACTTAGAGGCTCATGCAGCATCCCCAGTCCCAAATCTCATTCTACCCTGACCTCTGACCCAATACTCCAGTGATGCTGTAGACTGAATGTGCCCCCCCCCGATTAGTATGTTGAAATCCAGTCCCCAGTGTGATGGTATTAGAAGTTGGGGCCTTTGGGAGGTGATTAGATCACGGGAGTAGAGGCCTCATGAGTGGGATTAGAGTCTTTGTGAAAGAGACCCCAAAGAGTATGTTGTTTAAGCCACCCAACCTGTGAAGTTTTGTGATGGACACCGAAACAGGCTGAGACAACCTCCAAAACCAAACACTGCTAAGCTCTTTCAGTCTCAGACCCACTTTAAGGAATCTGGTCACAGTACGTATTCATTTATTCACAAATACTTAGTGAATGCCTCTGCCAGGCATGATTCTAGGCCCGATAATCATTTAATCAAAACAGACAAAACACCCGCTCTCCTGATGCTTCCAGTCTGACAGGAAAGACGGACAATAAATAAAAACACAATAATAGTATTATTATGATATCATATAGTGTGTGTTCCTGTTATCTATTGCTGGGTAACAACTCCAAAATAAAACAATTATTTTATTCGCTCTCACTGTATGTGTTGACTGGGCTCAGCAGGCAGCTCTTCAGCTTCATATGACACAGCCGGGGCCATAATCACCTGGAGGCCCAGCTGGTCCAGAACATTCAAGAGGGTTCTCTCATGGGGCGCCTGGGGGGCTTAGTCGGTGAAGAAACTGCCTTCCAGGTCATGATCCTGGAGTCCTGGGATCGAGCCCTGCATGAGCTCCCTGCTCTGTGAGAAGTCTGCTTCTCCCACTGCCCCTTACCCCCCTCATGCTCTCTCTCTCTCTCAAACAAATAAAATCTTAAAAAAAGAAAAAACAGGTTTCTTTCATGACGCTTCAGGCAGTACTGTCAAGAGCTGGGAGATTTCTAGGGCAACTGGATGATGTAGGTTCTCTTCTGATGATCTGGGTTCCACCTGCTTCTCCACATGGCTTGGTTGCTCCCAGCTCAGCACCTGGGTTCCAGGAGGGAGAGTTTCAAAGAGCCAAGTCAGAAATCATGAGGCATCTGGACACCTGGTTGGCTCAGTTGGTTAAGAGACGGACTTTTGATTTTGGCTCAGGTCATGATTTCAGGGTTGTGACATGGAGCCCCATCTCAGGCTCTGCACAAAGGGCAGTCTGCTTGAGAGTCTCTCCCTATGCCCCACCCCCACCCTCTCAAATAAATAAATAAAATCTTAAAAAAAATCACAAAGCATCTTATGTCAGAACCTCAAAAGTCAAGCAGTGTCACCCTCTCATGTACTAGTCTCAAAACTAGTCACTGATTAAAGAAGAGGGAAGGGGTGCCTGGGTGGCTCAGTGGGTTAAGCCTCTGCCTTCAGCTCAGGTCATGGTCTCAGGGTCCTGCACAGCGGGAATCCTGCTTCCATCTCTCTCTGACTGTCTCTCTGCCTGCTTGTGATCTCTCTCTCTCTCTCTGTCGAATAAATAGATAAATAAATAAATCTTTAAGAAGAGGGGAACTAGGCCCCACCTCTAGACAGATGGTGAGGTCACATTGCAAAAGAGCATGAGGGGTGGAAAATATTGTTGAGGCCATCTGTGAAAAAGAGCTCTTCACAGTGTGTCAGATAGTGATTGGAGATGTAGAGGAAAAATAATGCAAAGTTGACAATCAATGCAAGATGATGGGGAGAAGTGGCATCATTAAGGAGGGTGGTAATACAGAAGTCTGTCACATTTCTGTACACTAATAATGAAGCAACAGAAAGACAAATAGAGAAAACTATCCCATTTACAGCTGCACCAAAACTAATCAAACACCTAGGAATAAACTTAAGCAAGGAGGTGAAAGACCTGTATTCTGAGAAATATAAAACACTGATGAAAGAAACTGAAGATGACACAAACAAATGGAAAGACACTCCTGTTCTTGGATTGGAAGAACAAATATTATTTTAAAGTCCATTCTACCCAAATCAATCTACAAATTTAATGCAATCTTTATCAAAATGCCAATAGTATTTTTCACAGAGCTAGAACAAACAATCTTAAATATGTATGGAACCACAAAGGACCCTGAATAGCCAAAGCAATCTTAAAAAAGAAAAATGAAACTGGAGATATCACGATTCCAGATTTTAAGTTCTATTACAAAACTGTAGTACTCAAAAACAGTATTAAAAAGCAGTATGGTACTGGCACAAAAATAGACACATAGATCAATGGAACAAGACTGAGATCCCAGAAAGAAACCCACAGTTATATATAGAGTCAATTAATCTTTGACAAAGAGGGTAAGAATATACAATGGGTAAAGACAGCCTCTTCAGCAAATGGTGTTGGGAAAACTGACTAGATTTTTTCTCTTTTGTTACATGCAAAAGAATGTACCTGGACCACTTTCTTACGTCATACACAAAAATAAACTCAAAATGGATTAAAGACCTCAATGTGAGACATGAAACCATAAAAATCCTAGAAGACAGCATAGGCAATAATTCCTCAGACATTGGCCATAACAATATTTTTCTAGTTATGTGTCCTGAGGCAAGGGAAACAAAAGCAAAATAAACTACTGGGACTTGATCAAAACACAAAGCTGCACAGCAAAGGAAACAATCAACCAAACTAAAAGGCAACCTGCCGAATGGGAGAAGACATTTGCAAATGATGCATCTAATAAAGGTTAGCCCAAAATATACAAAGAACTTATTCAGCTCAACACCCAAAATACAAGCCAATTAAAAAATGAGCAAAAAATATGAACAGACATTTCTCCAAAGAAGAACTACAAATAGCCAACAGACACATGAAAGATACTCAATATCACTCATCATCAGGAAAATATACATCAAAACCACAATGAGATATCATCTCACACCTATCAGAATGGCTAAAATCAAAAACGCATGAAACAACAAGTAGTTGGTGAAAATGTTGAGGAAAAGAAACCCTTGTGCACTGTTGGTAGGAATGCAAGCTGGTGTAGCCCCTGTGGAAAACAGTATGGAAGTTCCTAAAAAAAAAAACTAAAAATGGACCTACCCTATGATCCAGTAATCATACTACTCAGTATTTACCCAAAGGATACAAAAACACTGATTCAAAGGGATATGTGCACCACTCTGTTTATTGCCACATTATTTACAATAGCTAAATTATGGAAGTAGCCCAAGAGTCCATCAATCGATGAATGGATAAAGATGTGCTGTGGAATATACTCATTATATTATACAATGGAATACTCAGCCATAAAAAAGAATGAAAACTTGCCATTTGCAGTAACAGGGATGGAGCTAGAGTGTATATGCTAAGCAAAGGGAAAAACAACCATATGACTTCACTCATATGTGGGATTTAAGAAACAAAACAAATGAGCAAAGGGAAAAAAGAGAGATTGAAGCCAAGAAACAGACTCTTAACTATTGAGAACAAACTGATAGTTACTGGGTGGGGTGGGGGGATGGGTCAAATAGGTGATGGAGATTAAGGAGTACACATGAGTACTGAGTAATGTATAGAATTATTGAATCACTATATTGTACACCAGAAACTAATATAACATTGTATGTTAACCATACTGGAATTAAAAGGGAAAAAAAAGCAAAAGCAAGGAAAATCAGTACAGAGTAAGATAGATAGATAGGGTGATCAGCATGGGCTTCAATGAAGTAACATTTGAGCAGACTTGAAGTAGGTGAGAATCTGAGACATGGAGGTATTTGAAGAGAGAACAATTCTGAATCAAGCTTTGTACATACCCAGACTCTGCACTGGGCAGGCACTAAAACTACAGTGGGAACGGAGGTATGCACACTTGTAGACAGACATCTAAACAGACAGTTCTGTCACTTTCCTACTCCGGCTTGTAGAAATCCTGGAGCTAGGAGAGGAAGAAGGCTGACGTGTGAAGGAAGACTGAGAGAGGAGGGTGGGAGGAGGGGTGGGAAGCCCATTCCTCTGCCTGCTGTCTCTCTCCTACATTCATGGTCCTCCCAGTCTTGTGAGGACTGACGAGGAGGATCTTGAGGACAATCACACTGAAAAGCCGAGAGTTGACTCCTCACCTCCCAATATGCTGACCCAGCTGCAGAAAGGGAAAGAACTGATTGTGGACTCAGGGGGAGTCATCTTGGGGGAGAACAAGACACACTAGGGCTGGGCAGCTATAGAGATCCTCCATGGAGAGAAGCCGAGATATACCTACCTGTCTATGGAGCACCTGGGTTGGAAGGACCCCTTAATGTGACCTGGATGAGGTAGTATTAGAACAGAGATAAGTGTGGGGGTGAATCTCATCCAGCCCCAGCCCATGCTGTCTGCCCTGGTACCCCAAGCCCATCACTTCCCTCTTAAATGGAGATTCTGGGAATGTCCTCAGCAACCCTCTGATCATTCATATCTCACTCTCATTCAAAAGTCCTTCCTGCTCCAACCTTTCATTTCTGCTGTTTCTTCCATCATAGCCTCAGGCTCTCTCTCCTCTTCTGCCCTCCAGGGATAGGAATGGCTCCTTTCCCACTGAGGACCTAGCTCTAGGTGAGAAGCTGAGCTCTTGCTGAGGTTGGAGGAAAGAAAGGCTCAAGGGGAGGGAGAATAGGAACAGCCAGAGCAGAAACTGAAGGAGTGGAGGAAGTGATGAAGGAAGATGTTTCCGTATAATTTTTCTCTCATACTCCGGGAAAGTTGTTTTTCTCCCAGGCCCAGGGACATGGAAAGAGCAGCAGGGACAGAGAACTATTCTACATGAAGGAAAAGTATAAGTGATTTCCCCTCTCTACTCTCTTTTTCCTCTGGCCTATTCTGGTCAATTTTGTAAATGAAACTTGTTCATGAAACATGATTTTTTTTTCTTTTAGTAAAGTCTCCAAATATTAGGGTATTAAATTATTAATGCCTAAGCCCCTACAGACTGAAAACACAGAAGCTTTAGCAAATAAAGACATGTATGGAGAACTGGCCATCATACCTTAGGTACTAAAGGCTGCACTGAACAAACTCTAATGTGGTGCTGAAATGGGAGGCACTTACTTGCCTGGGTGAGCTTAAGCAGCTCTTGGAACCTCTGTGTCCTCTTTAGAAAAGTGAAATGAGCACCCAGTACCCAGATCTCGGCCTCTAAATGTCAGTCTCCAATGAACGGAACCAGGGTTCCTTAGAAAAAAAGCTAATGCTATGGCCAAGACAGGAAAAAAAAAAAAAAAACCAGGGTGATCCTGGAATATCTTGCAATGCCAGAAAGGAAAGGTACCTTCCCCCAAAGAGGGGCATATCAAAGGGACACAGGAGTCAAACTGAAAAAGCTCCCTCTGAACAGGGCTGCAACAATATGAACAGCAAAATAATCATAGTATTGGATTATAACCCAAAATATTTTTTAAAATTGAGTTCATACAGAAATACATAAATGATGGATAAATTTGAAAATAGGGAGAGAAGGAACCAACAGATCTTCCTTACAGAATAATTCCAAGTAATATGAAGAGAATTCCCTTTCCAGGAGGTGGAGCTTGATTGTCCTTCCCTTGAATGTGGGCTGGACTTGGTGACTCACTTCCAAAGAATAGAATATGGAAAAGAAAAAACTACTACTAATTGCAAAGTTACTACTTTATAGTAGAGAAACATGGCAGAAACAACCTTAATTGAGTGTTAAAGTTCATGTTGATATCATGCACCCCCCTGATATGATGTGATGAGAAGGGCACTCTACCCCTATGGTATTCTTCCTTAAAATCTATTACCCAATCTAGTCATGAGAAAATATTAGATAAATCCACACGGAGTGACATTCTACAAATTATGTGTCCAGTAGTCTTCAAAACTCTCAAGGTCATGAAAATAGGTAAAAACTAAGAAACTCAACAGATTATAGGATACTAAGGAGGCAAAACTTAATGCATTAAGGTGCCCTGGGTTATTAGATACTCCCAGATAATGTTGCATTGCAAAACAGAAAGCACCAGGCCCAGATGGGTTCATTTGGTAGAACGGTGCATTCTACCAAACATTTAGGTAAGAAGCAATAGCAATTCTCTACAATCTTTTCCATAAGATAGGTGCAGAAGAGCACTTTTAACTCATTTTATGAGGCCAGTATTACCCTAGCACCAAAACCGAACAAAAATATTACAAGAAAGAAAACTACAGATCCTTGGGACGCTTGGGTGGCTCAGTTGGTTAAGCGACTGCCTTGGGCTCAGGTCATGATCCCAGCGTCCTGGGATCGAGTCCTACATAGGGCTCCTTGCTCGGCAGGGAGCCTGCTTTTCCCTCTGCCTCTGCCTACCACTCTGTCTGCCTGTGCTCTCTCTCTCTCTCTCTCTCTAACAAATAAATAAATAAACAAAATCTTTAAAAGAAAAGAAAACTACAGATCCTTATCTATCATGAACATACACAGAAAAATCCTCAACAAAATATTAGCAAATCAAATCTACAATGTATAAAAAGAACAATATACTGCAACTAAGTGGGATTTATCCCAAGTACACAGGCTAGTCCAACAATTTAAAATCAATTAACATAACCCATTATATCAACATGCTGAAAAGGGAAAACCACATGATCATATCAATAGATGCAGAGAAAGTATCTGACAAAATCTGACACCCATTCATGATTTTAAAAAATAACAAAAACAAAACCTCTGAGTCAATGAGGAACAGAGAACTTCAACTTGATAAAGAACATCTACAGGGCGCCTGGGTGGCTCAGTGGGTTAAGCCGCTGCCTTCGGCTCAGGTCATGATCTCAGGGTCCTGGGATCGAGTCCCACATCGGGCTCTCTGCTCGGCGGGGAGCCTGCTTCTCTCTCTCTCTCTCTGCCTGCCTCTCTGCCTACTTGTGATCTCCTGTCTCTCGCTGTCAAATAAATAAATAAAAATAAAAAAAAAATCTTTAAAAAAAAAAAAAAAGAACATCTACAAAAACAAAACAAACAACAACAAAAAGAACCCACCTAAATCTAACATCATACTTTATAGAGAGAAACTAAAAGCTTTCTTACTAAGATCAGGATCAAGGCAAGGATGTCCTCTCTCACCACTTTCCAACATTCTACTAGAAGTCCTAGCTAATGCAATAAAACAGAAAAAAGTGCGGGGGGGGGGAATGGTATACAGATTGGGAAGGGAGAAATAAATCTGGGTTTGTTGACAGATGGCATGATTGTCCATGTAGAAAATCCAAAAAATCAACAAGAAACTAAGAACAAATGATTATAGCAAGGTTGTAGAATATGAGGTTAATATATGTCAATCATTTTTCTCTATAGAGGAAAAGTGATTTTCTTCAGCTTACAATAGGGTTATGTCTCAGTAAGTCAATCACAATTTGAAAATACTGTTAAGTCAAAAATGCATTTTTTGCCTTCTTTTAAGTCTTTTTTAGTGTCCATCTCCCAGTTATCCCATATCTCCACCTTTCTCCCCTCCAGCAACCCTCTGTTTCCTATGATTATGAGTCTCTTACGGTTTGTCTCCTTCTCTGATTTCATCATTTTATTTTTTCCACTCTTCCCTTATGATCCTCTGTTTTGTTTGTTAAATTCCACATAAGAGTGAAATCATATGATAATTGTCTTTCTCAGGTTGGCTTATTTTGCTTAGCACAATACCCTCTAGTCCCATCCATGTCATTGCAAATGGCAAGATTTCATTGTTTTGATGGCTTCTTCATCCATTCATTTGTTGATAGACATCTGGGCTCTTTCCATAGTTTGGCTATTGTGGACATTGCTGCCATAAACATTGGGGTGAAGGTGCCCCTCCGGATCACTACATTTGTATCTTTGGGTTAGATATCTAGTAGTACAATTGCTGGGTTGTAGGGTTGCTCTACTTTTAACTTTTTGAGAAACCTCCATGCTGTTTTCCAGAGTGGCTGCACCAGCTCTCATTCCTACCAGCAGTGTAAGAGGGTTCCCCTTTCTCCACATCCTTGCCAACATCTCTCATTTCCTGACTTGTTAATTTTAGCCATTCTGACCAGTGTGAGGTGGTATCTCATTGTCGTTTTGACCAAAAATTCATTTAACACACCTAGCCTACCAAACATAATAGCCAAGTCCAGCCTTAAACATACTCAGAACACTTACATTAGCTTACACTTGGGCAAAATTATCTTACACAGACACAATTTTTTTAAATATTTTATTTATTTATTTGACAGACAGAGATCACAAGTAGTCAGAGAGGCAGGCAGAGAGAGAGGAAGAAGCAGGCTCCCTGGTTAGCAGAGAGCCCGATGCGGGACTCGATCCCAGGACCCTGAGATCATGACCTGAGCCGAAAGCAGCAGCTTAACCCACTGAGCCACCCAGGTGCCCCAAAAGCAGAGGCTTTAACCCACTGAGCCACCCAGGTGCCCTGCAGAGACAATTTTATAATAAAGTGTTGAGGGGAGCTTGGCTGGCTCAGTCAAAAGAGCATATGACTCTTGATCTCAGGGTTGTGAGTTTGAGCCCCATTTGGTATTGAGATTACTTACATAAATAAAAACTTTTTTAAAAGTGTTAAATAAAATATGTAACTTCTTGAATACTATACTGAAAGTGAAAAATGGTAGTTGTATGGGTATAGAATAGTTGTAAGTATATTGGTTGTTTACCATCACAATTACACACCTGACTGAGAGCTGCAGCTCACTGTTGCAGAATTTCAAGAGAGTATTGTATTACATCACTAGCCTGGGAAAAGATCAAAATTCAAAATCTGAATTATGCTTTCTACTGAATGTGTTAAAATAAAAAAATTGCAAGTCAAACCATCATAAGTCAGGGACCTTCTGTATACTAGCAATGAACAAGTAAAAGTTGACAAAACTCTGAGGAAAGAAATCAATCTAACCAAAGAAGCAAAGGATCTATACTCTGGAAAATTATAACACTCATGAAAGAAATTGAGGAAGACACAAAGAAATGGAAAAACATTCCATGCTCATGGATTGGAAGAAAAAATAATGTTAAAGTCTATGTTACTAAAAAAAAAAAAAAAAAAAAGTCTATGTTACTTAGAGGAATCCATACCTTCAATGCAATCCCTATCAAAATACCATCCACTTTTTTCACAGAGCTGGAACAAATACTTCCCAAATTGGTATGGAACCAGAATAGACCTCAAATAGCCAAAGGAATGTTGAAAAAGAAAACCAAAACTGGTGGCACCACAATTTCAGACTTCAAGCTCTATTACAAAGCTGTAATCATCAAGACAGTATGGTACTGGCACAAAAACAGACACTTAGATCAATGGAACAGAACTGAGAATCCAGAAATGGACCCTCAACTCTATCGTCAACTAATCTTCAACAAGGCAGTAAAGAATATCCAATGGAAAAAAGAGAGTCTCTTCCCCAAGTGGTGTTGGGAAAATTGAACAGCCACATGCAGAAGAATGAAACTGGACTGTTTCCTTACACCATACACAAAAATAGACACAAAATGGATGAAAGACCTAAATGTGAGACAGAACTCCATCAAAATCCTAGATGAGAACACAGGCAGCAACCTCTTTGACCTCAGCCACAGCAACTTCTTGCTAGACACATCTCCAAAGGCAAGAGAAACAAAGGCAAAAATAAGCTATCATGACTTCATCAAGATCAAAGGCTTTTGCACAGCAAAGAAAACAGTCAGTAAAACCAAAAGACAACTGACAAATTGGGAGAAGATATTTGCAAATGTCTTATAAGATAAAGGACTAGTATCCAAGGTCTATAAGGAACTTATCAAACTCAACACCCAAAGAACAAAAAATCCAATTAAGAAATGGGCAGAAGACATGAACAGACATTTCTCCAAAGAAGATTAACAAATGGCCAACAGACACATGAAAAAATGCTCAACATCACTCAGCATCAAGGAAATACAAATCAAAACGACAATGAGATACCACCTCACACTGGTCAGAATGGCTAAAATTAATAAGTCAGGAAATGAGAGATGTTGGCAAGGATGTGGAGAAAGGGGAACCTTCTTACACTGGTGGTAGGAATGAGAGCTGGTGCAGCCACTCTGGAAAACAGCATGGAGTTTCCTCAAAAAGTTAAAAGTAGGGGCGCCTGGGTGGCTCAGAGGGTTGAGTCTCTGTCTTCGGCTCAGGTCATGATCTCAGGGTCCTGGGATCAAGTCCTACATCCGGCTCTCTGCTCAGCAGGGAGCCTGCTCCCCCTCTCTCTGACTGCCTCTCTGCCTAATAGTGATCTCTGTCAAATAAATAAATAAAAAATCTTAAAAATAAAAAGTTAAAAGTAGAGCAACCCTACATCCCAGCAATTGTACTACTAGATATTTACCCCAAAGATACAAATGTAGTGATCCGGAGGGGCACCTGCACCCCAATGTTTATGGCAGCAATGTCCATAATAGCCAAACCACGGAAAGAGCCCAGATGTCTATCAACAGATGAATGGATAAAGAAGAAGCCTTCAAAACAATGAAACCTTGCTGTTTGCAATGACATGGATGGAACTAGAGGGTATTGTGCTAAGCAAAATAAGTCAACCAGAGAAAGATGATTATCATATGATTTCATTCACATGTAGAATTTAAGAAACAAAACAAAGGATCATAGGGGAAGAGAGGAAAAAACAAAACAAGATGAAATCAGAGAAGGAGACAAACCATAAGAGACTCATAAGCATAGGAAACAAATGGAGGGTTGTTGGAGGGGAGAGGTGGATGGATGGGGTCACAGGGTAATGGACATTAAGGAGGGTACTTGATATTATGAGCACTGGATATTATGTAAGACTTCTACCTCTGAAACTAATAATACATGTTATGTTAATCAATTGAATTTAAATTAAAAATTAAAAAAGAAAGAAATCAAAGAACTATATAAATGAAATGATATTCCATATCCATGGATAGGAAGACTTGATATGTCAAGATGTCAGTTCTTCCCAATTTGATCTTTAAACTCAACTCACTATCATTAAAAATATCAGCAGGTTATTTTGTAGATATTGACAAGGTGATTCTAAAGTTTATATGGAGAGGCAAAAGACCCAGAATAACCAGTCTACCATAAGAACCCAGAGTTAGAAGATTGATACTACCTGACTTCTAGACTTACTATAAGGCTATAGTAATCAAGACAGTGTATGGAGCCTGGGTGGCTCAGTCAGTTAAGTGTCTGCCTTTGGCTCAGGCCATGATCCAAGGGTCCCAGTATTGAGCCCTTGATCCCTGCTCAGTGGGGAGCCTGCTTTTCTCTCCCTAGCAGCTTGTGTTCACTTATGCTCTATGTCACTATCTTTGTGTCTTTCTTAAATTAAAAAAAAAAGAAGAAGACAGTGTATATGGTACTGGTGAGAAAACAAGTACATTAATGGAACAGAATAGAGAACCCAGAAATAGACCCACATAAATAGAGTCAGTTGATTTTTTAGATGGAAGCAAAGGCCATATAATGGAGAAAAGGTAGTCTTTCAACAAATTGTGTTAGAACAAGTGGACATCCACATGAAAAAAAAAAAAAAAAGGTGAGGGGCACCTGAGTGGCTCAGTGGATTAAAGCCTCTGCCTTCAGCTCAGGTCATGATCCCAGGGTCCTGGGATCAAGCCCCACATCGGGCTCTCTGCTTGGTGGTGAGCCTGCTTCCTCCTCTCTTTCTCTCTCTCTGCCTGCCTCTCTGCCTACTTGTGATCTCTGTCAATTAAATAAATAAAATCTAAAAAAAAAAAAAAAGCTGAAATGAGAAAACTCTCTTGAAAGGTTACTGTGAAGGTCACCTATGACAAGAACAAAAAGTGCCCAGCAAGTTCAGTGGACTTCCAATATTCCTAAGTACCCATCTCCACAGGAGTGTCATATGAAGGGTCCAGTAATTTATGTCAGTCACCTCAGTCCTGCCAATTTACTGGGTAGGATGCAGTATCAGCACATTGGTCTCAGGAAGCTCTGCAGCACTTTCACCTTATGGGTGATGTTCTCCATAAACCTCTCCTTGTCCCTCGCTGAAAACAGACTTCACCTGCAGAAGCCAGGCCCAACTCTCATTTGATTAAGTGTCTATTAGACATAAATCCTTTTCTTAAAAGAGCGGGGGATGGGGTGGAGGGGAGACTCTATTAAGACACTGAGAGGGGCACCTGGGTGGCTCAGTCAGTCAGTTAAGTGTGTCTTCTTCCCAGGTCATGATCTCAGGGTCCTGGGATGAGCTCCACATCCAGGAGTCAGCTTCTCCCTTTCCCCATGCCCTTCCTCCCACCTCATGAACTCTCTTATTCAAATGAATTAAAAAATCTTAAAAAAAAATAAGACATGGTATGCCCAGTAGTAACAAAAACATACAGTAACATTAAATTAGGTAATCTGGCTTATCCTCATTCCTTCATTTCCAGGATTATGAGATCTAAAACTCATTCAATAGATTTGAACTGACTCAAATAGCAGCCTTTCCTTTATACCAGTTCTCACAGATGAACAAAACCCCAATCCATAGACTCTATTTAACTTAGGGTTTAGGACTACCAACTGTAAATTATTAGGTTAGTCCATTTTGGAGTTCATAACCTAAAATAGAAACGCAGATGGTAGAAATGCCTAGTGTTCAGGAAGGATACTTTATTAGTGCATCATTTAGATTGTCCTAAAGCTTCATTTGCTGTATTTCTTAATAGCTACAAACCTTGCTTTTAATTTATTAATGTGGTGAGTTTAGCTTCAATATTAGTTGCTTGTAGTCTGTTTAACCTTATACTGGATAGCTTCCCATAGCCATAACATTAGTTTGGGCCTCTTATGTTCCAATAATTAAGACTTTAAGCCATGCATATACTGCAAGTCAAATATGAATCATGCATACCCTATCACTGAGAAACATGAGGAAGTTGCCCTTCCCCCAAAATCCTACTGAAGTTCTTCGGTCTTTTTCCATTAAAAATTGAGAACACATCAGCTATGGGGAATGCGGGGTGTTTGGCCTCATCTAAAGGTACTTCAGCAACCCCACCTCTAAGTTTGAGAGCCACTGACCTCCAGGAAGATCACCCTCCCTGGTTCCTGGATTCCCATGCTATGGGAGAGATCATCTTCCCTCCAAATTCAGCGTGATGTCACAAAGATAGTGAACTGGTTAGCAACTGCCCACTCTCCAGTCATTTATTTTCTGAGTTCTCCAGTCATTGTTTTCTGAGTTACTTTTCTCTGAGGGTCTACTTTTTCCCAGATCATCAAAATTGGGACCATCCACTCCCTTTTGAACCACTTCTGTCCATAGGGATGTAGCAGTGCCCTCCAGCCACAGGACATTTCAGGACATACTGCAAGAAGGCCAACACCAGTACACAAGGCTCACATCACACATGCATGGTGTGTGAACAGAGCTTTTGTTCTACTACAGATTTAAAGTCACAGCACCTGGGTGGCTGAGTCAGTTAAGTGCCTAAACCCCTACAACATGAAATGTAGACAAGAAGGAATGTCATTCTGGGCCAGCAAAAAGGGAAAAATGGAAATAAAGGTGTAATCAATACTTGACCCAGGTCAATGGCTATGAACTTTCAAGTCAGGTGGACCAGGGCATGAATCCTCCCGACTTTTCCACCAACCAGCCAGCGGACCTTTACCCTGAAGGTAACCCTCCTGAGCCAGTTTCCTGCACACCAGCAATGTAACTTGTACCTTGCAGAACTGAAATGATTAAAGACCTAATGCAAAAAAAAAAAAAAAAAAAACCACTAAGACTCAGTAGGAAGGGCACCAGTGTTCTAAAGCCAAGTTCTGCCTTGGGCGCCTGGGTGCCTCTGTTGGTTAAGCATCGGCCTTCAACTCAGGTCATGATTTGATTCCAGGATCCTGGGAAGGCGCTCCATGCCCTGCTTCCTGCTTAGTGGAGAGAATTCCTCTCCCCATTGCTTGTGCTCTCCCCCAATAAATAACGTCTTTAAAATAAAGCAAGTTCTGCCTCAACAGGCAGGAAATTTTTCACATCAGGAAGACTGTCTGGGGCCAGGTTGGGAGGGAGGGAAAGGTAGGGGCAGGGCACTGGGCAGGGCCAGTCACTGAAGCGAGGCCAAGGCCTAGAGAGGAGCCAGTTCCTGGTGGCAAGCAGTTCAGACAGCTCCCTGCTACACCGACCATGGTACTCCCTCTGCCCTGGCTCTCATGTTGCTGCCGTCGCCTCCTCCTGCCTTCCTGGCCCCTGGCCCCCCAAGTCTCCTGGAGGTGCTGCTCCCAGAGCCCCAATGCAAGCACAGAAGAGCAAACCAGCTCCACACGCAGTGGGAAGATAAGGTCATCCCCAAGGGTAAGTGGCAGCAAGTGTGGGGGCAGATGGTAGGGGGGAGGATTCCCTTTCATCTTGTGTCAGGGGCCTGCTCCAAGTAGATACCACCCCACCCCCAGAGCTCTTGGCCTAGTTCCAACTTCCAGATCCCCAGCACCCTCCCCACCCCCACCTCTCTAGACCTCAGGGCTCCCTTTCCCCATAGCCCTCCCTTCTTGTAGAGTCCATGAAGTCCTTGAACAGGAATTTCCCCTAACAGTTAATTATTTCTTAGTGGGGGTAGGGACAGCCAGTCCTCTCCTCTGTATCCTTCCTTGTACAAGGAATCCATTTATAACCCCTGAGCAGGAAACTGCCCCCCAGAGGCTTATGCCTAAGACAGAAGCTTCCTTGGCTTCACAGCAGATGACCATGTTAATATATGATTCAAAGGTGAGGCAGACCGCCCCAATCCTCAGCCCCCTACCCTGGCTGATGCTTCCTCCCCTCTGCCCCCCTCACTCAGGGTCCCCGGCCCCGCCCCACAGCTGAGCTGGCTCAAGCCGAGGAATTGCTGGAGCAGCAGCTGGAGCTGTACCAGGCCCTACTGGAAGGGCAAGAAGGGGCCTGGGAAGCCCAGGCCCTGGTGCTCAAGATCCAGAAGCTGAAGGAACAGATGAGGAGACACCGAGAGAGCCTAGGAGATGCCTAAACTTCCCACCAGTTCCCACCTTACCTTCTAACACTGGAAATAACACTACATACCACCCACACTGGGCCTTTGGGTCAGAAACATCCCAGTCCCTCCCCGACCACTAAGAATAATGGAAGACACCTCCACAAAGGGCAGCAATTGGGAAGTAGCAAGGAGTCATGGCCTCTGCATTCTTAGTCACATCACCCTCCCCTCTGACCCCTTGTCATCTAACCTGGGCCCCATAGCAGGGCGCACAGTCCTTATAGGAATATACACTCAACCATGGTCCAACCTGACCCCAAATCCAATAAAGGGATGGAACACTTACAGACACCACAGACACATGTGTTTTTTAGTTTTGTTAAAAAAAAAATTCAGACAATTCCGGAAATAGGGTTTAGGAGTGGTGGTGATGCAAAAGGGGGAAGCCATGGAGTGGGGGTGGGGGTTATCAGGGGTAGGTGGCAGTAGTGTCTCCTTCACCCTATGCCCGCTGTCATCTCCTAAACAGGGACAGACTGTCGCATTCCAAATAGGTGGGTGAGTCCTCTACCGCGTCTGTTCAACTGCAGAGAAAACATGGCACAATTAGGACAAGACATGGACAAGGCAGGGACCCGCCCCCATGCATGCAGAGGTCTGTAGTTTGTGGGTGCAGAGGATAGGATGGGAGTGAGGAAAGATAAAGAGTCTGTCAAGAGAAAAAGACCTACAGGTCAACTAAACATCCCAACAGAGGCATCAAGATCAGGGGGACATGAACTTGCCAAGTGCCCATTATGCACCAGAGACTTTAGGTACGTAATGAGATTTCAGACAAACACACAAGGGAACAAGGAGACTCTCAAGAGTTGAGGAGCCAGTTCCATGAGATCCATACTCACTGTAAGAGGAAATGTCTATCTCATCAGGCAGCTCACTAATATTGACTTCAAAGCGATCCTGCACATCATTGAGGATCTTAGCATCATTTTCATCTGACACAAACGTGATGGCCAAGCCCTTAGTGCCAAACCGACCTGCTCGGGCCACCTGGATGGAGACAGAGGGTAGCACTGGGACTCTCAAGTAGGAAGATTAGCAAAAGGAGGGGTGACACTGTCAGGTATGAAGACAGAAAATCAGGGAGCAACATGGGACACTGGGATGCCCACATGGAAGTGGAGCTTACCCTATGCAGGTAGGTGTCAGAATCCTCAGGCATGTCATAATTGAAAGCAATGTTCACCCGCTCAATATCCATGCCTCGGCCAAATAGGTTGGTAGCCACAAGAATTCGTCGTTGAAAATCTTTGAACTGCTGATACCGAGAAAGCCTTTGTGAGAAAGGAAATTAGAAATATGTTGAGTCCCTTCTCTCAATGGTCTCTTTTCCTTCCCAAGGACACAAAACATCTTTCCATCTCTGACTCACCTCTCCTCCTGGGGCATCCCTCGGTGGATGGCAATGGCTGGGAAGTTCTGCTCCACTAGGAGCTGGGCCAGGGCAATGCAACGCTGCACAGACTTCACAAAGATCACCACCTGGGTGTGTGACAGTTAGGGGATGTGGGTCCATGTGGGATATGTGAGAGATTATGTACAAGAAGAGTTTTCAGTAACTCCCCTCTTTAAAAGAAATTCCTCCTAATCCCCATCACATATTCCCTCCTCTGTTCTAAATGTAATTTAAGCCTTTCTTACTCAGCTCTGATTTTTCCTGAGCAGACATGCTGCAGAGAAGGTATAGAGAGTAGTAACCAAAACTACCAGGTAAGAATGTAGCTAATGGTAAAAATAAGAAAGTGATAAAAAATAAAACTAAAGTCTGGAAAGATCCAGACTTTATGGGTAGTTTTTCCTACCCATTAGAAACAAATATAAGCAATCTACCTTAATTTCAGTAAGTTTTTGGTGCTATAAATCCACACAACAGGTTAAGTGATGGGGCATTTCTTCTCAGTAAATAGCATGAGAAGAAACATTTAAAAACCTAACAAACCCAAAATATTTTGGAATTTTTACAAGCTTATGAAATCCCCTCAAGAATTTTCTAAGAATTTTCTTTATTGAGCTTTTTCTTTATAAAATACATGGCTGTGACAGCCATGAACGGAAAAGCAGCTCTCACCTTGTTTAAATTCTCATTTAAAGGCAATTTCTCCACTATTCTCGCTCACATCACATCATATCCTCAATAAATGGGTACTTAACCAGGTTTCTGCTACAGTTGGAGACGTGCTCATCCACCTACTGGACCTTGAACAACTGACCTGATTGAACTCAAGGACATCGAGAAGGTCAAAGAGCTTCCGGTTCTTCTCGTTGTCCTTCAGTTTCACGTAGTACTGCTGCAACCCATGCAGCGTCAGCTTCGTCTCATCATCCACGAAGATCTCCATTGGCTGGGGGGGAGGGGGGAGCAGGGGGTGGGGAACGGGAGGAGGGCAGAGTGGGGGGGTTAAACCTGGGGGGGTGGAGGAACTTGATCTCCAATACACCCCATGGGGGGATGGGGAGAAGAGAAAACTGAAAATCCCACCATACCCCCAAAAATACCCCCATTTTAATGTGGTCTCTTCCACATTAGCTCTAATTTCCTTCCTATCAGAGACGAGTTTTAAGACTGCCCAACCTCAACCAGGCATGGGAAGGGGAACTTTCCAGAAAGGAAAAGGAGCAGTGGGACCACCCATTGGCAAGATGCCATTACCTCAAAGGGAGGTGCCAGAGGAAAGAAAATGGGAGAAGATCCCCAAAGGGAGAATGTGATCTAAACGCCTGGGTACTGGTGGGACAGAGTGACTCGAGGTCAGAGTTAACTCCGAGATGGTTTTAAAAATACAGGGGAAGACAAGGATTGCTTTATTAGAGCATTCTCTTAACTAAGAGAATGAGGAGGCACCTGCATGGCTCAGTGGATTAAGCATCTGCCTTCAATTCAGGTCATGAGCTGAGTCCTTGGATCAAGCCCCTCATTACGCTCCCTCCTCAATGGGGAGTCTGTTTCTCCCTCCCCCTCTGCCCCTCCACCTGCTTGTGCTTTCTCTCAAATAAATCTTTAAAACAAAACAGCTAAGAAAATCAGATCCGCATCAGGAGGATGGGTATCTTCAGATCAGAATGCTACAATGGACGGTCTCAAAAATGCCATGAAAAAGAAGCAAAGGCTACTCAAGATGAGTAACAACTTGCCCTCAGACTACACGGGAATAGTTTAGATGGCACTGGTCTCTGAAGTAGAGTCAAAACAACTAGAGTATTACAGGGATGGTACCATTAAATGGTGTTAAGAAACAAATTCAGAGCAGCAGACACATATTCGTCTGCGCACGCGCGCACACATACACACATGCACACAACCCTTGAAGGGGAGGAAGGCAACATAAAAAAATATATAAATTGACACAAGACTCAACTCCTGGGTCCAAGTTTCCTAGCACTCTTCACTAACCTGGGGACAAAATTAACATGAACACCCAGGGTCCAAGATTTTAGGAAAGGAAGTGTGGCACAGGAGAAAACCAGAAGCCCAATCCCTGAAAGCAGGCTAGTACAGGCAGGCTTTTCAAAAAATTCCATGGCCTCCTTCAAATCTAATCCTAGCCCCAAGTATAGCTAAAGACAGTTAACACCCCATGGGAAGGAGCAGTACAAGATGGGGAAAAGAATACACTGCACTGTGTATACAGCAGGCCCCATCTAGCCCCAAACCCTGACACCCACCTGGTCACATCCAAGTGGAGCTCCTCACTTTACCTTTCCCATATCCCTCTCCTCTGAGCATTAAAAAATTGTTTTAAAAAAGAAAAAAAAAATCTACCCCCCCTTTCAGGACACCCCTCCCCCCAACACATATGGGGGGAAACGGGGAGCACGGCACGCCTTGGATTCAGGAAAAAAACCGGGAACAGAAAAAGAGGCTGGTTTGGTCCTCAGCTTCCTGGTCAGGTTTCCCCGCGGCCTCCGCTGCCGCCATCCACCGCTGGGTGCCGTCTGCATTTCCCCCGCCGCTCCACGGTGCTTCTCTGCTGCCGGCTCACATCAACCGAGACTCCGGATGGGTGCGAGGAGGTGTGGACGGGAAGGAGTAAGGGATCGGGGACTGAGGTGCCAAAGGCCCCCACCCCTGGAGGTGGGGAGGGAGCGGATTCATTTGTGCTGTTTGCTCTTCTTCTGGACATGCCCTGCAATCTGTCTGTCCCTCTCTTGCTCTCCTGCCACCGGGAGGTTATGAGTTTTGGAAAGCAGAAGGCTCCAACTGTCTGCTCGATGCCACTTTGAGGGTGCGTGGCTGTAAAGGGCTATGTAGGAGACGATGGCTGGGTAGTAGGGCAGAAAATTCTGCCCTCCCCCAAAAAAGAAAGAGGTTCAAAAATGCTGTGGTGAAAAAAAAAGTCGAACACTACCCGCTCTCAAGTTAACCCGACCAAGTCTTCCGGAGTTTCCCTGGCGCCCGCGCAGACCCTAACACTAACTGTCTCTGCCTCTGCGTGTCTCTTCAAGGAGTCATCACTCCCAGATGGGCACATGCCCCCTTCTTGGCACTTGAAGGACAAGGGAGTCTGGAGGAAGAGGGCGCGGAAGGGGAGGAGGCAGTGGGCAGGGAGTGGAGGGAGAGAAGGTAGAAGGGTATTTACGTCTTGCATGAACTTGCGGCAGACAGGACGGATCTCTTTGCTCAAGGTAGCACTGAACATCATGACCTGCTTCTCATGGGGGGTCATGCGAAAAATTTCCTGCACATCCCGACGCATGTCTACAAGAGAAAGGAAAAAAATCATAGGAGAAAAGCAGCATTATGTCATAGACAAAGACCAGAGACCGCCTCCCCAGTGAGGTGAAGACTGCTGGAAAAGGGTAAGCGAGATTCATTTCACAGAAAGACTGGTCTCAGGTACTCTATTCACTTGAACCACTATAAAATCACATCCACTGCAATAACATAGTGGAATTTGAAATAAAGACTTGGGATCAGATTCCAGCTTTGGTTTAACCAGGCAATGGTTTTTTTAATGACTGTTTTAACCAGCCCAAAAGATAACGAAACCCTGAATCTCACAATTACGATATGGAGATGAAGCCCACTGCAGAGGCTCACAGGCCTAAAATGCTTTACAAGGCCCTTCTCCTACTTTCTCCCCTTGCCCAACTTTTCACAAATACTGCACACCTGATTACATTCTAGCTGTCAGAGTCCATTCCATGCTTCCTCTGGATGGTACTTTCTATCCAGCCAGGCAAGTGAGATCCCTCTACCTGAAGCCCACCTTATAGCTCACCATCTGTAACAACTGAAGATGATCTGGAATGACTTATCCCTGGGGCTATGCCCACCCCCACTGTCTCATGTATTTTTTTTTTTTTTAAAGATTTATTTATTTGACAGATAGAGATTACAAGTAGGCAGAGAGGCAGGCAGAGAGAGAGAGAGGAGGAAGCAGGCTCCCAGCCAAGCAGAGAGCCCAATGTGGGGCTCGATCCCAGGACCCTGGGATCATGACCTGAGCTGAAGGCAGAGGCTTTAACCCACTGAGCCACCCAGGCGCCCCCTGTCTCATGTATTAAATGTGGGTTCTTACAGGTGATTTGCCTTTCTTGTGGCATACTGGATTACAAAAAATCCCATAAACTCTCCACATTAATCTTAGGTCTAAAGATCTATTCAGCTATAAATCCTGATATATGCTGTGCAGGGGATGCAAGAAAGAGTTTTCCTCTTTATTATCTCCCCAAACACCCCCAATGAGAAGCTAAAAAGGAAAGACTAGTGCTGTGACTAATGTCTAAGATCAGCAGTCACTCCTCTCAAAGAAAAAAAAACCTCCATCACAGAAGGGAAGGACAAAACACACTTCCCTTTGATCACCAAGGTTGCTTAAAAAGCCTAACAAAAAACAAGAGGGAAGCCAGAGCCATCAGTCATGGGTGATAGATTAAGAGTCGTCCTGGCACTGAAGTGCTCCTGCAGCAAATAAACATCATCTGGCTCTGAAGGGCAACTCCCAGACCACTAGTCCGACCCAGCGTTTCGACCCAGTGTTTCCACTCACCGAGCTGTTCAAGCATCTTATCACATTCATCCAAGATAAAGTGTTTAATGTGTTTGAGATTGAGGCTCTTATTTCGAGCCAGGGCGAGGATGCGGCCAGGGGTCCCCACAACAATATGCGGGCAGTTCTTCTTCAGCACCTCTTCATCCTTCTTGATAGACAGACCACCAAAAAACACCGCGACCTGTATTAACCCAGGAGAAAACAGTGTCTCACAAGCAAGGAAAGAGTCCAATCTCCCCCACAGTTCCTATCCTTTTAATCTAAATGAATTCTTAGAACACTTCAAAGCTACAAGGAACATTAAACATCACCCAATCTAAAATTCTTATTACGATGCCCAAACACTGAAGCTAAGAAACAAAAGTGACTTGCCCGAAGTTAAGTGGCTAATCAGAGCAATCAGGACTAGCATTTTCTTCTGACTTAATTTAGTAATCTTCCTTCCCCTGATTCTGTGGCCAGACTTCATTCTAAGAATGAGGATAGCAAGGGCATCTGGCTGGTAGAACATGTTGACTCTTGACCTCGGGGTTGAGTTTGAGCCCCACATGGGGTGTAAAATATAAACAAACTTCAAAAAAAAAAAAAAAAAAAAAACAAACTTGATAAGAAATCACCAGAGCAAGGTATCACGAAACACTCATGGATTATCAAGTTTTTCCTAACTAAACTCACATTTTTCTTTTTCTTTCTCTTTTTTTGAAGTAGACTCCACACCCAGTGTACAGCCCAATGTAGGGTGCGAACTCACAACCCAGGAATCAAAACCTGAACCAAGATCAAGAGTCTGATGCTCAACTGGCCAAACACCCCGGAGCCTCTGAACTCAGATTTTTAAATGCCTTTCAGCATAAACCTTATGAAATTACTGATTCAACATAAACATATTATTCCACATTAAAAACATAAGGGGAGGGGCACCTGGGTGGCTCAGTGGGTTAAAGTCTCTGCCTTCAGCTCAGGTCATGATCCCAGGGTCCTGGGATCGAGCCCCGCATCAGGCTCTCTGCTCTGCAGGGTGCCTGCTTCCTCCTCTCTCTCTCTGCCTCTCTGCCTACTTGTGATCTCTGCCTGTCAAATAAATAAATAAATAAATAAAATCTTCTTAAAAAAAATTCTTTTAAGCCGCATTAAGCTAGTAAGCTAGGCCTATAGAGGAGGAAGTGCATGCAATCCTTGCTCACTAATGAGCCCAACAACAAATGTTTCAACAATCATAACAATGGAAACTTCTCTGGTTTTCAACTTTTTAGAATCAACCAGTAACAAGACCACCTGGTAGAAGGACAACGATCTGACAATGTAAAAACCAAAATATGCATAACACACACACATATGGCATTTAAATTATTTTTAAGGAATTAATGTAACAAAAGAATAATGTAACCAACTACTCTTTCATGAAGAAAATAAAAAACATCTGGAATTTGATAAAATGAGAGAAGAGCGACTAATACTTGGTGTCACAGAACCATTAGGGAAAAAGGGGAAAAAAGAGTTAACCATTACCTTCTGTGAAGTGAGATTAGAGAAATAGGAGAACACAAATCTTTTCATTACGAGGCCTTCTACATTACTCCAGCAAGTTTAGCCCACAGATATTATTGCTACTTTGGCTTTTAATACTAGTTTTTGTTTAATTTAAGACTAGTTTAGCTCAGTCAGTTAAGCATCTGACCTCCACTCAGGTCATGATCCTGGGATTGAGCGCTATGTGGGGCACCCTGCTCAGAGGGGAGTCTGCCTCTCCCTCAGCCCACCATTGCCTCATGCGTGCTCACTCTCTCAAATAAATAAACTAAATCTCTTTTAAAAAAAAAATAACTATTTTTAGGTTAGGGCTAGGAACTCAACACATCAAGTAATGATTAACAGGAGAAAATCCCAATAATCCAAACAAAAGCACTGTTCACCACATCCTAGCGACAGTAGGAAGTTATACACATCAGTGCTTCTCATCAGTGCTTCTCAAACTCCAATTACTCGGAGATCTTGTTAGAATGCATATTCATACCCAGTAGGTCTGGGGTGGTATCCACATAATCTGCATTTTCATCCGAACTATGGGCTTGGGAACCACACTATAAAAACCAAGATTATATATGAAAAACGCAACTCTGTTCTGTTGGGGCCCCCAAACATCTTTCAATTTTCTGCCATTTTAAAGAATCCTCAAAATTCACACACTAGAGATTATTTTGGAGCTTCCAGCCTTCTCTTGCTAAAAACCAAAGCAAACTAGAGCTTCTCCAAGATTAGAACATAGCAAACACCTCAAAATTACAACGCGTATTCAAAAGTGAACCCTGTAACATAAATCTCTTGCACACCAAAGTCTGCAGAAACCTACCAGCTATTAGTACCTGTACATGACTTTCACATAAAGGTAATTTAACAAACTGTGGACATGAAGACTGCTAATCTACAAGTCTTCAATGCCTTCAAAGCCCCACATCTAACCCTCCCAGGTCTCTTTACCCTGGCTTACCTTGACATTGGGCATGTATTTAGAGAAGCGCTCATACTCCTTGCTGATCTGAAAAGCCAACTCCCGAGTGTGACACATCACCAGCACAGACACCTGGGGCCGGGTGAGTAAATGGAGACAAACAATATATCTCTTTACTATGCCCTCTGGGGAAGCAAACCATCACAAAAGCACATCTGACAGATCATAAATGACTTCAATTCTGAGATCTAAACCACTAACCCCATCATTACTATGTAATATCCCCTATGGCCATCAAAGGTGACAGAAATCATCTTAGCAACAAATTCTGAATGCATCATAGGGCTAAGACAAATATTTCTAACCAAAATGTCCTCCACAGCACTCTCCCCAAGTATACCTGTCCAGTAACTGGCTCCAGCTGTTGCAGTGTGGCCAGCACAAACACCGCTGTCTTCCCCATGCCTGACTTGGCCTGGCACAGGACATCCATTCCCAGAATGGCCTGAGGGATGCACTCATGCTGGACTACAAGTAGGGGAGAAAAAAAAAAAATTAGACTTTAGTCTCCAGATAACTCCACCACTTTTTTTTCACCATGCCAAGCCTATTTCTCACCATTCAATTTCTTAAATGGTTACCAATTTCCAGACCCTTTCTCTTCTCCCTCAATCTCTCTCTTCTCCCTCAATCAAATTTATCCCAAAAGCAGGCCTTCCTAGTTCCTTCTTTCTTTAGCCTCCAACTCCAGTGCCCCCTCCTCCATCCTGCTAAAAAATCCTCTTGCACCTACCAACAGCTCACTTTTAGTGCTCCAGACTCTGTCCCTTTCCTCCTTAACCTGTAAAATTCTAGGACATGGGTGCCTGCACCAGGCCATTTCTCCTACTCAGCTTGCAACGCCTTAGACCACGGAACCTAGCAACTCTGAAGGGCTTGGTTAGCTGACCCAGAAGCCACCCACTTCAGATTAGCCATCAAGGTTTCCAGAGACCAGAGTTGGTCTGGCCCAAAAGAGAGAGACTAAAGGTCCAACCAGCTCCTCTCTGGACATTCAAAATTAGAAACCTAAATGACAAAATTAAAAAAAAAAAAAAAAAAACAAGTAAACAAAAAGAATAAACCAGTCACAAGAACAAAACCCCTTAAGTTGCTTTTCAGGTATCATATACGGGAAAACAATCTATATAAATCTTTCCTACTGCTAAAATAATTGTTGACCCTTTACTTCCTGATGTAGCCTAAAGTATGTATCACCTGAAGGACTGTTTAACACACCAATTTCTTGTATACTTAGGGAGCCTAATAGCGGAAAGAAAATTTACCTTCTGATGGATGCTCAAAGCCACAGTCGACAATAGCCCGGAGCAACTCTGGCTTCAGCAGGAAGTCACGAAAGCCAGAGCTGTGGATGGAGACATAGGAGCCCTTCACATCCTTCTTGGCAGGGGCCTCAGCCCCATCTCCCCCAGCTGCTGTCTCCACCTCATCTTCTTCATAGTCCAAGAGCTCATTGTCCACATCGTTCTCTGCCATAACTGGGCCGGCAGGGGGAGAAGGGGAGGGGTCTCTGGACGGGTTCACGCAGAGTAAGTGAAAACAAGGAAGGAAAGTGGGGGCTTGAGCAACAGTTTAAAAAAAAAAAAAACAAAAACCCTAGTTTGTGATAGAAGAGCTAGGGAAAAAACAGATGGAAGACTTATTAGTCACAAACAAAGCCTTCACCACCTCTTTCCCATCCCCACACTCTTCCCACTTTCCCTAAACTATAACACCTTTACCTGGGAAAAAAAAACTACGAGGACCACAAAACATAAAAGCAAGAACAAACGTAACACAGTGGCCCCCAGTGATGTGGTTAAGACACAAATTCCCAAAAGATTAGGATCAGAGTAGCATAAACCAGGAAGTAGGAAGGCGAGAACCAGCATATGAATTCCTGATCTGTAAAAGTTAATGAAGAAAACAGAAAATGAAAAGCAAACTATGAGACGGGAATGGAGAATGGAGAGAACAAGATAACAAGAAGTCCTTTAAGATCCTCCAAGAACTCTGCGCTTTCCCTATAATCTCCCTAACAAAGCAGCCATCAGTCAAGGGTGATAGATTAAGGTCAGCATTGCAGAAAGCGCTCACTTCTCAAAATAAAAACATCATGTGGCTGCCATCTACCTCCCACTCCTCAGTAACCTCCTTCTGGTGCATAAGAAATCCCTGTGTGATTGAGGGGGATGGGGGGGTGTAAGAGAAATTGCTCAGCCAGAAAAGTATTCATATCTTCCCCATACACTGAGAAGAAAGAACTATTTGAGAGAGACACTCGCTCCAGCTTTAACAGAGAAACCGTAGCAAAGAGTCTCACATCACTCTTGCGTTACTCCTCACGTGAGACTCCCTTCCGATAACCACACAATGACACCGTGCATAAACATGCGGAACATGTTCCAAACAAAAGTTCGTGAGTCCAGATGAGAAAAGTCCAACTAGGCCCAGAAACCGGCTTCTCCTCCTATTCCCACCTTGGGCCATCAAGACGACCCAGAGAGAAGAGAAGGTGAAAAGAGCCCCGCCCTCCGCAAATGCGCGGGACCAGAGAACACCTAGCGCCACCTCTCACCATCGCCAGGGCCTCCGATAAACAAGAAGAGCAGCAAAGGGGCAGGGAGCAAAAGGAACACAATGGCGCTGGGGCCACCATCTTGGATTGGGCCCCCTAGCAGCCCTACCTCTTCCTCCCGCCCCGACACTCTTAGAGCTCTGTGGAAAGGAATGCAGGCAGTACAAATAATGATCCAGCTAGGCCCCAGGGACCAGACCACAGCCTGTGGAACGGGTATCAGGAGTCCACTGGACAGGATGACCGCAAAGAAACGCAGATGGAGGCGGATAATGAAGGCCAAAGCTTACCTGAGCAAGGCGAGCGCATATGGCGGCGGCAACAGCGACGAAAGAAGGAATCTGCCTTCACTTCCGGTTCTCGGCTTCCCTCATCCCCGGGCCTCCCGCCTTCTCGCCTGCAAGCGCGCAGGCGCAAGATACCGGAAGACGATCTTTTCAGAGTCAATCGTTCCGCGCGCGGTGGGGTTGCCTTTAGAAAATGCCTGTGTGGATTTTTCTTTTATTTTAAGCCACTTCTAGCTCCTCCGCTACTTCAAGTAACAAAAGACATTAAGGAAAATAGCATCATCTCCCGCTGCTACCTTTTTTCTCTTATCCTCGTCTACTCCACGTCCCTCACCTCTCCCTTAGGTTCTTGCCGGGCAGGTCTTCTCTCTAGGCACCTCTCCGTGGGCGCCCCGCTCAGTGGAACAGGATGGCGCAGACTGAGAGTTCCCACGGGGTCCTTGGCCCGGTAGTCAAGGTGACCCGGGTGCGTCTGCGCTATAGCTAGTCCGACCCCAGCTGAGGGGTAGGAACGAATCTGAAGCGTGCCCTTGGGTCCTCACCCTACCCTTTTTCTCAGGGGTGCCGACGGCGAGCGGCATTTGCCCAAAATATTGTTGGTCCACATAGATGATGCCCCAAGGACCCTGAAGCTGATGGGCAGGAAATTCGAGGCAGAAAGTTGTCCTGAAACCACTGAGTGGGGCACGGGGGGTGGCTAGATTACGCCTCAAGTGTTAAAGATAAATGGCAGGGCTTGAGGGTTACACAACATCCCACAAATATTGTTAACTCGACCAGAATGTCCTTAGCCCCGCTTCCAGCAGCCCTTGTTCAGATGAATTTTTTCCTGAATGAAAACTTTAATACCCCAGTCTTAGATACTGCCTCAGAAGTCAGGTGTGATGTCAAAAATGACAGCAAACGTTTGGCTCTTTATCTGTTATCACAGTTAATCGTTTAACACTAAGGAATAGGTATCCTTATTCCCATTTTATAACAAGCAAACGAATAAAGCAACATGTCCAAAGTAACAAAGCTAGTGAGGTGACAGAGCCAGGACACAAATACATTTTATTTCTATTGTATCCTGCCTCCAGGCTTGAGTCTGGTTAATAATTACACTGTGGATTACCTCATTGGTTCAAATCTTTTCGTTTGGTGAAGCAGGCAGTGCTTTCTGTGGCCAAGAGAAATAACAGTGATTCCAAGGATGGTGCCCTTCTGGGCAGTTTTTCCGACCCTAAGTATTCCAAGTTTGGGGGCACCTAGGTGGCGCAGTCTGTGAAGCGTCTGCCTTTGGCTCAGTTCATGATCCCAGGGTTGTGGGCTCCAGTCCTGCATCAGGCTCCCTGCTCAAGTTTCTCTCTCTCCCTTGCCCCTCCCTGCCATGAACGTTCTCGCTCTGCTCTCTCTCAAATAAATAAATAATCTTTTTTTTAAGAGGAAAGAAAAAGAAAACAAGATAAGGGACAAAGAGTGCTTGTTCCTACACCAGCTTTTCTCTATAGTTTCCATCTATAGTTCTCAGGTTCCCGACAAGTAACCACATATGTTTCTCACTTTAGAGAAATAGTAACACACTAGTACCTTTTGTTTTCCCAATAAGTTTCAAAGAACAGCCCTTTTGGGAATTTGGGGAATATGTAAATAAAGAACAAGAGAGTGACTGAAAATGAGAAATGTTGAAGTAAAAGGAAGCTGCTTCCACACACAGTTGATTTGCCCATAGTTCTTTTATTGACACTTTTTCCTTGTTACAAAGGGAAGGATATTGAGGATGCAGAAAGGAAAGCCATGCATACAAGGGAACATAGCATCACTTTAAGTCTCAGGAAGCAGTGAGCATCTGATGGGTCTTTGGGGAAATCGGAAAAGGGGAAATCCAATAAAGACATACATAACTTAGAGACAAAAAGACAAAGAAATTCAACATCTTCCTGGAATCACAGTAGAGAGGCTAAATGAGGTCTTCATTACTTTTCAGGGATCATAAAGCTCTGGAAAAAGAGGCAGGAAGAACTAATTCTTCAGAGAATTATTAGGTTCATAGAATGAATAAATAGAATTAGAAAGCCATTGACAAATATGAGGAAACAGCTGTGTTGAGGTTTTGGCAGGTGGGCAGGGAGTAGTAATAATACCATAAAGCAGCCATTTATTGAATCACAGCCACTATATGCCAAAAACCATGCTAGGCTTTTAACAGAGTGATCCCTAATCATTGCAGCAACCCTATAAGGTAGGTAACGTCGTCATCATCATTTCAGTCCCGTAGAGGAGGACACTGGACTACAGGTTAAGTAGCTTGTCCTGTCCCAGCAAGTGGCAGGGTTGGGAAAGGGACCTCAGTGTGCCAGGCTCTGAAATCAAAGTGTTTTCCACATCCTGACTTCTCCATGCTGCAAATTTCAAGAGGAGTTGGGTGAGGGTGACTTGGGAGTTTACAAGGTCCCAGTGAAGGTTAAAGAACAATAAGGAGATTCAGATCTGAGCAGGATAACTTCTAAATTTCACAGAATTATTGGATCTTGCCCCTAGAATTTCCAGGGAATGGAGAGAAAGTGGGAAAGAAGCATCAAAGAGGGGCGCCTGGGTGTCTCAGTGGCTAAAGCCTCTGCCTTCAGCTCAGGTCATGATCCCAGGGTCCTGGCATCGAGCCCCGCATCGGGCTCTCTGCTCAGCAGGGAGCCTGCTTCCGCCTCTCTCTCTCTGCCTGCTTCTCTGCCTACTTGTGATCTCTGTCAAATAAATAAATAAAATCTTTTAAAAAAAAAAAGCAGCAGCAGCAACGAAGATGGTGGGAGGTAATTTTGATTGGGGGATTTCTGTGAGGAAGGGAAATGGAAGGGAACAGTCAGGCCCTACAGTGGATCCTAGACAGCAATCTGGTAGTTGGGGTGGACCTGGGGCCTGACGTCGCAAACCATGCCAAGAAGTTGGGCCAGGACGCGTTCTCGGTTTCTCTGCTGAGAGCTCTGCATGCCCTGCACCTGGCGTCTTGTAGCCTGTTCCACCTCAGCTGACAGGTTACCCTGGGAGCCCATGGCCTGGGGGGATTGGAAAAGGGATAGAAGAGAGAAAGGCAAAAACAGAAACAGAGAAAGAAGGGTTCAGGCAGGTGGAGAGGAAGATCCTGGAGCAAGGACAGGAAGAAAAGCCCTTGTCAAAACCACCCCCATCCCATCTTTCCAGACACCAAAGAAAGCAACACAATTCTCCTTCCTTTGAGATTTGACATGCAACTTCATCCTAAAACAGACTGTAAAACCCCCACTACCTCACTACACGTGACCATAAAACTCTACCTTCCACCCCAAATGACATTATACTCCACATAGATGGTGGCAATTCCCCCCAAAAGCTGTACAAGTCTTTCAAATGTCTCAGATTCTCTTCGTTATCACACGTCTTTATCAATAACATGGCCCCTGCTAAGGGTCCCCTTCAGCCCTTTACCACCTTATTTTCTTGTACAGTCACCCTGTCCACACCTTATCAGATACACCCACCAACTTGCACCCTGGGGTCCCTTCTCAACTGTCCCACAACTCACCGCCTGCTGCTTGCTCTGAAATTCCTGCTCTCGCTCTCTACGGTACTGCTCCACCTCCATCTGTGCCTCCTCCTTTGCCTGCTTCAGACGCCGGGCCTTCCCTGGAAGCAGAAGAAAGGACAGAGGGTGGGGGTAGACCCCCTCACAAAACATGATAGTAGTGGTCATTGCTTTCCAGAAAGTTTTTCTGTCTTCTCTCAGCCAACCAGGTGCTAGATTCTAACACCCACCCATTTCTTTCCTCCTAATCAGCCATCCCAGCCCCAGCTTTCTCCCCACCAACCTTGGATTTTCCCAGAGACTGGAAGGTTTATTGCCCCCCCCCCCCAATTTTCTTTCCAGACTCCTAAGGGAGAGTAGAGGAGACTTACTCTTTCTGGCATCTGCCACCTTCTCAGCCGCCCGCTTCTCGGCTTGCAGGAGCTGCTGGATACCCTGGGACTGACTGGCCATTTCTGTGGTATGGCTGATGATGTTTTGGATGCTACTAAGGTACCAGATGGCTCCCCCCCCCACCCCCAACACACACACACACACACACACACACATACACCGCCTACTTCTTCTCTTCCACCAGCTCCTTGCTGCAGTCCTTCACTACCCCTGGGTCTTAGTGCTCCCCTTTTCTGCTCAGCCTTCCGCACCGGTGTCTCCCCCAAACTGATCCTCCCACTGATGGCTGGCCTCTTCTCCCAGGTCTACACTGGCAGTACCCAGAAGGACCACCTGGGAGCAGCAGAGACCAGGCCCAAAGCTGTCTCGCACCATCGCAGCAGGTGCAGGGTTTTCCCGGTCCTTACGTCCAGGAGTGGGGGCAGGACCAGAGAGGAGTGAGAAGGAGACGCAGAGGGGCTGAAAATGGACTGAGAAGGTAAAGAAGTCAACATGTGTCGCGTATTGAGAGAAGAGGATGGTGGGTTTCCCTGAATTCTTCCTACTTCTCTTCCCCTCTCTTTTTCCTCTCCCTACCGTTTCCATCTCCCTTTATCTTTCCCAAGTCTAAATTTCCGCATCCATTTCATTGCCTTCTCCTACGGTTGTTTCTTTATGCCTTTACACAGGTCTTTTTTTATCTAGCCCCATTCTTGGCCTCCTTGTGGTTTTCCATTTTCACTATGACTTTTAATCCTTCTTATCTCCCCTGTTTTCTCTCTCTTATCATCTTCTATCTCTGAACCATCTCCTCTCTCTTCCCGGTTAGGGGAGGAGAGAATAAACCTTTAAATCGGCCTTTCTACTCTCCCATGCTGGTCTCCTTTTCCTCTTTGTCGTCCAGTCTTCCGGTTTCAGGCGGACCCTTTATCCTAAGTTCCCAAGTTCCCCACCCGAGACCAGACTGAGGAAACACACACACCTCGCCCCCTCGGTGAGAGAGACGACATCCGGTAACGCGTTCATTTCCGCCCTTTACCGGCGTCTCGGCTTGCGCCATTTCCGCCAGCCTAGAGTGTCTCCGCCCTTCCCGCCTCCCTTCCTCCGAGCGTCTTAAACACAGGCCTCCGGCCTACGAGCTTTGGGGGTACTTAGGGGGTGGGGGGGCAGGTCTGATGAGTAACCCCTCCCCCCAGGTCCCAGAGGGAGAAGCCTCCACATCTGTCTGCCGGGTACATCATATTCCATTTCTAGATTATTATTTGAAATTATCTGTGACTTTTAAATTCAGATTTCTGTTGATAAATATTTTCCCCATCATTCTTTATTTGTCTTTTTCAAAGTCTCCTATTAAAAATTATCTGGGCTAATGAACCTCAAAGCAATTACCCTTTTCTCAAATTTTACGTTAAAAAATCTGTGACCCAAGCCCCCTTCAAAATTTTTTTCAAACCTAGCATCTGGCTGAGGGATGAGAGGAGAGGCTTCATCTCTTGCTGAAGATGTAGGAAGGGGGGGCCAAAGGGAGGAACAAGAGGTGATGTCAGGGGCGGCGGGGGAGGGACAAGGCCAGGCTGGGGCCCTGACAGCTACCTTTTTTTCCTTCTTCCTCAGCCCAAGACTTCCATGGCCTCCACTTCCCGCCGCCAACGCCGAGAGCGTCGCTTCCGTCGTTACTTGTCTGCAGGACGGCTGGTCCGGGCCCAGGCCCTCCTCCAGCGACACCCAGGCCTCGATGTAGACGCTGGGCAACCCCCACCACTGCACCGGGCCTGTGCCCGCCACGATGCCCCTGCCCTGTGCCTGCTGCTTCGGCTTGGGGCTGATCCTGCCCACCAGGACCGCCACGGGGACACAGCGCTGCACGCTGCTGCCCGCCAGGGCCCTGATGGTGAGTTTTCCTGGTGGGGAACAAGGTCGTGAGCCACTGACTGACCGCAAATGAGATGAAGGCCAGCAGCTGAAAAATAAGCTAGTTGTGCCTGGGAAGGTAGTTGACCCCGTTGGTATTTGTGACTTTATATTACTGAGCTACCATTGTCTGAAGAACCCAACATTCTCAAAACGACAGCTTCAAATTTCACAACTTATAAGATTATAGCTCCTTTGTCTCTTGACTGGTTGTTTGCCTGCAGTGCAAAAAGTAAGATAGAGGTTAGGTTCTGCAGTTCCACTGCCTGGGTTCAAATCCCCGTGCCACACTTAACAGCTGTGTACTCTTGGCCTATTTACTAAACTTCCCTGAGGCTTAGTTTGCCCTCATGCAGAATTAAATAACAACAATTCTCACTATGTCCCAGCACTTCTCACAGAACAGCCCAGTTAATCCTCATAACAATAAGAACTAATATTATCCCCTATTTCTCAGATGAAGAATTAGAATCCAGGCATCCTAGCTAAATCATCTGTACTCTTAACAACTGTCTTATTCTGTGTGATACATTATAGAATTACACAGTGATAGCGCCCATGTTCAAAACGTGCTGTATCATATATTTTGATGACACAATGCATAATTAGAGCACCTGGCATGTGATTAGCACACAGCAGATGTTGGCCAGTAGTGCTCCTGTTATCAAAAGATCCGTACTCCCTTCACCGTCCTCTCTGCAACTCAAAAACACTAAGAGCCAAACATTTTTCACCAGACTCGTTTGGTGAGAAAAACTAACCTGAACTAAAGCGAGACTATCTCTGAGTCGTTTTCATCCTACAGATGTCAATGTTCATACATTTCTCCACAGAAACATTCATGTGTTTGGTTATTGGAGTGGCCCAGGCCCTCCCCAGCTACTGAATATACAGTGAATGTACTTTCAGATCAGATCTATCAAATCCCAAAAACATCTGAGTTCTGAAAAACCTTTGACACAGAGGGTTTCAGATGGGGACCTATTGACAATGGACACAGCTCGGTAGAGGTAGCAGCCCTTAGGAAAATAAAACCTTCTGGCAATTTTCCCCTGCTATAGATTTTCCTTCTAAAGTAAGAACAGTAGAGGAAAATCCCTAGGTTGGGATGAACAACCCAGTTTGATTGCTACTATTACTATCTTCTAGCTCCCCAGCAGAAACCCCTCTCACCCCCAAAACTTTACCCATATAGGAAAAAAAAAAAAAACCCTTTTTTTTAATTCCTTTTAATATAGTAAGATAGGCTGGCATATTCAGATTTTTAAAAAACCAAAAACTTAAAACGAGGAGGTTTGCAAAATGTAGGCATCTAATTTGACAGCTGACATTAAACATGGCAAGAGAGTAGAGAACCGTGTGGCAGATTTCAGACCTCCTCCAAGTTCAGACTCTACCACCTACAGGCTGTGTACCAGGGACATGCAGCTTAACTTAACTAAAATGAGCCCAATTTTAATCCCTTTTTTTAATTATTATTTTTTATTTTTTAACTTGCCTCTCTAAATGGAAGTTGTGACAAGTAAATGAGGCAAGCACTTGGTACAGGTTTGGCACCCACCAGATGAAAAGTATTGTTATTTTTATTCTTATATTACCCAATTATGGCTTTTTGAGTAATAAAAATCTCTCTCATAGTAGGATCTTCCTTCATTATATTGACATCTAAGAAGCGTATGAGACCGATACTATTATCCAATTACAGATGAGGAAATTAGGGTCTTGAAGCTTCAGGAACTTCCTGAAATATCCTAGCCAACAGGTTGTCTTCCTAAGGGGGGGCCTGCCCTTAGTTCCCAACCAAGCCCTGGTATCTTCTCAGGCCTTACTTCTTCTGTTCCCTAACAGCCCTGCCACCAGGTGGCCTTATGGCTCTTCGGTAGAATGGCCCATCTCATTCAGTTTTGAGCTGCTTTAGAGACCATTAGGTCTTAAAATGCAAATACGTTCTTTGAACAGATGAAATGACCCAGGATCCCCTGAGGAAAGGGAGGTTTTCCCACATTCCCAAATTAGGTGCGAGGGGTGAGGCAATTCCTGCTGGATTGACTGGGCTATGTGGTCACAACCAATGAGATGCCAATGAATGGCTTTCGGTAACTTCCTTTTAGGACCGGTCACCTCCTGGGGAAGTGGTCTTAGGTGTCAAAGACCCTTGTATAAACATACCTTAGTCAGGCAATAACCATTCTCTACCCACAACAAGAACTAGTGAACACTAAGAAACAATAGGTCATTTTCTCACAGTCTTTGCAAAAAGAAAGTCCAAAGGCAGCCTGGTATTTTTTTTTATTGTCACATTGAGTGTACTTCTGCTCTGTGCCAGCACAGTACCAAACCTCTACTACCTGCTACTCACTTTGAGCTGCACAGTAGGAGTAAGCTGTGGCCCTGTTTTGCAGATAGCTGAGCTGTCTGGTTTATGTTCCGTTTTCCTTTCCAGCCTTTCCTACCATAAGCACAACCACAAACTTGCAGCTTCAGCTGTCTTCAGTGACCCCAAACATGTTTTTCACAAGACTGCCTGTCTCTTACCTGTTGCCTTCCCATCCACCTGATTTTTACTTTACTATGTTATCCTCCCTTCCCAGCCCAACATAAGCCCCGCCTCCTCCTTGAAGCCCTCTTTGACCCCCCCCCCACTCTTACCTTTTCTTCCTCCATGCCTCAGTCAATCATCACTCAATATAAGCTTCCAGTATTGGTGTCTTTCAAAAATGTGTTGTGCCAGTTAGTGTGAACATCCCTTTAAGGTAGAAATCACGTCTCAAAATGGAGAGGGGAAGAGCAGTGCTTCTGTCACTAAGGCAAAGTACATGTTTACTTCAGATTTTTTTTTCATACATATTTTTCCTAATGTAAAAGTACACCATACTAATTAAAGAACACTGGGAAGTCGATCTGTACTGCTAAATTGATGATAAAGGTGGCATTTCAAATCACCAGAGGGCAGCGAGCTATTTAATAAACAGCCTTGAAGTATTTGGCTCATCTGAGGAACAGTCCTACCTCATACCTGACTCAGAAGTACAGCTGCTTAAAGATCTAAGTGTGACAGGAAGGGTTCGTACCAAATTCATGGGAGGAGTTTCCTCTGGGGAGGGGAATAAAATTTAGAAGGCAGCATCAGAGAAATCTTTAATTTTATCTATGATAGTTTATTTCTTGAAAACAAAATAATGTTGCAAAAATTACAGAACAGTAACATACCTTGTGGGAGGAATAGGAGTGCTTATTGTACTATACTTTCTACATTTTTTTAAAGACTTTATTTATTTATCTGAAAGAGATAGAGCACAAGCAGGGGGAGCAGTTGGCAGAGGGAGAAGCAGGCTCCCCACTGAGCAGGGAGCCCTGTACAGGGCATGACCCCAGGACCATGATCCAAGCATAAGGCAGATGCTTAACCAACTGAGCCACCCAGGTGCCCCTCCTTTTTTTTTAGATAAATAAAAAGATAGTAGAAAAAACCACAAGAGGATATTTTTATAATCTTAGAGGGGAGAAAGCCTTTCTAAGGATGCAGTAAAGCCAAAGGCTATAAAAGAAAATATCGATATGGATTTAACTACATAAAAACTTTTCAAAGATGGGAGAACTTATTTACAAATACTTGACACAAGGGGTTGATATCTATAATATATAAAGAATTCTCGTGTCTACATATATAATATCTTAAAAGTAGGCAGAGAATATGAACAGGTCATTCACAAATGAAGAGCCAGGGGCACCTGGCTGGCTCAGTCACCAGAGCTTGTGACTCTTATCTCAGGGTCGTGAATAGAGATTACTTAAAAATAAAAATCTTTTTTAAAAAAGAAAGAAAAAGGGGCGCCTGGGTGGCTCAGTGGGTTAAGCCTCTGTCTTCGGCTCAAGTCATGATCTCAGGGTCCTGGGATCGAGCTTCACATCGGGCTCTCTGCTCAGCGGGGAGCCTGCTTCCTCCTCTCTCTCTGCCTGCCTCTCTGCCTACTTGTGATCTCGCTCTCTGTCAAATTAAAAAAAAGAAGAAGAAAAAGCCAAAGAACATATAAAGTACAGTAAATTTCATTAATAAGATCATTTTTTTCATATATCAGATGAGCAAAATTAAAAGGATTGGTTGATGATACTCAGTCTTGGTAAAGGACAACACAGGCATTCTTATATTCTCTGTAGGAGTATATGTTGGCACAAATTTGAGAGCAGTTTGGTAAAATCGCTCATGTCCTTTGACTCAGAAATTCCACTTCTGATAATCTACCCCACAGAAATACTGTAAGGAGTCTACAAAGACATATGTAGGAGGCTGAACATTTTTGGAAACAAAGTCTATTGACTGGATGTGGGGAGATGTTTGTTTCATACACAAAGCGGAACACTACATGATCATAAAAAAGAATGAGGTAGACTGTGTACACTCCTGTGGAAAAGTACGAATGAGATAGTAGGTGAAAAAAGCAAGTTGCCAAACAAACATATAGCATGATGACATATCTCTGAAAAAAAGTCATCCTGTACATTTGTACCCCGACAGGACCGGAAGGGACCATAGCAAACTGTTAACAGTGATTAAATGTATTCTTCGTTCTTAAAAAAGAAAATTTTCTCATTAGTTATATCCCTTTCATATTGAAACATTAACCAGGGGTGCCTGGGTGGCTTAGTCAAACATCTGCCCTCGGCTCAGGTCATGATCCCAGGGTCCTGGGAGGGAGCCCCACATCAGGCTCCCTGTTCAGTGGGAAGCCTGCTTCTCCCTGTCCCACTCCCCCTGCTCATGTTCCCTCTTTCGCTGTCTCTCTCTCTGCCAAGTAAATAATAAAATCTTTTTTAAATTTTTAAATTAAATTAAATATTAACCAATTAAGATTGGAGGACAGCCATCCATAGTCTTACCACCCAGAGACTAGGGTTTTTACATATTTTTTTCTAGTCTGTTTTTTTTTTTTTTTTCAACCATAGGATTTGGCCTCTTCTTTTACACAGTTGTGGTTGAATCCTATGTATAGTTTCATAGCCAGCTTTTTCCACACACGAACATTTTTAGGGGTTATTGAATATTCTGTACCATATTTTACTTACCATGTTTTATAGTCCTTAAAACCCATGAATTTAAAAACCTGTGCAAGCCTGAACACGCACCTATCCTCGTACCTGCTGTGAACTGTAGTGGAGAGTAAGCAGTTGAAAGACAGGACTAGGTATTTGCTGGGTGGGACAGGTGGAGAGGGCTGGTGACAGGTCACATCAGTGGTAAAGAGAAGTGGCCCCACCTCCTCTCATCCTGATGGGGTTTAAGCTGGGCAGCACACAAGTGTACCAAGAGATGATGGGTGGGGAGCGATGGGCCTTGGCCAGCCAAGGTGGGCCCATTGTGTTATCCTACCTTCCTGGCAGTGACAGGATAACCCTTCCCTTGTCCCATCCTTTTGCCAGGTGGCCAATACTTGGCAGCACCACAAAGTAAAGATTTAAGGACTGGCCGCCCATTTCCTCCTGCCCTAAGGAGAGAAAGTAGGTCCACAGGAAGGGAGGGTGCCTCACTCACCTTCCTCTGTCCCAGGAGTGAAAGAGGTGCTTGGTGGCCATAGCGGGTGGGCTGGGCCAGGGGTAGAGTGCCAGGCTGGTGGTAAAGTGGGCAGCATGGCCTTCAGCTCATGCTAGAGTGGATGCAGTGAGGTCAGGGCTCAGGAAAGAAGAGAGTTCAGGAACATCAGTCCTTCTTTTTACCCCCACCCTCCTGTCAGCCAGCGCCTGGGTGGGACCCTCTATCTCAGCCCCTTTCTCCTGCCCTAGATCAGTAGTCAATTTGGAAAGAGCTTGCTTTGCTGCTGAGAACATTTCTGTGGCTTAAACTTGTTGCTGGTGTAGACCCTCTACCTCCCCACCCCTCTCCCAGAATGTGCTGTATGAGGTTGGCTGAGAGAAATTCCCCTCCCTGAAAACATTTATTTTACTCAGTTTATTGAAAAGTGATATGAAATGGTTCTTGTTATTTATTTATATATTTATAATGTTGCAGAGTAAAATGTTCAGTTATTTTACCAGTCTGAAGTATAGCTTTGGGTCAGAAACACGGTAAGAGTTGTAAAGTGACAATATTCTCAAACCAAAAATGAAATACATAGTTAGAGGGATTTGTTTGTTTGTTTGTTGTTTTTTAAGATTTTATTTATTTATTTGACAGACAAGGAGATCACAAGTAGGCAGAGAAGCAGGCAGAAAGAGAGGAGGAAGCAGGCTCCTTGCTGAGCAGAGAGCCCGATGCGGGGCTCGATCCCAGGACCCTGGGATCATGACCTGAGCCGAAGGCAGAGGCTTTAACCCACTGAGCCACCCAGGCACCCCTAGTTAGAAGTTTTTGACATTGCCCAGGGTGTCTGGAGGCAGGCTGGAAAATGTCATTTAACACAGTGGAATTCCTAGGACACTAAAATAGTTTGTAGGGACTCGGATCAGAATACTCTTCTCACGTATGTGGTAAACTATTAGTAAATATTTGTCAGTGACAGTGATTTCCTAATACCCAGGAGGCTTCTGTGTGGGCAACCACTTCCATTGCTCTAGGACCAAGGGAGTGAGTGACCAGCAGGATTCAAGATGGCAGCCGTGTCAAGGAATGGGAGTCCCAGCTAATTTCTGCTCACTGCTCTCCCACCAACAGCCTACACGGACTTCTTCCTGCCACTGTTGAGTCGCTGCCCTTCTGCTATGGGAATAAAGAATAAGGATGGGGAGACCCCTGGGCAAATTTTGGGCTGGGGACCCCCCTGGGATTCTGCTGAAGAGGAGGAAAAGGACGAGGCCTCTAAGGAGCGGGAATGGAGGCAGAAGCTGCAGGGAGAGCTGGAGGATGAGTGGCAAGAGGTCATTGGGAGATTTGAAGGTGAGGAATCCATTCCCATCCACAGCTGCCCTTCTTCCCCTTGACTGCTTTTCCTGTACCCACCGCATGCATGTTCTTGCTGGCCTCCTGTACCCCCTTCCTCTATACTGCCCTCCCCTCTTGCCTGTCACCTCCTCAACAGCATTTCCCGGCCACCCCCATCCTGCCCTCCCAAACAGATGATGCCTCCCATGAGACCCAGGAGCCGGAGTCCTTCTCAGCCTGGTCAGAGCGCCTGGGCCAGGAGCATGCACAGAAGCACCAGCAGCAGCAGCAGCGCAAGGCAGAGGGAGCCTGCCGACCCCCACGGGCTGAGGGCTCCAGTCACAGCTGGCAACGGCAGGAGGAGGAGCGGCAGGAGGAGGAGCAGCGGCTCTTCCGAGAGCAAGCCCGGGCCAAAGAGGAAGAACTGCGTGAGAGCCGAGCCAAGAGGACACAGGAGGCTCGTGGGGACCGAGGGCCAGAGCCAGCCAGGGCTGGGCTCAGGGCAGAACACCCAAGAGGAGCAGGGAGGGGTAGCCTCTGGCGCTTTGGTGATGTGCCCTGGCCTTGCCCTGGGGGAGGGGACCCAGAGGCCATGGCCGCAGCCCTGGTGGCCAGGGGCCCCCCCTTGGAGGAGCAGGGGGCCCTGAGAAGGTACTTGAGGGTCCAGCAGGTCCGCTGGCACCCTGACCGCTTCCTGCAGCGATTCCGAAGCCAGATTGAGACCTGGGAGCTGGGCCGTGTGATGGGGGCCGTGACGGCCCTTTCTCAAGCCCTGAACCGCCATGCGGAGGCCCTCAAGTGACCCCAGGGAAAGAGTGAGAAACTGCAAGGAATGCAGCCTTAGAGGCAGGGCAGCAGTGAGGGGAAGGTCAGGTATGGGGACGACGAGGAAGAGGCTGATGCTACGCAGCAAAGGATATGGGGTGGGAGCGAAACTTGTAATGAGTGGGAGTGGGGAGGATATGGGCCACCACCACTGCTCCTTGACTCCTCCATTTCCTAATAAGACCTGGTTCCACATCTCACTCCTGGTGTCTCCTCTGCCTTTTTCCATTGCTGTGGTTTTCATCATACATGACATCTCCTTTCCCACCCCGCCTGCCAGAGCCCGCAGCTCCTACACACCTGCAACACGCACGTACACACCAAGATGGGCTCTCAGCTGGAGCCAAGAAGGCCCTGCTTGCCCAGCCACAAAGGCAGCTCTGAGAAGACCCAGTTTGCCCACCAGTCACCACTCCCTGTGCTGGGCTCCTCCGCTGTCAGTGACTGGAGAAATAGACATGAACAGAGACGAAAAAGAGAACAAAACCAGTTTCCCTCCTCTCCCCAGTTCCCCAGCCAGAACCACATCCTCCTCCCCACTGAACACCCCCTCCCCCAACACAGGGCTTTCCCTTTGCTGAGTCACTGAATGATCTGAGTTGGGGGTAGCTGGAGCTGGGGGCCATGAGGAGGTTGTGGGAGGATGGGATAGAAGCAGAATGGACAGAGGAAGAGCCCTGTGGGGGAGTGGAATTTCGGTTGCTAAAATTAGGAGCAGGGGAAGGAGGTGGAAAGAGCCAAATTATGTAACCTGGATTGTCTGTTCTTGGGCAACCAGGGATCCACACCCAAGGCTGTCTCCCCTCTAGCTCCTCAATCCTATGTCTCGTCCAGGGCCCCAGTCCTCTCCAGCTTCTGCCCCTCTCCCACACCTAGGCTTTATCTCTGGGCAGTCTAGACTTGGCCTTCCAGATACACCCCTTTTGCTGAAGTTGAGGAAAAGGTCCTGAGGGGCAGTGGGAGGGGGTCTGGCGCCATCTCTTTCACTGTCCCATACTCAGTCTCCACTCAGGCTCCCCAGAATGGGGAGAGGAAGTTGCAGACAGTGCCACTGCCATCCTCCAAGACACAACAGCGAACTCCACAAAAAGAAAAGAGTTACAGGCATGCACTGGCGTGTGCAGTCTACACACATCTACAACAGAGAATCTTAAGAATCAGAAACGAATTTTTTAGGTGTGGAGCCCTGTTGTACTCAAGAGAACCCAGAGGGCGGTAGAGCATAGGGAGGGAAGCCCGTGGAAGCAGGGGAACACTGGGTGGGCCCGAGACCTTGGGAGAAGACAGCCAGGAGATGGAAGGCCTCCCAGGGACCAGGCATCTGTTCAGGGTCAGGAGGAGGAAGAGCTGATGAGAAAGATCCTGTGAGAGGAAGCTGCTGTGATTCAGAGAAGAGCCTGCGAGCTGTGAGCAACCCAGGCGTCCGGTTCCTCTCACAGGCCGGAGATTTCGGAAGTGGCATGCAAAGAACCCAGGTTTGGAGTTGGGGGGAGTTCGGGGAGTTGGGGTTAGGATCCCTAAGCTGGGGGTTGAGAGATAAGCAACAGAAACCTTTGGTGTCCAAATTTGCTCCTCCATCCAGCAAATTTTTCTCTGGTTTTGAAGCACATCGTTTCCGCTCTGCAAGAGTTACATAAAACCAAATCAAAATAAGCCCTGATACCTGGCCCCAAACCACCTTCTTTTCAACGTCCCTCCCTGGTGTCTGGCCCCCAGCCCTTTTGGGGGTTCCCCTGAGATGAGGGCTGTTCACTTTCTCTGACCACAGGGTTTCCGCTTCTGTGTCTCTTGTTTCCTAGGCTGATAAAAATACTGAGCCCTAGAGGCCCTGGCTTCCTCTGACCCCCCTGGGCCAGGCAGCAGGCATCCTGTCCACCATGGTGGGGGCAGGGAGGGGGGCCCAGGGATCCCCAAGGGATGACTCAGTGCCTACTGTGAAACACTGGGGAGGTGTGAATGTGTGCATCTGCTCTTGAGAGCTGGAACCTGGAACGAGGAATCAATTCTTGGTGAAGGATGACGTGCTGGGGTTCAGTTAGAAAAACAGGATTAGGGAACAAGACCAGTGAGATCAAAAAGGGTCAGCTGGGGGATTGGGCTTGGGGTCAGCTTGAGTTAAGCTAGGAAAAGGATCTGGGAGGGACTCTATTCAGTGTAGTTCAAATGAGCAACAAGTAGCCCAAAGAGAAATCCAGACTGCTGCAAGCTTGCCGTCCAACAGGGGAAGCGAGGTATATACCTAATTGTCATTCAGGGCATGATGCTGAGTACATGTTGGGGAGTAAGACATAGTGGATACAGAAAAGGGGTGGGGGAGGGTGCTGAGCCAGGAGAGGGTATTTGACTGGTGCTGATGAATGGGCAGAATTTCTATGGGTAGAGATGAAGAGACAGGCTCCGCAGACAAGTGGAAATGGCTTCAGCTGAGACCAGGAGTCAGAAAACAGTATACTGAGGAAAAGACGAATGTCCTGGGACAGACAAAGCACAGGTGTGAGTAAGCACGTGTTGAAGAGAGGCCCACAGGAGGCCAAGGTAAAGGGTCTGGGACCTCTTCCTGTGTGTCTCGGTGCTAGTGGCAGCTGTGCAGAAGAGAGGGAGAGAACAGGAGAGTGCTGCAGGGGTTACAGATGAGGAATAAAGAAGAAAGCAACGATAGATCGATCACTTGTTCTATGAACACCTGCCATGTCAAGCCCTTTCCTAACAGGAGTAATCCTGCGAACAACTGTTCAGAAGGTGGGTGGTAGATCTCCATTATAAAGAGGGAACCAGGGGCGCCTGGGTGGCTCAGAGGGTTAAGCCTCTGCCTTAGGGTCCTGGGATCAAGCCCCAAATCGGGCTCTCTGCCCAGCAGGGAGCCTGCTTCCCACTCTCTCTGCCTGCCTCTTTGCCTATTTGTGATCTCTCTCTCTGTGTCAAATAAATAAAATATTTTGATAAATAAATTAATAAAGAGGAAACCAGTGCTCTTAAACATACTGAACTTGCTTAAGGCCACATGGATAAAAAGTAGCAGATTAACACTAAGCGCATCTTACTCCAAAACTTCTGTACTTTCACTTAGGTCCGAGTACTTCCAAACAGTATTAAAGGAGGGAACAGATCTTAAAAACTTTGAGATGATAAGTCATTAGCACAAGACAACCGACAGAACAGTGGGAGGAATCTTAGAAGAGGAACTTTAGATGGCTCTGAATTTTGAGCCTAGGGGATTAGAAAGATGATTCCCTAAGCCTAGAAGGAGACCCCAAGCTGAAGGGAAAGATAAGGAATTCTGTTTCAGACACTGAGGCAATATATTTTGATTAAGCACAAAATATATTTGATAGGAGCAGAGCACTCCGCTAGACAAAAGGTTTAAATGAAATATAAAGTCACTGCCCTCATAGAACTTGCAGTCTAATGAGATAAACAATCTCTAAGTAACAACTACAGGTCATAAGGGGGGTGCACCTCCTTAGAGTAATCAAGCGTTCAAGGAAGGCCTGCTGAGTTTGTCGTGCTGCCATAACAGTCAGGTGGAGATTTCCAGCAAGCAGGTCAGGAGCTCAAGAGAAAAGTGTGAGCTGGAGGGGTAGATTCGGGCATCATTCCCTTCCTAGTGGAGATTGAGCCTCGGAGTGCACAGGATCCTCGAGAGAAGATGACCAGAAGAGCCCCGAAGACGGTCTAAGCAAGAGGAATCAATAAAGGAGGGAGGTGGGGAAGCGGTCAGAGAAGTAGGGCAAGGGAGGGGTGTGCCAAGCAGAGACAGAGCCACATCTAATGTTTCAAAGAGGTCGAGTAGGGGAAGGTTGAAAGATCCTTTGGGTTCAGGAACTAGACAATTACAAATTTTGAGAAAACAGTTTCCACTTACCAGAGGGGCAGAAATCACTTTACATAGGTTGAGGAATGAGTGGGAGGTGAGGAAAGGGAGGTGGTGGGTACAAAGTCATAGAATGGTGAATATGGAAGATAACTAAGAATCATCTCTAGGGCAACCCACGAATTTTACAGATGAGGAAAATGTTACCAGTTCCCAAAAAAGTGGGTAGTTAAGGGGGCTAGTCTCAAGACATCACACAGAAAAGGAAGGTGAAAGATGAAATGGCAGAGAGAAAAACAGAGTCCAGGGAAAGATTTTTTTCAAGAAATAAAATTGAACATGTTTGTGAAATGAAAGCAGGGTGCACGAAGAGAGAAAGATCCTGAAAATGTGAGGGGTGGGGTGGAAAATATAGTAAAGACACGGGAAGAGGAATACAGAGCAAAAGGATCAGGCTTGGACAGGATAAAGAGTCCTTCTCGGAATCAAAAGAAAAGAAAGATGGGGCGTCTGGGTGGCTCAGTCGGTTAAGTGTCTGCTTTTGGATCAGGTCATGACCCTGGGGTCCTGGGATCTAGCCCTGGGCCAGGCTCCCTACTCAGCCCCAAGTCTGCCTCTCCCTCTGCCCCTCCCCCGGCTCATGCTCTCTCTCTCGCAAATAAATGAAAAAATATATGTTAAAATTAATTTAAATTTAAATTTAATTTTTAAAAAGTGGGGGGAGCCTGGGTGGCTGAGTCAGTTAAGCATCTGTCTTCGGCTTGGGTCATGATCTTGGGGTCTTGGGATTGAGTCCCATTTTGGGCTCTCTGCTCCTGGGAGAGTCTGTTTCTTCCTCTTCCTGCTGTTGCCCCTGCTTGTGCCTGATCACTCTCTCTCTCTCTTGCTCTTTCTCTCAAATAAATTTAAAAAAAAAATTTAAGTAAATAAGGGGTGCCTGGGTGCCCAGTGCATTAAAGTGCACTGGCTCAGTGCATTGACTCAGTGCATTAAAGCCTCTGCCTTCAGCTCAGGTCATGATCCCAGAGTCCTGGGATAGAGTCCCGCGTCGGGCTCTCTGCTCAGCAGGGAGCCTACCTCCCCCTCTCTCTGCCTGCCTCTCTGCCTACTTGTGATCTCTGTCTGTCAGATAAATAAATAAAATCTTTTAAAAAATAAAAAATAAATAAAATACAAGTTGTATTCAAGTTTCTTTTTTAAAAAAGATGACATGTAAATAAAGTGAAGGAAAAAGAAGGAAGTGAAGAGATCAGCTTGGGTGGCCTTAAGCTCAATGAAATAGATGACAGCTTCACCAACTGAGAGTAAAGAGGTAAAATTGAGGTGTAAGAGGCACAGAGATTTAGAACATCACCTACAGGAGTAGAGCAGCAAATCAAGAAAAGAAGATCAAGAAATCCTAAGGGCTCTCTCAGGTTAGATGGCCAGGATGAGCAGACCTCTTAGACCTCTTCTGGTGACATGACTCTCCTGCAGTGTGTGGCAGCCTAGGAGAAAGCCCCAAAAATGAGACCATTGAGTTTATCCAAAACAAGTTTTTCAAGGTCATCTTGGTAGAACACCAAGTGATCCTAAAGTGCTAGTGCGTGGCTCAGTCAGTTAAGCGCCTGACTCTCGATTTTGACTCAGGTCATGATTTCAGGGTCCTGAGGTCAAGCCCCACATTGGGCTCTGCCCTGGGCATGGAGCCTGCTTTAAGACTCTCTCTCTCCCTCTGCCCCACCCCTGCTCACGCTCTCTCTAAAAAAAATAATAATAATAAAAACTAATAAGGTGCTAGTGAAAGTAGCTGAAATGTTTGACCATGCAATGCAAGTTAAACCAGATGGACAAGGAAAACAAGGAAAGAAGAGAGGTTGGAAGTCTTGGTGAGAATGGAGAAACTAATATGACGGGAGGGAAGGGGGGGTGAAAAGTGAATGGTGGTTGTGAGAGGGAAAAGTTGGAGCTCAAGATCTCAAAGATGTAGCCCTTTCAAGTGATGCTGAGGTGTGAGATATGACCTTGCTCATGGGTGCCTAAACGGGAGCAGGCAAAGAGGCTATAAAGTTTTGTAACTGAGAAAGTTGAAGCAGTGAGAGGACTGTGTGAGATCATTTTGTGTGGTTTTAAAGTCTCTAAAGATGTTGGTGGGGAAGAGATATGGAGAAAAACTGAGCTAGAATTAAAGTTGTTAAGAATGTGATAAAGAGGGGTGCCTGGGTGGCTCAGTGGGTTAAAGCCTCTGCCTTCAGCTCAGGTCATGATCTCAGGGTCCTGGGATCGAGCCCCGCGTCGGGCTCTCTGCTCAGCAGAGAGTCTGCTTCCTCCCTCTCATTCTGCCTGCCTCTCTGCCTACTTGTGATCTCTGTCTGTCAAATAAATAAATAAAATCTTTAAAAAAAAAAAAAGAATGTGATAAAGAGGGACGCCTGGGTGGTTCAGCTGGTTGGGCGGCTGCCTTTGGCTCAGGTCACGATCCCAGCATCCTGGGATGGAGTCCCACATCGGGCTCCATGCTCAGCGGGGAGCCTGCTTCTCTCTGTGTCTCTGCCTGCCACTCTGTCTGCCTGTGCTCGCTCTCGCTCTCTCTCTCTCTCTCTGACAAATAAATAAATAAAATCTTTAAAAAAAAAAAAAAGAATGTGATAAAGAGGGGCACCTGGGTGGCTCAGTGGGTTAAGCCTCTGCCTTCAGCTCAGGTCATGATCTCAGGGTCCTGGGATCAAGCCCCACATTGGGCTCTCTGCTCGGCAGGGAGCCTGCTTCCCCCTCTCTCTCTGCCTGCTTCTCTGCCTACTTGTGATCTCTCTCTCTCTGTCAAATAAATAAATAAAATCTTAAAAAATATATTTAAAAAAAGAATGTGATAAAGATATTGGTATAGAAGACTGCTGAGCAGATAGGAAGAGCATGGCAAATGCAAAAGGCATGGGCTTCAAGAGAAGAAAAGGAGGTTACCAGTGGTGCTGAATAGTGGTCTCTTCTCTGCCCCCTGCCCCTTGTGATTGGGTAGAAGGAAGAGCAGATTTCACCAAAGAGAAAACGAGAAACATTAGGGTAAATCCAGGTTCTATGCCAGAGGAAGAGTCTTTGAAAAATGAGACAGAGAATTTTAATCTATGAGGAGTTCCACAGCATATTGTGAAATGGATTGGTAGAAGTGTCCGGGGGGTAAAGAGTCTAATCCAGGGAGGTTAGATCCCAGAGAGTTCAGGAGAAGAAAAAGCCTGGAGGGTTTTGCTTCTGGAAACAGGAGTTTGCTGCCTCTGGAATTTAGAATGGAAGGTACATAGTATTTATTATGATGTAAAAAAAAAAAAAAAATACCTGGAAGAAGGTCATGGGGGAAGCACAAGACAAAGCATGTCTTCCAGTTCCATGTTTTGGGGTTTTTTTTTAAGATTTTATTTGTTTGTTCGACAGAGAGAGAGAGAGCACAAGTCCGCAGAGAGGCAGGCAGAGGGAGAGGGGGAAGCAAGCTCCCCACTGAGCAGAGACCCCGATGCGATACAGGGCTTGATCGAAGGACCCTGAGACCATGACCTGAGCAGAAGGCAGAGGCTTAACCCACTGAGCCACTCAGGTGGCCCTGTTCCATGGTTTTAAATGCCATCTTCATGCTGAAGACTCCCAGTGTTGTCTCTCCAGTTCTGACCTTGCCTTTGAAAGCCAGACTTCTGTCCAACTGCCAAGTGTCTTCTCCACTTGGATGTCTGTCCAATGGATTTAGACTTAACATATTCAAAATTGAATGTTTTGTTCTCCTACTTCATCAGAATCCACATTCCTCCCAGTCTCCCTATCTTCCAACACCCCCCAAAATCCATCCACTCTCTCATAAAGTCCTGAAAATTCTACCCTGAGATATATCCCACATTTGTCTACTTTTCTCCATCTTTATGGCTGCCACTACCTTCTCTCCGCCTACCGCTGCCATTGTCTCCTAACCGATGTCCCTGCTTTCATTCTTTCCTCCTACAACCCTGTCTAGACAAGATCTTTTCTTTTTTTAAGAGTTCATTTATTTATTTGGGAGAAAGAGTGAGCAAGAGAAAGAAGCATGAGTGGGAAATCGGCAGAAGAAGTAGTCTCCCCACTGAGCAGGGAGCTGGACGTGGAAATCGATCCCAGGACCCTGGGATCATGACCTGAGCTGGAGACAGATGCTTAACTGACTGAGCCACCCAGGTGCCCTAGACACAGGGTCTTTTAAAAACATAAATCCAATTACCTCTGCCTCACTCCTCTCTGTCCTCTTCCTCCTCCCCACCCACTTCTCCTCCCTTCTGCCTTTATACACACACACACACACATACGTATATACACCCTCCAAAGGCTTCCCATGGTTGAACAAAAGCTGGATGCTTTATTTCTCTTGGAACGGTCCTGCGTGATCTGGCTCCTGCCTCCTCTCTCTGACCTCATCGCCCACCCCACTCCTGCTCTCTCTCTGTTCCAGCCACATCAGTTCCCTTTCTGTCCCTCAACACCCCCAGCTCATTTCTACCTTCCACCCTTTGCAGTAGCTCTTCCCTTTGCCTGGAATGCTTCTCCCCTAAACCTTCACCTGGTCACTTTTACTTGTCATTTGGGTCTCGGCTTAAATGCCGAGGACTTCCTGATCACTGTGTCTAAAGCAGTCCTCTGCCACTCCTCACATCCCCTGCATTGTTTCTTCCTAGCACTACTTCTGTATATTTCCTTTCTGCCTTGCTTTACTAGGATGTCTGCTTTGTTTGCCTCTATTTCCTTATTGCCTCACACAGTGCCCAGCACATAGTAGACACTTCTTAAGTGGGGGTTAAAAAAAAACACCTTAAATGAAGAGATGGATGAATAACGGAATAAAACAGGAGAAAGCGCATCTTTAGTTTTGTGGCTTAGACTGGACTTGACTTTTGAGTCAGGTTTAACTATAGGGTCGGGTGTGGAGATGAGTTGACTGCAAAATTAGCTGTAGGAAAAAGATTGGGTTAGTTTAGAGGATAAGTTTATTTTCAGACTTATTTATTGGAATGTGTTTAGATTTGAAGTTACCGTTGAGTAGTTTGAGTTGCAATTTAGGTTGAGGTTAAATTTGAGTTAGGGTCAAAGTTAGTATTAAATCCCAATATAGGGGCACCTGGGTGGCTCGAGTGCCACATCAGGCTCCCTGCCCAGCAGGAAGCCTACTTTCCCTCTCCCACTCCCCCGATTGTGTTCCTGCTCTTGCTGTCTCTCTCTCAGTCAAATAAATAAATACGATCTTGAAAAAAATAAAATAAAATAAATCCCAATATAGGTTTGGAGACTAAATTCAAGTTTGAAGCTAATGTCATTTCAACATCATTTAGAGTCCTGAGATTTCACTAGTTTCTCTACACAGCCCATGTAGAGACTGTATTTCCCTGAGTTTGGGGCACAAGACTCTAGTCATCACCCCTCCCACCCAGGGAAAGCCCCAAACCAACTGCTGGCCTCTCCAAGAAAGAAACCAAATTTCACACAACCTCCGAAACTGAGATTGAAACCAAGATTGGCCCATCTCAAGGAGCGTCCTTCAGCATATCACAAATGCCTGTGACACTGAGCCTCAGCCCAGTTCTTGCCCTCTTTCCTCTTTGTCTCTCATGTCTCCCTAACACTCTTTCACACCTTCCCCTCTCTGTCCCTCAAGGCCCGGTCTTCCTCTCTGACCTAAGTTTCTCCCTTTCTCAGTTTCTCATCGTTAATTTCAACACTGTTTTATATTTTAATATAACTGAGTTCTCCTAGTCCATCAGCTCCTATCATTAGAGAGGCAGAAAGAGACAACAGGAAGGAAAAGGAACTCCGGAGAAAGAGAGACATGGAGAAAAGGAAAGGAGCAGAGACCAAAAGGGAGACCAACCGTGATGTAAGAGACAGTAAGTTAAAAGAATAAGAAGAAACCAAACTATAGACCAAAATATTTTTTTAAAGATTTATTTATTTAGGGGCACCTGGGTAGCTCAGTTGGTTAAGCATCTGCCTTCTGCTCAGGTCATGTCCCCAGAGTCCCAGGATCAAGCCCCACATCGGGCTCCCTGCTTGGTGGGGAGTCTTCTTCTCCTTCTTACCCACCCCTCCCCACCCCGCTCATGATCTCTCTCTCTCTCAAATAAATAAATGAAATCTTAAAAAAAAAAGACTTATTCATTTATTAAAGAGAAAGAGCGTGCACGCAAGAGGTAGGGGGAGGAGGGACAGAGAGAGTGAGTGAGAGAGAATCTCAAGCAGACTCCCCACTGAGCATAGAGCCCAACGCAGGACTTGGGACTCAATATCACAATCCTGAGATCATGACCTGAGCCAAAACCAAGAGTTGGATGCTTAACTGACTGAGTCACCCAGGTGCTGCTAGAAGAAGATATTTAAAGGGGGGCATCTGTGGCTGCTCTTCCTCCATCACATCTGCTCAGCCCCCACATCTGTAGATTTTGCCTAGAAACTCTCTTGTCCTTTCCATCCTCCTGCTGCTTTCTCAATCTAAGTGTAAGCTCTTATCATCTCCTTGCCAGGTTATTGCATAAGTTTCCTAACTTGTTTCCACCTTCTACTTTTCCCTCCAGCCCCTCAACTCCCATACCCCAATCCATTCTTCATGCAGCTTCCCGACTCATTTTTCTGATGTACAAATCTGCATGAGTCCCTCTCTCACTTAAAAATTTTGGTGACTCCCCATCTTAATTAGAATGAAATCCAAACTTCTTTTCTTGGTTTCAAACCCTTCAGAATGACATGCTCAGATCATGATCCTGGGGTCCTGGAATCGAGGCCCACATTGGGATCCCTGCTCAGTGGGGAACCTGCTTCTCCCTCTCCTGCTGCCTGCCATTCCCCTTGCTTGTGCTTGCCCTCTCTCTCTCTGTCTAATAAATAAATAATGAATTTATTAATTTAAAATTTACCTTTAAAAAATTAATAAATCCTTCAGAATGTGTTCTCAGCTTACCTCCTAAGCCTCATCTCTGCTCCTTCTATTCATACCCAAAGTATAAATAAAGTGAAGGAAAAAGAAGGAAGTGAAGAGATCAGCTTGGGTGGCCTTAAGCTCAATGAAATAGATGACAGCTTCACCAACGGAGAGTAAAGAGGTAAAATTGAGGTGTAAGAGGCACAGAGATTTAGAACATCACTCGCAGGAGTAGAACATCAAATCAAGAAAAGAAGATCGAGAAATCCTAAGGGTTCTCTCAGGTGAGATGGCCAGGATGAGCAGAAGGCCCCTTCTGTGACATGACTCTCCTGCAGTGTGTAGCAATCTAGGAGAAAGCCCCAAGAATAAGACTATTGAGTTTATCCAAAACAAGTTTTTCAACGTCATTTTGGTAGAACATCAAGTGATCCTAAAGTGCTAGTGAAGGGTTACCTGGGTGGCTCAGTTGGTTAAGCACCTGACTCTCAATTTTGACTCAGGTCATGATTTCAGGGTCCTGAGGTCAAGCCCCACATTGGGCTCTGCCCTGGGCATGGAGCCTGCTTAAGACTCTCTCTCTCTCCCTCCTGCTCCATCTCTGCTCAGGATCTCTCTCAACACTTAATACCTAACACCCCTCCCCCAAGCCAAGTTCAAAGGTTTTTCTGTGGACAACCATAAGCCCACCGTCACACTCTATTGTAATTATCTGCTAACTTTCCCGTCTTATGGTTTTGGAGGCCCCAGAGTGCATGGGGACTCTCTTTCACATATGTATCCTCAATGCCTTATATAAGGTGCTCAATAAATGTTTGTGAAATAGAGAGAAAGTTAAAGGGGTGGAAGGAGAATGAAAAGAAACAATAGTCTTATCGGACTAGGAAAGCATGAAAGGCGAAGGGCCTCAAGAAGAGGGAGGAAAGCAGGAGAAATGGCTCATACACACCCTGAATGTTACTTATGTGCCACGGGACCCCAAGACTACTCAGAAACATTGTGCCAGAGGAGAACAACCATATCCCCAATGTCACAGGGGCAGGGAGGGGGGGCTTTAGCCATTCAAAACTCTCAAAATGAAAGCATACCAACATCAATAAAAATAACCATGATATTTGAGAGAGCCCATTTTCTCAATCTTCTGAAACATGGACAAAATCATCTTTAGAAACCTTGCTTATTTTTTTACTTACAAATTAAGTGAAAACTGGCTCATTTTTAAGAATGTTCATATCAACATCTTTCATAGTGGCCAAAAAGTAGAGACAAACCAAATGTCTATCAACAGAAGAATGGGTAAGTAAGCTAGAGTATATTCACACGATAGACTATTACATCCTAATGAGGAAAAAAAAAAAAAAAACCCATACTGATAAATGCAGCCACATGGATGAATCCAAACATCGCGTTGGGTGAAAGAAGTCAAACCCAAACAGTACATTCTGTGTGACTTCATCTCTATGACATTCAGAAGCAGGAACAATTAATCCATGGTGATAGAGGTCAGAAAGTCGTTGGTTATCTTTGAAAGGTATCAGCTGGGAGAGGGGCATGAGAGAACCTTCTGGGGACCTGCGAATATGTTGAACTGTATGGTGGCTTTATGGCTATAATCAGATGGCAAAGCTCATCAGGCCATAAACTTAAGAGACATGTGCCTTATTGTACCCAAGTTAAAAGAGGGGAATCTTAGACAGTATCCTGGCTCTGCAAACACAGCTTCCAGACAAGTCCTTTGGTCATCCCCACTCTATCCTAGCTCACCCACCCTCAAGCTCCTCCTGCGTGGAATTCCAAAGCCTTCCCTGTAGAGAACTTCGGAAGTTGCTACATTCCTCCAGCCCAGAGTGTGTTTGGGGTTATATAAATCTGATCTGGGACCGCTGGGCGGCTCAGCTGGTGAAGCCTCTGCCTTCCGCTCAAATCATGATCCCAGGGTCCCAGGATCGAGTGCTCCATCACATCACGCTCCCTGCTCAGCAGGAAGTCTGCTTGGACTTCTCCCTCTCCTGCCTTTCCCCACTCTTTCTCTCTTTCTCTGTCTCAATTAAATCAATCAATCAATCAATCAAATCTTTAAAAAATTAAAAATCTGATCTGTGGCAACATCTCTTAATAGGGGAACCATGACATTTATCTTCCAAACCAGGACTCTGTGAGAGCAAAAGGGAGATCCATGAACATTTTCACCAGGACAACAAGCATAAACCAGAATGTCCCAGGCAAAGGGGTATATAATGCAACTTCTTGATAGAAAACCTGCCAGAGGACCGGGAAAATACACATACTGGGACGTGTGCGACTTGAACCATTTGGGACAAGGACGAGGGGAGAAGAGGAGGAAATGGGCACAGAGAGTAGCCTGTAATCAACCAAGGGTGCAGAGGTGTTATATATAATCGCTCTTCAGGGAACCTGGCCTCCAGCCCACGCCCCAGCTGTTCCCACCCCCCTCCTCCCCGAACTGACTGTCCCTTCTCTGGAACTCCTAAGGCTGACCCCGCTCCCTGGCCCTCCCAGCCCACGATTCCCCTGACCCCGCTCCCTTTCCCAGAACTCAGTCGTCTGAGCCCCCAGCCTGTGGTTCACTCCTAGGCCTCAGCCTTTCCTGCCTTCGACTGAAACGGCAGCATCTTCTCAGCCCTGGGGGCTTCCCCAGGCCCAGCCCGGGGCCTAGAACCCGCCCGCCGCCTGCCACGCTGCCACGCTGCCACTGCCGCTTCCTCTATAAAGGGACCCAGGCGTCCAGGCCCAGGGGCCCCGCACAGCAGGTGAGACTCTCCCGCCTGGTCTCCTGGGGCTGCCTGGGCGGCGCAGTCCCCTGGGCACCCCTGCCCCTCCGCGGGCACCTGGGCACTCCCGTACCTCCTGCCTGGGGTTGGGTCTGGGGCGGGGCGGGGGGGGGGGGGGGTACGTGTGGTTTGCTCCCCGCTGTCTGACTCTTCATCAGTCAGTCTTTTTTCTGTGTCTGTCACACGTTCTCTGTTTCTGCCACGCTCCCTCTCTGTTCCCTTCTCGCGCCTGTTTCTCTTTCTGTGCCCCCCTGCTCACACCGGGGTTTTCCTGATTGCATCTTGTCCCCTTCTCTCGCCGTGGCGCTGGCTCTCCCGCAGCTGTCTCCGCCGGCAGGAGGCCCGTCATCCGCCCCGTGCCCCGCCCCGCTCACTGTCTCTCTCTCCCCGCAGGTTCTCCCCATGACACCACCTGGACGGCTCTACCTCCTGCGGGTGTGCAGCGCCCCCCTCCTCCTCCTTCTGGGGTTGCTGCTGGCCCTGCCGCCTGAGGCCCAGGTGAGGCAGCAGGAGAATGGGGGCTGCAGGGGTGGGCCCGCCAAACTTTGGGCCCTAGAGCCACGCTCCACCCTCTTGTCCCCTAGGGGCTTCCCGGTGTCAGCATCTCACCCTCAGCTGCCCGGACTGCCTACCACAACCCTCAGAAGCACTTGGCGCCAGGCACCCTCAAACCTGCTGCTCATCTTATTGGTAAACATCACCCGGCCCCCTGGACATGCCCCCCAGCTCTTCTCCTACACCCCCTTCAAGCGACCATGCATTTACTGCACCTCTCCCCAAACTTCCCCCATGCCTCAGAACAGAGGTATCTCACTCCCCTCTGTCCTCCCAGCCATCCCCCAGGAGCTTGCCCCAGCACCTACTTCCTCAGGAATTAAGAGTGCTGACTCCCAGGCTCTTGACCTCTCCCATCCCCTTTGGCTCTTCCTAGGAGACCCCAGCACCCAGAACTCACTGCGCTGGAGAGCCAACACAGATCGTGCCTTCCTCCGCCATGGCTTCTCTTTGAGCAACAATTCCCTCCTGGTCCCCACCAGTGGCCTCTACTTTGTCTACTCCCAGGTGGTCTTCTCTGGGGAAGGCTGCTTCCCCAAGGCCACCCCCACTCCTCTTTACCTGGCCCATGAGGTCCAGCTCTTCTCCTCCCAGTACCCTTTCCACGTGCCTCTCCTCAGCGCTCAGAAGTCCGTGTGCCCAGGCCCACAGGGACCTTGGGTGCGCTCCGTGTACCAGGGAGCTGTGTTCCTGCTCACCCAGGGAGATCAGCTCTCCACTCACACAGATGGCGTCTCCCACCTACTCCTCAGCCCTAGTAGTGTCTTCTTTGGGGCCTTTGCTCTGTAGAAAAATCCAGAAAGAAAAATAATTGGTTTCAAGACCTTCTCCCCATTTTACCTCCATTCCAACTACTTCAAGGGTCACCGCACCTCTCTTTTGACCCTTCCAATAACCTCAAGTCTCCCCTGCTCGTGTTACCTAGAGCTTCCAAAAAAGGAATTCTAGGCACCCCAGGGACCATACCTCCCTTTGGCAAACCCCAGTGCTAGGCTGAGGATTTCAAGTCTGCCTAGAAATTCCTGCCCAGGGCTCTTCATCTGTCCTGCCAGTTGAAGGAGGACCTAGCCCTGGACATGGAGGGGGCAGACACCGGGAGAAGCCGGGAGGATGACAGAAGGTAGGGGAGGAGGGATTATTTATGAAGGGAAAAAATTAAATTATTTATTTATGGAGGATAGAGGGAAGGGAATAACAGTGGGCCACCAGAAGAGAGAGAGAGAAATAAGCTCGAGAGATGATGAGCGAGAGAACACGGCGTAAGGATAATCCAGTGAAAGAGAAGACAAGCGGGCCTGAGACACCAGGGAGCTCTAGAAGGAATCAAAAGACTCTTCAGATCGTCACTGATTAACAAACACCCCATGAAGAGACATCTGCACCTTCTGTGAAGCCCAATAAACCTCTTTTCTCTGAAATGCTGTGTGACTATGTTTGTCTGTCTGGAAGGGGAGAATTTCCCAGGTCTCTAAGAAATGGAAGGAGAACAGGGGCCTCAGAAGAGACAGGAACTGTAGACTACAAGGAAATGAAGGGGTCTTAGGAGCTCTGGGGAAATGTGGCGGGATCACAGAGGTGAGGGAGCCCAACCACGGCAAGGAAAACAAAGGATAAGCTGGGAAGAGAAAGGAAAAATTGGTGTCCAAGGTCTGGAGGAGTGGAGGGGTCAGGGGACCACTGGCGGATATGGCCACTCTGAGGCTCTGAGGAATGGGGATTACAGGAGTCCTCTGGGGGGAAGTGACCACACCAAAAAGTGTTCAGGACTATGGGGGTGGACATGAGGACCTTCTGGAAAAATGGAATGGGAGACCCCCAAGACTGGGGAGATGGGGAACACAGGAGACGTTTCAGGAGACATGGTCACACAGAGGGGCTTTGAGAGCTAGGGCTATCTCCAGAAATCCGGAGGGCACTAGAGTTCTTTGGGATACATGGCTACACACAGGGGTTCTAACGGATGGGGGCTTCAGGGCCTCAGATTCCCTTGGAAGCCAAGACTGAAACCAGCACTGCTGAGTCTCTTGTCAGAATGAAAGGAGAAGGCCTGCTCTCATAGGGCTTGTGAATTCCCAGGGTTGCTTTCACTCCCACTGGGGCTGTCCCAGGCATGTCCCTGTCAATTACCAACCCCTCTCCAGCCCTTTCAGAGACCCCATCCATATCCCCCACCTCAAGCTCCCTTCTCTCAAGCTCCTTTTTCCCCCAGGGGCCTCAACACATGTCTCAGGACCTAGCATAGCTTCCCCCCAATTTTTCTCCCCATCAAGGGGTCAGCTTTCTGAACCCCTTCCCATGTCTAGCTCTACACCTACCTAAGTCCAGTCTGGAAATCAGAGGAAAACAGGCCACAGACCTGAACCTCAAAAAAAAAAAAAAAAAAATGGAATGGGAACTAAGGGTCCAGTTCCCAGCAGAGGGAAACTGGGGTCTAGCCTCCAGGGTCCTACATACGCCACAGTGACTGGCCCAGCAAGCCTCCGTCGGAATCCGAGTGGGATGGATAGGAAGTATCCTTGATGCCTGGGTGTCCCCAACTTTCCAAACCCCCGCCCCCGCAATGGAGAAGAAACTGAGACAGAAGGTGTAGGGCCCACTACCGCTTCCTCCAGATGAGCTCATGGGTTTCTCCACCAAGGAAGTTTTCCGCTGGTTGAATGAGAGCCTTTCCCCGCCCTCCTCTCGCCCCACGGGTATATAAATGCAGCTGTTTGCACACCCAGCCAGCAGAAGCTCCCTCAGAGAGGACATCAGGGCACCAGCCAGGAGAGACAGAAGCAACTCCAGAACCCCCTGGAAATAACCTCTCAGGCGACACACCCCCAGACAAGCTGCAGAGCGATTCTCTCCCTCTAATACACACTGCCCCAGGGCTCTACCATCACCCAGCTGGACTTGAGCCCCTCTGGAAAGAACGCCATGAGCACTGAAAGCATGATCCAGGATGTGGAGCTGGGCGAGGAGGCACTCCCCAAGAAGGCAGGGGCCCCCAAGGGCTCCCGAAGGTGCTGGTGCCTCAGCCTCTTCTCCTTCCTCCTCGTCGCAGGAGCCACCGCACTCTTCTGCCTGCTGCACTTTGGAGTGATCGGCCCCCAGAGGGAAGAGGTGAGTGCCTCACCAGACTCTGCTCATTCTCCCACCCAGGGAGAGAGAGAGACCAGGTGGGGGAAAGAGGTGTGCTGATGGGGACTGGTGAGAGAGAAAATGTGGAGAAAGACGTGGAGGCAGAAAGAGACATGGAGAGAGATGGGGGAAGAGAGAGAGAGGGAGGGAACCCACTGAAGGTGCTCACTGAATGCTTCTTGAATGAATGAATGAGCCCGCAGTCATATGTAAAGAGAGATGTGTGGAGAGATGTGGGGTGTGGGGAGAGAGATGGGAACGGAAAAAGTGGTATGAATAAAGATGTGAGACAGAAAGATGTGGACAATATGAGAGAGAGATAAGGAGAGATGTGAGGAAAGAGATAAGAAAAGAGCGTGTCCGGCTCGTGGAAGACACTCAGTGAAAGTGTTGGGGAATGGATGAATGGTGAGAGGAAACTAGAGTACGAGCTGCAGAAGCAGCCTCGCTGTTTCTCATTTGGGGTGACTTGCTCTGATGCTAAAACTCCTTCTTTTCCCCAGCAGCTCCCAGATGGCCTCCAACTAATCAAACCTCTGGCCCAGACAGTCAGTAAGTATCTCCAAAGCCCCTCTCCGGATTCTGGGCTTGGGTGGGGTGGGGGTTGGTCCTGGGATAGCCACAGTGGGGGAAATTCAGGGTTTTGGTTTGAGGGGAGGAGGCTTGGAGGTCAAAGTAGTGGGATCTTTTCCAGGAAGCTTAAGGGTCTTACCTTTTTCTTTCCTTTTTCTTCCTCAGAATCATCTTCTCGAACTCCAAGTGACAAGCCTGTAGCTCATGTTGTAGGTAAGAGCTCTGAGGATTCGGCTGGGGGACGGTGAAGCAGCTAGGATGTGGAGGGATAGGATCTGGGGGCTGAACCAGGCCGAGGGTAGACAGACCTTGGAGATGGTATGAGAAGGACTCACTGGTCTTGAGGGGGATACTCAGAACGTCATGGCCAGATGGGATGTGGGAAGACAGACAGAGGGGACAGGAACCGGATGTGGGGGGTGGGCAGAACTTGTGGGCCAGGATGTGGAGAGTGGAACTGACAGGGTCACACTGACTCACCCCACCCTCCTTCTCTCCTTCCCTCCAGCAAACCCCGAAGCTGAGGGACAACTCCAATGGCTGAGCCGGCGTGCCAATGCCCTCCTGGCCAATGGTGTGGAGCTAACAGACAACCAGCTAATAGTGCCATCAGACGGGCTGTACCTCATCTACTCCCAAGTCCTCTTCAAGGGCCAAGGATGTTCTTCCACCAATGTGCTCCTCACCCACACCATCAGCCGCTTCGCTGTCTCCTACCAGACCAAGGTCAACCTCCTCTCTGCCATCAAGAGCCCTTGCCAAAGGGAGACCCCAGAGGGGACTGAGGCCAAGCCCTGGTATGAGCCCATCTACCTAGGAGGGGTCTTCCAACTGGAGAAGGGGGATCGACTCAGCGCTGAGATCAACCTGCCTGACTATCTCGACTTTGCCGAATCCGGGCAGGTCTACTTTGGAATCATTGCCCTGTGAGGGGGCAGGATGTCCATCCTTGCCCACCACAAACTTTTTATTACCCACTCCTCCCGACCCACAAACCCCTTCTGGCTTAGAAAGAGAATTAGGGGCTCAGAGCTGGGCCTCAAGCTTAGAATTTTAAACAACAACACTTAGAAACCTAAGATTCAGGGATGCGTGACCCAGACAATGGAGCACTGGCCCCCACCAAGAATGCAAACTAGGGCTTCCAGCGCTCACTGGACACCGCAAGTTTGGATCCCTGAATGCAACCTGGAACACTTGGAATGTGGGGGTCAGGGAAATTTTCGTTTTGGCTAGAACACTTCAGAACATTCCTTGAGAAGATCTCACCTAGAACATGACATGAATGGACCTCAGGTCTCCCTTTCTTCAAATGTCTCCAGATTCTTCCTGAGAAGGAAAGCCCAGACTCTCCCACAATGGGGCCAGTTCTCTCTATTTATGTTTGCACTTGTGATTATTTATTATTTATTTATTATTTATTTATTTACTGATGAATGTATTTATTGGGAGGCTGGGGTGTCCTGGGAGACCAAATGTAGGGGCTGCCTTGGCTCAGACATGTTTTCTGTGAAAATTTGGAGCTGAACTCTAGGCTGTTCCCACCCGGCCTCCTGGCCTCTGTGCCTCCTTTTGCTTTCATTTTTCAAAAATATTTATCTGATCGAGTTATCTAAATAATGCTGATTTGGTGACTGACTGTCACTGCATCGCTGAACCTCTGCTCCCCAGGGGAGTGATGTCTGTAACCGCCCTACTGGTCAGTGGCGAGAAATAAAATGTGCTTAGAAAAGAAACACGGTCTCATCGAATTAATTCTGCATCTTCCTCTTCTTTGGGGGGTGGAAGGCCACTCTCTGAAGTCCTCTCTCTACAAGCCTTAAGATCCCTGAACTTGGCGGGGCGTGGGTGGTTCAGTGGGTTGGATGTCTGACTCTTGATTTTGGCTCAGGTCTTGATCTCAGGATGGTGGGATGGAGCCGGGCTTCTCAGCAGGGAGTCTGCTTCTCTCCCTCTCTCTCTGCCCCTCCCTCTGCTCACTGACATGTGCACGCATGCTTGTAATCTCTCTAATAGATGAGTAGATCTTTTATTTTTTTTTTAAGATTTTATTTATTTATTTGCCAGACAGAGATCACAAGTAGGCAGAGAGAGACGGAGAAGCAGGCTCCCTGCTGAGCAGAGAGCCTGATGCGGAACTGGATCCCAGGACCCTGGGATCATGACCTGAGCTGAAGGCAGAGGCTTTACCTCACTGAGCCACCCAGGCACCCTGAATAGATCTTTAAAAAAAAAGAGAGAGAGAGATCCTTGAACGCGTAAAATAAATACAAATAAAAGTTCAAAAGAAAAAAAGAGATGTCTGAACACAGTCCCCACTCAGGGGACTACAGGGGCTCAGGAGCCCTGCATTTAACAAAGCCTGGGCAAATAAGCCCCTCCCGCAGGAAACTGGAGCCTGAACCTAATTACCTCTCCCTCAGGGCATGGGAATTTCCGACTCTGGGAATTCCAGTGGGGAAGTCCTGCACCTCAAGTGCTCAGGTGAGATTTCCTGATGTTGCAGCCTGCTAGAGAGAGTCTGGGAAGAGCCACATTCTTAGGCACCTGAATCACAGCCAAAGCACTTCCAGACCTTCAGGCATCCGGGCTCCAAATCGCCTGATCCCAAGATCCCCTAGCAGCCCCAACTGTGCAGCCTGAATCAGTTACTGAGCCTCATCTCCCCAAGGAAGACAGGAACACCTCCTGCATATGGGGCCACAATAGAAGGCCTAAGCTACATCAGCACCCAGCATAGCACTTGGCAGAGTAAGCCCTCAGAGAATTCTGAATTTCTTCTTTGTCCAGCCACCAGCTCTTTCTACTACTTCTGTCTCTCAGTGAAATTGAAGAAACGAAAGAAAATTTAAAACAGGAATAGGATGCAGGTGAAGGACTCACATGTCAGCTCTCCCAGATGTTCTTGGTGAAAAATGAGGGGAGGGTCGTGAGGAAGATGGGCTGGAAAGAGAAAAGCACTCCCACTCCTCAGGAAAGTTCTGGACACAGAGTCACACACAAATATGGAGTCAGAAGTGAAGACCCAGAGAGTGGGAGTCCCCACTGGGTTCGGAAGTTGGTCTTTCCTTCCTGACAGGCTGCTGGGAGGGGAAAATTGTGTGGTATGCCGCAGGGGTGGGATGACCCACTGGGGTGACCTAGATAGGGCCTTGGGTCCCTCTCTGCCTCCCTCAGCCCGGAGCTGAAAGTCGGTCATGGGGTGTTTGGGGTGAGGGGGCTGCTGTTACTCACCCTGGGGCCCCCGCACTTGCCAACATATGAAAAGCAGACCTGAGGTGTGAACAAGGGGTGAGGACTTTCCATCTCACCCTGGATAGGGCCAATGGCCCCAGATTTCCTTTCTTCCTCTTCTCCCCAGCTTTGCCCTGATGTCCCAGGCCCTATCTTTCCGCCTCTTCCCTCACACCCAATGAGCTGTGTGTTTTTCCTTGGAGGACAGTGTACTGTGGGGTAGTGGCTAAAGCGGGCTTCAGGCAGCCAGACAGGCAGCAGGGAAGAAGTGCTAGGCCCCCAGGGCTTTATTCCTTCTTCCCATCCTGGTTCCTCCAAGCAGGGCTGCCTTCCCTTGTCAGGATTCCTCTCACTGACAGAAGGGACCCCAAAGAAAGGAACGCAGGTGGAGTCTGGTGAAGGCTCTGAGGATCTGAGAAGGAGGAGGCTTGGAGATGCTTTGGGGCTTAAGGAGATCCCCTTCTTCCATCTTCCCACTGGGCTAATGCTGGGCGAGATTCAGACAGGAGGTGGGTGGGAAATCAGCGGATCGCCTTCTCAGAGGGCAGAAGCCACAGGAAGTGACATGAATTGTTTCAAGCAACCAGAAGAAAAGACTAGGTAACCACCCCTTGCAGTAGCCACCCTGAATCAAGACATGAGAGACCTGGGCACCCGTGCTCGGAAGCACTAAAGCTTTACATTCTTTATTTTCTTCAGGTTTGCCCTTAGTTTCCAGTCTCCTGCATTTTCCCCACCGCCACGGGGTCCCTGAGGTCTGGGTCCCCAATACCTGGGCTGAGTCACACGTCCCTACGAGGCAGTCGTTTCCCCCGCCCTCACCCCACCATCACCGCCCCAAAGAAGGTCTTCCCCCTCCTGTAGTCCACCATATCGGGGTGACTGATGTTGACGTACACCCTCTCGCCCCTCCGGAGCTGCACCAGCCCGCCGAAGCCCACACTCGTGTACCAGAGGGGGCCGTACTCGCGCGTCCGGGCCGGGTCCAGGACGGGGGTGACGGTCTCTGCGCCCTCGAGCAGCAGCTCGGGAGTCCCCGGCCCGTAGGCGCCCCCAGCGCGGAACAGCCGGCTGCGCAGCGTGACCGAGTGGTCCAGCAGGGCCCCGCCGGCAGGGGGCGCTCGGCCCCGGTAGCCGACGTGACAGTAGAGGTAATAGAGGCCGTCCTGCGGCAGCGCCAGCCCCTCGGCGCCCGAGAACTGCGTCCCGCTCCTCAGGAACGCTTCTTCTTTCTTCGCCTCCCAGCCCAGCCCCTGCCCCTTCGTCCAGGCGCCTGCGGAGAAACCGGGGCCTGTCGGCGCTCGAGTGCCGGATCCTGGAGGAAGGATCCCGGCCCGGGGGACTTCCGGGAGGGTGAGCAGGAGGGAGAGTCGGGGCTGTTAACGCCCAGCAGGATCCGAGCCCGGGGGCGGGGCGAGGGCGCGCACGCCACCTCTGCAGTGATTTGCGGGAGGGGATTGAGGGCACCCGAGTGTGGAGTGCGTAGCGTGGTGGTGGGGTAGTGGGGAAATCTAGGAGGGGTTTTGACAGCTCCAGGAGGGAAGCAAGGAGATGGAATGGGGAGGAGAGGAAGGTGGGAGCTTTAGGGACGAGAGGTGGTGAAGCAGGTCGGAAAGCGAACCCTCTATGACAGAGCAAAGGGACTGTGGGCAGCTGCGCTAGCATCCTTGAACTACCTGTGAGATCCTTACCTATGAGGTGGGCGGCGGGGAGCCTGGAGCTGAAATCTGTTTCTGCCTCTTCCTCTGGCAGCTTCTGTGACCCTGGAAGGGGGGAAAGAGTCCACGATTGCGGGCCAGGGCGGCCTTCCATGCGTGGTCCCCCCAAGAGGACAGGGCGCCAGGACGGGATTCCGGGAAGGATGAGTTCACCGAGAGATGCAGCTGGATGGGAGCTGGGCATCCCTGAAGGGCCGGAGTAGGGGAAGGGGAGATGGTCTGCTCTTACCCAAACGCTGCTGGGCCTGGGCCTGTGCCCCCGGTTCAGCCGTCCCTGTTACCTGGGTGGGTGGGGTCACAGTGCCCAGAGTTCAGTGTTAGCTGATGCCATTCCCACCCCTCCCAACGCAGACCCAAGCTCCAGGCCTGGGGTTTTTCCTACCAGCCCCAACACACATCTCCCTGGGAGGGAGAGCCAGCGAGGCATATGTTCTTGGGCAGAGATGGAGGCCTGAGTATGTCTTGGGAAGAGGAGAGGAGACAGCTAGACAACCAGGAAGGAGCTTGGAGATATCAGGACACAACAGCATCACGGGAAAAATGGGAAGAGGACCAACAAAGAGGCAGACAAGGCATCCTCATCAGGGACAGCCAAGTCGACTGAGCAGGAGGAGACAAGAGAGCCCCAGGCGTAGCTAGAGGTAAGTGGGCATCAGCAGCACACAGCTCCTCCAGGCTTGTTGCAGCTACTCACCAGGCCTCCTCCCTGCTCCTGGGGCACCAAGGCCAGCACAGCCAGGACAGTGATAGGCACAGCCAGCAGCAGGGTCACCAGGGAAGTGGCTCCTGCCACAGCCAGCAGGAGGCAGCCCTTCCCCTGGGGCCTCCTACCCCGGCCCTCTAGCCCCAGTGAACCCATTGAGACTGAGCCAGGGCCAGGGCAGGCAGGGGGGCTTTCATACTTCAGGGGTGGGGCCACCCCCTCCCCATAGACCCACACACCTGGCTGGGACTTTCCACACACCCCTGCTCCCCTCACCCAGCTTCCTGTTTACCCAGAGCTGGGGTGGGGCAGCTGGATGCCCAGGTTCTCTGAACTGGGGAAGAAGTCAGGGGTGAAGAGACAGGCTTATAGGGTAGAGCTGGAGGGGGCCTTAGAGATCTTATGGTTCATCAGGGAGGGAAACTGAGGCCCAGGGAGGGAAGGTAGCTTACAAAAAGTCAGGCAGCAGAGCTGCGCAGGGAGAACACCACACCCCAGATTTCAAGGGCAGTCTGCATTCTTCTACACCGCAGTGGTGGGTGCTGGAAGGAGGGCTGTGTCGACATCTCTGAGGTCAAGGGCTGGAATAGGAGGACAAGAACTGAGGTCTTGAGGGATGAATATCTGGGTCCCTGAGAAGAGCTTATGCCGGCACTAGACCAAATCTCCTCCTTCCATTCCCTCACTCACCCGTAACCCCCAGAGCTTGAGAAGCTGAGTTAAGACAGGCCACAGAAATAGCAGCTGAGGACGTCTGGGTCCCTCAGTCAGTTAAGTGACTGCCTTCGGCTCATGTCATGATCCCAGGGTCCTGGCATTGAGCCCCGCATTGGGCTCCCTGCCCAGCAGGAAGCCTGCTTCTCCTTCTCCAGCTCCCCTTGCTTGGGTTCCCTCTCTCACTGTCTCTCTCTCTCTCTCTCTCAAATAAATAAATAAAATCTTAAAAAAATAAATTTTAAAAAGAGCATTGCTTTAAAGGAAAAAAATATATATAACAGCTGAAAGGGACCTTAGCCTCTCCACTGACTGTTGACTCACTGAGGAGGGATGGAAATGAGCATTACCTCCCTTCCTCCATAGAGTGTAGATGGGAGAGTGATAGGGCATGGCCCCACCTTCAAAGAGCTTGCTGTCTAGAGTGAGCCCCATCTATTTAGCAGGTGCTGACTACCTGTTTTGGAATAAATGAAGGAAGGACAAATGAATGGATGAGGAAGCAAAACAAAACAGCAACAAATGGTATGGTAGACAGTGCAGTGAGAGAAAGGCAGAGAGGCAGGCAGAGGGCGGGGGGGGGGGGGAAGCAGGCTCCCCGCTGAGCAGAGAGCCCGATGTGGGGCTCGATCCCAGGACCCTGGGATCATGACCCGAGCTGAAGGCAGAGGCCTTAACCCACTGAGCCACCCAGGCGCCCCTCATGTCCCCTTCTTGATGACATTTCTGCAATTAGGTAGTAATAACAACATACAGCTATTACACAAATAGCACTTAGCAAGTGCTTGCCTCTAATCTACACACTTTATATATAATAATTCTTTTTTTTGAAATATATATAATAATTCTTTTAATCCCGACAAAAACTCTAAGAAGAAACTGAGGCACAGAGAGGTTAAGGAACTTATAGAAGGCTGCACAGTAGTGGCAGAGTCAGGATTTGAACCCAGGCAATCTGGCTCCAGAGCCTTGATCACAAGACAGCTTTAAAAAACAAAACAAAAAAAAACTCCTGAGTGCTGACTTCAGATACTGACTTTACATACATTTTAATGTATGTAAATCTTGCCTTCCTCAGCCCCCCAAAAAAGAAATGGGGAAACAAAAGCTGGACTCGAGTCACTGATAAGCATGGTAAGAGCTTTAGGGGTAAAATGTGTACTGATGTTTGCAACTTTGAAAGGTATCCAAAAAATGAGATAGATTGGTAGGTATGTGATCAAGTAAATATAGAAAACTGTCCATTTTAGAATGTAGGTGGTACGGATATGTTCACTATAAAATTATTTCAATTTTGTTCTGTTTGAACATTTTAATAATAAAATGTGTGAGAGAAAAAAAACAACATGAATATTGTCCTGCTGTCCAACATGGGGAGTGTTGTGGATGGGGGGAGAGGAGAGAAACGCCAGAAAGTTCTGAATTTGAAGAAGGAGATGCAAATGCATGTGGACCCAGGCACAGATATCCACCTTACCTCCTGCCTCCACATGAGCTCCCCAGTCTTCACCCTCCTTAACGACTGGGTGTGCAATCCCCAGCACCCATCTCCCTTTCTATCTCAGTGCCATTAAGAGGCCTTCATCAGGTATCTATCCAGAAGGTCTCAGGTCACTGCCCTTTTTTGTGTGAGTGTGCACAACATCAGAATGTTGCCTCCTACAGGAAGTCCACCTAGATTGCCCCCACTTCCTTCCCCAACGCCAACTTGTCACCGGCTTTCTGTCCTAGACTATTGGCAGTACTCATGTACTCTTATACATCTATCTAGTCTAGCTGCCTCTGATTCTGTTCGTTAATCAGTCAAGTGGCCTGCTTTCTTTAGCCCCAGACACCAGGCAAGTTACCCCAAATCTACCAGAGCTTCCTTCCACTCCCACGTGAGAGCCTGGGTGTGTGTCTACACATACACACTGGGATCATGAGCTCTCAGCGGAGGCAGTGGGAGGGGTGATTGGGGAAAAGTTAATGAGGAAAGGTACCTAGAGGAGGTACACACTCACTGACTACTAGCAGAAGCAACAGGATGACTGGAGCTGAGGGAGTTTAGAGGCTTAGTTACAGTCCTAAGAGTCTGAAAGGAAAGATGTTGTAAACCTAACCTTCAAAGCCTAACTTCCTCTCCTGACAAAGCTAGGGAGGCATCCAGACTGGGGGAGATGTCAAAGCTGGAGGAGGGGCAAGAATGTTTGAAGTGGCAACACCTCTCCAGCCAGGCAGCTCCGGCAGTCTGGAGTCTGTCTACGCACAGGCCAGGGGCTCTGGATAAACTAGGAGAGAGCAGGAACCCTGGTGGGAAAACGGGGCAGGGAGGGGCAGTCTCGCCCCACGGTGAGATGAAGCTAAGATTACAGAAGGCAGTATGGCTTTGGGGTTCTCTGAGCCCTGGAGGCATCTGCTGTCCAGCCTCTGTCTCTGCTCCCCCAAGAATTAAATACAATCCACTTCTGTCTCCACGTCCCCTCATGGCGACTGCAGGCCCTCCTCTCCACCTGTGTTTCTGCTCCCCAACCCACCCCCCCACACACCCCAGCATTCCTCTTGAGCCCAGCAGGGTCCCAGTTTCCAGACCCTGGTCAGTGCAGCTGGCTCTGGTGGTGTGAAGACGGCGACCCCCCTCTTTGCCTTCAAACAGGAACCAGTGGTTGCCGGGCAGGAAGTGCCTGAGGGGAAGTTACGGGGCCCAGACACTCCTCCATGCCCCACTTCAGCCCCAGCAGTGTCTGTCCATGGGAAGTGGCTCCCCATACCAGCCACGTAGGGCCCTGCTCCCCAGAGTGGCTCTGGGCTGAGGGAGCGGTCCCAGCTGCCAGGTAGCTCTGAATACCACCTCCCCTGGGTTTCACTGGTCCACACACACCCTGGAAACCCCGGGTCCTCCCCCTCTGTCAGCCCCTCACCAGAACCTAGAACTACCCCATGCTGGAGAGGCCCCCACAAACCACCTGGTTAGCCTAGGGGAGAAGAAAGGGGTTGTGCTCTGGAGCTCTGGGGTTCAAGGCCAGCTCTCCCACTTCTAGGCTGGACCTCCTCATAAGAGTCTGGACTTGAGTCTCAGGTTCCTCACCACTAAAACAGGCACCATAATAACCTACATTGTGAGGCTTAGCAACGACAAAAGGAAAGTGCCTTAGGTCAGGGTTGGCACATCAGTGGGGCTCCTCAGCCCTGGAACAATTATAACAGAGGGCACTGCACTTTGCAGATGAGGAACTGGAGACACGTGACTTGGCCCAGGCCATTTAGCCTTGCAGAGCAGGGCTAGGTTCCCGACCTCCAGGTTAGTCTTCAGTGCTCGACCTAATGGAAGGTAATGGGCGGCACAGGGAGGGTGGGGAGTATACAGGGAACAGAGGATAGAAAGCAGTATCTGTCCATCCTCGAGTCGATGGCCAGGGGACAGCTGGTGCAGGTGGGCAGGGGACCTCATGGGGAGGCCCAGAGACAGCAGGGATGGCCATGGGAAGCCCCTGAGGGGTGAGTGAGGCAACCATGGGTATGAGTGAGGGAACCCGTGAGAGGTGGTAGGAGGTGAGGTAACCCGATCTGGAGTGAAGAACCTGAGTATATTTTTCTACCTCTAAAACTGTTGGAGAGTGGGGCTGAGATGCCCACGGCCAACCAGGAGGATGGGGTAACAAAGGAAGAAATGGGATCCTGATACTCACCGTTTTGCCCTGCAGAGCAATGTCTTTACCTATGTGGTGGGAGCTTAGGGCTGGGGGGGCTCCTGCTCCTGGCTGTGGTCATTGTGTCCACCTGTCTGTGTCGGCTCCATCGGAAAGGTAAGCCCCATCACCCACAACATATCCCCCAGGGTCGCCCCCACCCACACCCATTCCTACTGCTTTCCCAGAAGTCCCCATCAGTTCCCACCCGGCCCTGGGAGAGGAAGGTGGGACAGAGAAAAGAGTGTCCAAAGAGAGAGACTGGGGCTTTGGCCATGGGAACCACAGAGATGTCAGCGAGTGAGGAAACACCCTCTGGGGCGGGGGGGGGGGGGGGGGGGGGGGGGCAAGGGAGGGAAGGGCCTGCTGAGCTTCTTCTTTTCTTCCAGTGAGGAGGCTGGAGAGGAGCTGGGTGAGTCTGGGGTCTGGGAACCAGGTGATGGGAGCAAGAGGAGGCTGAGGGCTGAAGGGGGGTGAAGGCAAGAGAAGAGAGGGAAAGCGGGGGCATAAGAGAGGCGGAGAGAAAAGAGGCAGAAAGAGAGACGTAGAATGAGAAGAGCAGAAGGAAATAGTGTAGAGAAAGGAAAAGGGAATAGGACAGAAAGGAGAAAGAGGAAGAAACTAGAGAGACAGAGAAAGAAACAGAATGAGAGAGACGCAGGCAAGAGAAACAGATGGAGAATAAGAACAACAGAGACCCAGGGAGAAGAGGCGAGGCGAGAAGAGAACAGGGGCTCAGGCCGGCAGGGACAGAGGTGGGGGCGCTGAGGAGACAGTGAGGTGCAAGGGGGTGGGCAGCAGCACACAAGAAGAACGGGGAGGGGGGGCTCTTCTGGCCACCTGCCAGCAGTACTTCTCCCTGCCCCAGGCCCAGCTCTCGGAGCAAGAGCTCCACTACGCATCTCTGCTCCCCATGCCCGGCAGTGAGAGGCCCGACCCCGGCCACAGGGAAGGCACCAAGGAGGACCCCAGCACCGAATATGCCTGCATCGCCAAGAACTAAGCCAGCAGAACTTCCCCCAGACGCCTCCCTGAACTCAGGCCGACCCTGCGGTCCACCCAGTAAACACTGTATCTCGCCACCTTCTGTGTCTCAGGTTTCTCAGTCCAACTCAGCTTCGTGCCATTCCACAGGGCCGCCATCAACGCGTACATGATTTATCTTCCCACCCGTTCTGGGGCTGAGTAGGAATTTCTCAGGGAAAGAAAGGTGCTGAGGGACCAGGCTCCCTTGAAGGCCAGAAAGAGCCCACACGTGGGCCTGGCTGGAATGGGGAGTTGACATGTAGGGGTCAGATCTGACAATCCCCAGTTCTCAGGAGAGTCTGCCAAGCCTCCTGCACCCCAGAGAGCTGGAGGTGCTGAGCCCTGGGATGGTGATGGGAGGGGCTCCAGGCACGGTTACTGGGAAGCTCGCTCCTTGGACCTTTCCAGGCCAGGCTTGGTAGAAGGGAGAGTCAAGAGTCGGGATACCCCAGAGAGGGACATATTGGGGTACCTGGAGAATGGAAAAGGAAACACAGGAGACTCCTAAGAAGGTGTTAGTGGCAGGGCAGAGGAGAATTTATTGGGGTCTCTTGAAGAGAATTTGATGCCTGGAGTCTGGAATCACTCATCAGAGGCATCTAAGAAGTGGCAGCGTGTTCTCAGGTGACGGTGGCCTGCAGGAGAAATGACAGGAGTTGCTCAGTGCGGCAACCCTTCTCCTGCTGGTCTTTGTCTCCCCCTCCTCCAGCTCTCTCTTCACCACTGCCCTGCCCCCTTCCTTACATTTGCCTTGGTAATAGATGGTGCTGCCCATGGCCACACAGATAAAGCTGAAGGCATAGAATCCAGCCCGAAGGAGGAGGACGGTGCTGGCCCCTAGCCGAGGACGTCCTGCATGGGGGTGGTAGAAGAAAGGGGGAAAGGGGGGACTAAGGAAGAAACAGTCGCAAGCCCAGGGATGGGCAGAGAGCAGGGGGCCTCAGGGAAAGACTCCCAACTTCCAGGAAGAGTGGGGACTCCCATCTCACCTTTCTCTACCACCAGCAGAGTCCCATTCCCTGTCCCAACACCTAGGCCCAGCACCTCCACCCTGCACACGTAGACTCCAGCGTCACAGTCTTGGGTGTCCCAGATGTGCAGCTCGGCCTGATGGTCACAGAGGAACCGGGAAGGGGGAAGAGGGGCCAGGCGGCCCCTGAACTCCGGGGTCTCATTCCTCACTTCCTTCCCTGGGGCCACCTTGTCCCGGTACCACATGACAGAGCCAATGGCCAATTTCCCTTGGCTGGCATTGAAGGAGCAGGGCAAGAAGGCAGTGGTGCCCTCCTGGGTATGAATCTCAGGGGGCTGGAACACCCAGAGAGCACAGGATCCTGGCAGGTAGAGAGAAGACCCAGAGAAACACCTCCCCGGTTACAATACAGAGAAAGGACAAGAGAGCTTGCACTAGAATATCCCAGCTGTGTCACCCTTGGGGTACCCAGAGAGTCAAGCACTTTGCTACCTCATGAAACCCCTTCCTTTCCACAAGCCTCATTTCTTAAAATGGCTTATTAAATCGTTTTTCAAATCCTTTCCTGTGCCAACTCTCATCCTCACCCCATCGCTCTCTGGCTACCTTCACCAGTAGTGTCTTGCTGAAACTTAACCTGTCCCATTGAAATTGGAGCTCATTAATGAATGTGGCTGCCTAGCTAACTAATAATTAACTACATTATTCCATTACTTTCATACCAATGGCAAACCGTATACGGTACACCACCCTTGCTACTTTGTTTTCTGTTAAAGAGCATCAACTAATAAAGTCTTCAGGTGAAGACATAGCAATAATTGATTGAAATCAATTTGACTCAACCAAATTGATGAATTAAAGCAATTAGTAAAATCTCCGATTAGATTCTATAGTTCGTGAAATTTACCTGCCATTCGTCTACTTCAGCGGTTCTCAAGCTTGAGAGCACATCAGAATCACCTGTAGTGTCGGTTAAAATAGATTCCTGGACCCGACTCTTGCCCAGTTTTTTACTCAGCGGGTTTAGAGTGGGGCCTGAGAATTTGCCCAGGTTCCCAGCTGATGCTAAAGCTGTGGGTCTGGAGTCCACATTGCATTTAGTACATGGGTACGGCTGATAGGTAACGTCTCTCAGTTAATTAAAATCAGTTTCACTAAGAAACTTCCCTTAGAGTTAATTAGGTCTCCCAAACTCCTAATTATATCTAGACCCTAGATAATAAGCCTTGTTTAATAGGCTTATTAAGCTCATCAAATTAAAATTGACCCCTTCCAAAAAAATTTACCTCTTCCTCCCTTCAAGCCCTTTATACTGGTTCTTCAACTTTATCTTACTAGGATGGTAGCTGAGAAGAAAGGACCTCAGGAAAGGGTAGCTGGAGTATGACCCACCCAGTGGGCAACATGGAGAAATGGAGGGAATTGTGAACTGGGGGTGTCCACGTTGCTTTGGCTTCCGGAGGACCCCATCAGCTCCCACTCTCCTTTCCTGGCCACTCCCCTCAGGCCTCCATGTCAGCCTTCCCCATCCTCGCTCCTCCTGCCCCACACCCCTCAAAAGCCCTCTCACCTGGATGCACCATGATAAAGATGAGCAACAGCATCTGGGTCATGTCAGAGGGTGTTCCCGTTGGCAAAGGGGATCTGAGAAGTAAGGTCTGGGTGGAGAAAGAACAACCCACTGCTCGTGGCCAGGCCTTTGGTCACCAGATGGAGGCGGGCAGCTTCCTATGACACACAGGACTCACACATCCCTTATCAAGAACCTCAACAGGGGCACCTGGGTGGCTCAGTGGGTTGAGGCCTCAGCCTTCAGCTCAGGTCATGATCCCAGGGTCTTGGGATGGAGCCCCACATCTGGCTTTCTGCTCAGCAGGGAGCCTGCTTCCTCCTCTCTCCCTGCCTGCTTCTCTGCCTACTTGTGATCTCTGTCAAATAAATAAATAAAATCTTTAAAAAAAATACTTAAAGGGGCGCCTGGGTGGCTCAGTGTGTTAAAGCCTCTACCTTTGGCTCAGGTCATGGTCCCAGAGTCCTGGGATCGAGCCCCACATCGGGCTTTCTGCTCAGCAGGGAGCCTGCTTCCTCCTCTCTCTCTGCCTGCTTCTCTGCCTACTTGTGATCTCTGTCTGTCAAATAAATAAATAAAATCTTAAAAAAAAAATACTTAAAAAATTAACAAAAAAAGAACCTCAACAGCCTAAGACTGTTATCAGATATCACAAGCGTGCCTCCTTGAGGAGAGAGGATGCTGTTAATGGCAGTGTCTAGGTCACTAGGAAGTGGGGGGCAACACATCTTCCTGTGGCCTAAGTGTTTGAGAGGGAAGGGAGGGCTCACACTAGGGTGGGAGGGTGAGACCAGGATGTGGTTCCCCCACCTCCTGAGGTTCAAGAAGACCAACCATTTACCCGGAATAAGCCTCCAGGAGCCTTCTTGGGCTCCGAGCCAACTTACTCCCCCCTAGTCTGGACTCAGCAGTGCGCCCGCCCACCCCATCTGTTCTCTTCCCTTTAGGCGGACCCACCCCCAGGACTGCTCTAGAAATTCTCTGATGGAGGGGATTAGGAGAAGCAAACTGATTGGCGGTGGAGGCAGGCGGTTGCTAGGGACTTTGTTTGGAAGCTTCATTTGCATAGCAATCAACCTGTTTTACTTAGATGTGTTGACTTGGGTGGTTTGGCTGAGTGAAAGCAACCTGATGGAGAGGTCTGGACTCATTCATATTCAGATCTCCATTAAAGGAATATACCTCTCGCTGAGGTCTGCTTTACTCATTGTGTTCTGCCAATACTTGCCCCCCACTGGTAAACCCACTCATTTATTATTTTATTCGCTGTTTAGCTAGCATTTCTTGAGAAACTACCAAGTGCCCCTTATATGAAAGATATTCTTACAGACACAAAGGAAAGACTTTAAATTTGTAACGCGAAGGTTGTACAGGGATTGGTTCAAGACTACGCCACACATTCTTTTTTTTTTTTTTTTAAAGATTTTATTTATTTATTTGACAGAGAGAGATCACAAGTAGGCAGAGAGGCAGGCAGAGCGAGTGAGAGGGAAGCAGGTTCCCTGCCGAGCAGAGAGCCCGATGCGGGACTTGATCCCAGGACCCTGAGATCATGACCTGAGCCGAAGGCAGTGGCCCAAACCACTGAGCCACCCAGGCGCCCCTACGCCACACATTCTTGTATGTGCCTCACACACCTACACGGGACAGCACAGCACATAGAAGAGGAGGATTACAGGCACAATACCTGGGGAGGCATGGACCCAGCCCTCACCACACAATCCTCTCTGGTTCCTTTTATATATGTATATATTTTTTAAGATTTTATTTATTTGACGGATAGAGATCACAATAGGCAGAGCAGCAGGTAGAGAGAGAAGGGGAAGCAGGATTTCTGCTGAGCAGAGAGCCCGATCTCCCCCCATCTCAGGAGCCTAAGATCACGACCCCAGCCAAAGGCAGAGGCTTAACCCACTGAGCCACCCAGGCGCCCCGGCTCCTTTTATATTAATGCATCTTTTTTCCCCTGGGTGTCCCTGTTTCTAGCTCTGTTTCACAATACATTATGATCACTGCAGTGATCTAGAGTTTTGTTTTGGAGAAGCAGCAATGTCATGGTTAAGAATGCTGGCGTGGAGTCAGCCTGGGCTCAAATGCCAGATCCACTACAAACTAGTTACATGATCTTGAACAAATTATTTAACTTCTCCTACACAAGCCACCTACACAAGCCACACGCCGCATAATCTGGGGAGGACTGACTCAGCCATTCTTCATCAGTAGAGTCTTCCTCCTCTAGGCCTCTAATCTGAGGGTGTGGAACCTAGGTCCTGTGGCAAGGCAAGGGCTGCCCCCTGGTGGTCATGGAGTATGGGGACGTCCAAGACACCGGCTGGTGGTTTTTCTTGAATGGGCCTTAATTCCAGCTTCTGCCTAGTCCCTTACCTTGCCTCGTCCTATCAACAGGCCATGTCTGCCCCCAGAGAGTCAATGTGAAGGAAATTGTCTCTTCTACTCAACTGTGAGAAGCCCACAATTTGAGGAGAGAGTAGAGATCACCACCGGTGGAGTAGGGGTGCTGGGATGGGCAACTGGCCTGAAGATCAAACTTCAGACATTCACAGTTACACACACAGAGCGCTGCTCCCTGTGCCAGCGCGAGGCAGCTTAAGTCAGCCTAAGATGGAGTCCTGGTTCCACTGGTTCACACATCTGTGAGATGAGAACAGTATCTGTCAACGTCCAGACTTCACTGTACTGGGTGCCCAGGGTATGTTAGCCCCCAGGTCCTCCCCAGTCTGGGGCCAGGATGACCATTGTTACAGCTGTGCCTGAACTCAAGGATACCCCGCTCTCTCCACCTCTTGTCTCTACCAAAGATTTCCAATATCCAAAAATTGGAATTCCAAAGATTGCTCTTGGAATATTTTTTTAAGCCCATCTAGAATAAATCCTAGCATATGTGTAGCTCCAGGGACCCTTTTCAATAGCTCTGAGAGTCTCTAGGGAACTTTAACCCACAAGATGGGAACCGCTGCACTAACCAGCTCAAAGATGGACGTTTTCAAAAGAAACTTTTACCAAGGACTCAAGAGGAAAGGCAACAAATAAAGAAGTTGGGAAATGAATGTGCACCTGTCTTGGGTCTCATTTATTTATTTATTTATTTACTCATTTATTTATTTAGAAACCAACTATTCTTTTAAAAGATTTTATTTTTAATTAATCTTTACACCCAGCATGGGGTTGAACTCACAACCCCGAGATCGAGTCACATGTTCCACCACTGAGCCACCCAGGTGCCCCTCCAGTCTAACTTCTTTAACACCGCACTGTGGGCTGCCTCCAGGGTGGTCAGAGCTCAGAGCAGGAAAAGAGGTGAAGACACAGAAGGAACCCTGGAATCCCAGCACCATGATCCCATCTTACCAGGGGTTTCCTCCTGTGTTGGTAGTCGTGAGATGTGGGTGACTTCTCCTCTAGCCAAGTCCTTATAAACATTTTCTTTTTTTTTTTTTTTTAAGATTTTATTTATCAGAGAGAGGTCACAAGTAGGCAGAGAGGCAGGCAGAGAGAGAGAGAGAGAGAGAGAAGCAGGCTCCCTGCTGAGCAGAGAGCCCGATGTGGGACTCGATCCCAGGACCCTGAGATCATGACCTGAGCCGAAGGCAGCGGCTTAACCCACTGAGCCACCCAGGCGCCCCATATCTTTTTAAAAACATTTGAAGTATACAGATCTTAAGTACACAGTTCGACATTCTCTGGCAAATCTACATACCCTTATAAATAACATTGGAAGTGAGACACAGATCATTTCCATCACTCTAGAAAAATTCTCCCATGCCTCTTTTTGGTAATCCCTTTCCCCTTCCAGAAGCAACTACTGATTTATACCCCTATAAATGTATACCCCTATATTACACTATTCTTGGACTTCATGTAAGTGTAATCACATAGTATACCCTCTTGTATCCGGCTTATTTCATTCTGTATAGTGTCTGTGAGATTCATCTACTGTTGTGTGTATCAATAGCTTGAGCCTCTTTTTTTTTTTTTTTTTGCGAGTGCTATTTCATAATATGGATGTACCACAGTTTATCCACTCAACTGATGAGGACAAGTGGGTTGTATGAACATTTTTATACACATCTTGCAAATGATTTTTCTTTACTTTTATTTTCTTTTTTTAGAGAGAGAATGTGCACTAGGTAGGGGGAGGGGCGGAGAGGGAGAATCTTAAGCAGACTCCGTGCTGAGCGCAGAGCCCAGCTCGGGGCTTGATACCACAACCCCGAGATCATGGTCTGAGCCAAAATCAAGAGTGAGAGGCTCAACAGACTGAGCCACCCAGCTGCCCCAACAAATGGTTTTTCAATATACTAATTTCACAGTTGCTTTACCTGGTCTACTCCAACAATCACCCTGATTCTCCATGGCCTACAGTTTGGATCATGTCACCATGGAAGTTGTTCCACTTTGGAATCTTACCTCCCCTTTCCCAGGAAAATAAAAGCAATTAGGCCTAAGTCCCTCCAGACTCCTGTACCCTATACATGTGCTTTCACGTGATTCAGCTATTGGTGGACTTTTGGGTTCTTTCTCTCACTTTCATTCAATAAATTGTGAGCCTCTACCATGGGGCTTACCTAGGCAGTCCTGTTGAGCCAGTTTTAACTACTGCTTATTCTCTGTCGAGACTCCAGTTTATATCTCCATCTCAGTCTACACCTTCATCTGAGGCCTCTTTCTTGAGGTCCAAGTCCAGAATACCTAGCTGTCCTCTAGACATCTCCTCCAGAGTGTTTCACAGGCATTTCAAAATCATCAGTGTCCACCCAAACTGCGTCGCGCTCCTATGGTCCCCATCTCAGTGCATGGAAGCACAGTCCACCCCATCACTTAAGGCAAAAACCTGGGGTTCTCCCTCAGTTTCCTCATCCAAACAATCTCTAAGTCTTGTCCATTCTGCCTTTAAAATATCTCAAGTATCTTCCCACCTCTTAATCGTCACTGCTGGTTAAAGCCATCATCATCTCAGGATGAAACCAGTACAATAGCTTCTCTGACGGACAGTGTGGTTTCATCTCAGTATCCATTCCACACCTCCCTCTTCAAGTCTTGGGGCCCATTCATCCATTCAACAACGGTTTTACTGAGTTCCTCCCACATGCCAGGCGTTCTGTCTTCTTCTTCCCTCATATCTTTCTTCATCTCTCCCCTTCTCTCTCATATCTCCCACATCTCTGTCCACAACTCTTTCCTCTCACCATCTTTATTCACATCATTTGTTTCTTCCCTATGTCTCCACCCACATCCCACATCTCTCCACACATCTTTACCCATTCCCCCCACACCCATTTGCTTGTTCACTCTTCATTCATTCAGCAAATATTTGGTAAGCACCTTCCCTGCGCTTACCAGAGAGGCACCTATCTCTCCATCCCTCTCTTCCCTCATTTCTGTCTACATCTCTTTCTGCCTCTCCATCTTTCCTTATATTTTTCCCGACACATCTCTTTCATCCAACACATCTTTCATGCTCTTTCTCCTCCACTTCTCTCTGGGTGGGGGAATGAGTTAAAGCTGGCAAGGCATTCCCCTTTTTCCTCTGGGAGCTGATCACTCCTTTCCTGAGAAGCCTTCCCAGACTCCACCAAGGCGGACTTGGACCACTCTCAGATGCCCTCAGATTCTCTGTGCCAGATTCTTTATAAAAAAAATTAATCTAAAATATTAAAGGAAAACTAACTTTTAATTTAAAATTACAAAAGACAAAGAGGAGTGAAACCAGATAATTAACAAGCTCGATCTAGGGAAATATGTAGAATCTTTGAAAAACTAGAAAATATGTGTTCTTTTCACATAAAACAAAGATATTTAGAAAAAAAAGAATCAAAATCATATAGAATACAGTTGCTGACCAAAAGCCATGACAATTTTTTTTTTAAAGATTTTTTTTTATTTATTTATTTGACAGAGAGAGAGATCACAAGTAGGCAGAGAGGCAGGCAGAGAGAGAGGAGGAAGCAGGTTCCCCACTGAGCAGAGAACCCGATGCGGGGTTCCATCCCAGGACCCTGAGATCACGACCTGAGCCAAAGGCAGAGGCTTTAACCCACTGAGCCACCCAGGCACCCCTGTATTTTGAAACTTTAGAAACCTATCTCTAAATAACTCAAATGTTAAAGAAAATATAATAATGGAATTTAAAATATTTTGTACTGAACGATACTGAAAATCCTGCCTATCTAAACTGTTGAGGGCTGGGAAACTGCTTCTCCCTCTCCCTCTGTCTCCCCCACCCCCCACCCCACCCCCCTTTCATGCTCTCTTGCTCTCTCTCCCTCTCAATAAATAAATAAATCTTTTAAAAAGGGGGCACGACAGGGTGGCTCAGGTCATGATCTCTAGGTCCTGGGACCAAGCCCCATGTCTAGCTCTCAGCTCAGCAGGGAGTCTGATTCTCCCTCTCCCTCTGCCTCTCCTCCTGCTTATGCTCTCTCTGCCTCTCTCCATCTGTCTCAAATGAATAAATAAAATCTTCAAAAAAATAAAGAAGAAAAAGTTTGAAAGTCATTGAGTTGGACAGTTATTTCAAGAAATTAGAAAAAGAGGGCACCTGGGTGGCTCAGTCAGTTGAATGACTGCCTTTGGCTCAGGTCATGATCCCAGAATTCTGGAATAGAGTCCTACTTTGGGCTCCCAGCTCATCAGGGAGTCTGCTTGTCCCTCTCCCTCTGCCCTTTCCCCCTACTTGCGTGGCTCTCTCTCTTATTCTCAAATAAATAAATCTTTTTTTAAAAAGTTTAATAATAAAAAAAGAAAGAAATTAGAAAAAGAGGGCACCAGGGTGGTTCCGTCGGTTGAGCCCATCTGCCTTGGTTTAGGTCATGATCCCAGAGTCCGGAGATGGAATCCTGCATCAGGCTCCTTGCTCAGCAGGGAGCCTGCTTCCCCCTCTGCCTGCTGCTCCTTCCTGCTTGTGCTCTTATCTGTGCACACACTCTCTCTCTCTCTCTCTCTCTGATAAATAAATAAATGAATAAAATTTTATAAAAAAAAGAAATTAGAAAAAGAGCATAGAGTAATTTTTAAAAATTAAGGAGGAAAAGAATAAAGATACTTTTAGAAATTAATGAAATAAAAAAACAATAGAGCAGGAAACATTTTTAAATATTTTACATATTTATAGACTACTAATATTAAAAATCTCTGACCAAATTGATTATGCAAAAAAGGAAAAGGGAAGAAAAATTCATACACACACAAAAGATAAATAACTTAAAGGGAATTATAATATCAGATACAGTAAATATTTACATTGCAAATTTTGATAAGATGAATAATTTTCTTTTTTTAAGATTTTATTTATTTTTTTGAGAGAGAGAGAGAGAGAAAATGAGTGGGGAGAAGGACAGAGGGAGAAGGAGAAGCAGGCTCCCCGCTGAGCAGGGAGTCCCAAGCAGGGCTCCATCGCAGGACCCCAGGATCATGACTTGAGCCAAAGGTGGCACCCAAGATGAATAATTTTCTAGAAAAATGTATGACCACAGTGACTTAAGAAAAAATGAAAAGGCTGATATACCTATAACCACTAAAGAAATTGAATCAGTTGTTTAAAATTTAGCCATCAATGAGATTCCTGGCTGGCTCAGTGATTTGTGATCTCAGGGTCATGAGTTCGAGACCTATGTTGGGTGTAGAGATTACCTAAATAAATAAATAAGTAAAATTAGGGAAAAAAATTTAACCATCAAAAAAATCACCAAGCACAGATAGTTATGAAACCTTTAAGACAGATCATTCCAGTCATATAACGATTATTCTAGTGATCAGGAAACAGGAAAACTTTCTCAATTTACTTCATGAGATTAATGTAATCTCGATACAAAAGCCAGGCAATGGTGATCTGAGAAAGTAAAATTATGAAACAATTTCACTCATGAACATAAATGCCAGAAAAAAAGAATGTAATAAAAATTTTAACAGGGGTGTCTGGATGGCTCAGATCAGGATCTTCCTTTCAGCTCAGGGCATCATCTCAGGGTCCTGGGATGGAGCCCCATGTCGGACTTCCTGCTCACTGGGGAGCCTGCTTCTCCTTCTCCCTCTGCTGCTCCTTCTGCTTGTATTCTCTCTCTGTCAAATAAATAAATGAATTATTTAAAAAATAGGGATGCCTGGGTGGCTCAGTGGGTAGAGCCTCTGCCTTCATCTCGGGTCATGATCTCGGGGTCTTGGAATGGAGCCCCACATCGGGCTCTCTGCTCGGTGGGGAGTCTGTTTTCCCCTCTCTCTCTGCCTGCTGCTCAGCTTACTTGTGATCTCTCTGTCTCTCTCTTTCTCTCTGTGTCAAATAAATAAATAAATAAAAATTTTAAAAAATAATTTAAAAGTATATTAACAAACCTAAACCAGAATTGAATAAATAATATAAAACAGCTTAACCAAGGGCGCCTGGATGGCTCAGTCTATTAAGCGGCTGCCTTTGGCTCAGCATGATCCCAGGGTCCTGGGATGGAGTTCCGAATGGGTCTCCCTGCTCAGCAGAGATTCTGCTTCTCCCTCTCCCTCTGCCTGGCGCTCTGCCTACTTGTGCTCTCTTTCTATCTCTCTGTCAAATAAACAAATAAAATCTTTAATAAAAACAACAACAACAACTTAACCAAGCAGTCTTTATCCTAGGAAAATAATTCACTGTTCATGCACTTCCCAATTCTGTCCATACAATTAATTCATTACATTAATAGATTAAGGAGGAAAATCCATGTGACTATCTCAGTCAATACAGTAAAAGCATTTCACAACTTTTATTCATGATAATAACTACTCAAATTTTAAAAATAGAAAAAAAAAAAAACATTTCGGGTGCTTGGGTGGTTCAGTAAGTTAAGGTTCTGCTTTTGGCTGCTCAGGTCATGATCCCAAGCTCCTCGGATCAAGCCCCACATTGAGCTCCCTGCTCAGCCAGGAAGCCTGCTTTTCTCTCTCCCTCTCTTTGCCCCTCCCCCTTGCTCATACTCATGCTATTTCTCTCTCAAATAAATAAATAAAATATTCTTTAAAAAGAAAGAAAACAGAAAGAATAACTTTCTTTAAAAAGAAAGAAAATTTCACAACAGTCATTTATGATTTAAAAAATTTTCAATGTATATTATGTCTTCATTCTCCCATGAAATTTAGTGTTCATTTTTGAAATAGTTTTGCATTTTTCTTCTGAATCTTTCTTCCTGTTCCCATCCCTACCCTCTTGTTATCCACCATCTGTTCACCGAGTACTTGAATTTCTGATATGTGTCCTTACTTCACTGTTAAAGGACTATACCAAGTTTTGTTGTTTTTCAGTTCATGATGGAATTTTGGGCTGTGATTTCCACCAGCTTTTGGCAATGTATTTCTGGTGTGTTGTCATCTGTCAGTAAATTGTGTTGCTCTTTTTTTTTTTTAGTTTAAATTCAGTTTAGTTAACATATATTGTATTATTAGTTTCAGAGGTAGAATTTAGTGATTCATCAGTTGCATGTAACACCCAGTGCTCATTACATCACGTGCCTTCCTGAATGCCATCACCCCTCCCCCCACCCAACTGCCTTCCAGTGTAGCATCCCTGTTTGTTCCCTATAGTTGAGAGTCTCTTATGGATTTTTTTCTTTTTATTAAATTTTTCCTTCCCTTCCCCATGTTCATCTGTTTTGTTTCTTAAATTTTACATATGAGTGAATTTATATGGTATTTGTGTTTCTCTCACTGACTTATTTTGCTTAGCATAATATCCTCTAGTTTCATCCATGTCATGGCAAACGGCAAGAGTTTGTGTTGCTCTTTTTCACTTTTTTTCTCATGTTAACCAAACAGAATCTCTGTTCATTTCTTTTTTTTTTTTTTTTCTTTTTTAAAGTAACCTCTGTGCTCAACATGGCGCTCAAACTCAAGACACTGAGCTCAAGAGTTGCATGCTCTATGAACTGAGCCAGCCAGGTATCTTTTTTTTTTTTAAGATTTTATTTATTTATTTGAGGAGCACCTGGGTGGCTCAGTGGGTTAAGCCTCTGCCTTCTGCTCAGATCATGATCTCAGGGTCCTGGGATCGAGCCCTGCATGGGGCTCTCTGCTCAACAGGGAGCCTGCTTCCCCCCTCTCTCTCTGCCTGCCTCTCTGCCTGCTTGTGATCTCTCTCTCTCTCTCTCAAATAAATAAATAAAATCTTTAAAAATTTATTTATTTATTTATTTATTTGAGAGAGAGAGTGAGCGAGAGAGAGAACACGAGTAGGGGGAGCAACAGAGGCATAGGGAGCAACAGAGGCATAGGCTCCCCACGAGCAGGGAGCCCAAGTGGGGCTGGATCCCAGGATCCTGGGATCATGACCTGAGTCAAAGGCACACACTTAACCGACTGAACCATCCAGGAGTCCCCTGCTGGCACTTTCTGAGATGTGGCCCCTCTGGATCTCTTTGGACATTTCAAAACATTCTCTCTCCACCTTTACCAGTACTTTTTTTTTTTTTTAAATTTATTTCTTTGACAGAGAGAGCGCGCGAGCGAGCGAGAGAGCACAAGCAGGGGGAATGGCAGGCAGAGGGAAAAGGAGAAGCAGGCTCCCGCAGAGGAGGGGGAGCCCAATGTGGGACTCGATCCCAGGATCCCGGGATCATGACCTGAGCCAAAAGCAGACACTTAAGCAACTGAGCCACCCAGGCACCCCCAACTTTACCAGTACTTGAAAGCATTTGGTCAGTCTTGTGCTCAGCCTCTCCTTGGGCTAAGGCATTTCCTCTCAGGAGGGAATATTTGCTTTCTTCAGAGGTGACACTTGGACCCTCCCTCTCTCCCTGATTTTCCCTGAGGCACTGCTGGGGACTGCCTGTTGGATATGGAATCTGGGCACACAAACATGGGACTTGGAGTCTAGGTATGCTGTGAAAATGTAGCACTCATGCCCTTGTGTGCGTGTGTGTGTGCGCGCGCGCGCACACAATCTCCTTATCTGAGTATGGTTTCCAGGAGATAAAAGGTCAAATTTGGGAATAAATTGCTGCCATGCTCCCCTCAAAGTCCTAAAAGGAGATGTTTTATTTTATTTTTTTTTTTAAGATTTTATTTATTTATTTGACAGAGAGAGATCACAAGTAGGCAGAGAGGCAGGCAGAGAGAGAGGAGCAAGCAGGCTCGCCACTGAGCAGAGAGCCCGACGCGGGGCTCTATCCCGGGACGCTGGGATCATGACCCGAGCTGAAGGCAGAGGCTTTAACCCACTGAGCCACCCAGGCGCCCCTGTTTTATTTTTTCTTAAAGATTTTATTTATTTATTTTCAGGAAAGAGGGAGAGTGAGCCAGTGCACAAGCAGGGGGAGCTTAAGCAGGATCCCCTCTGAGAAAAGAGCCCAATGCAAGCCAAAGGCAGAGACTTGACTGACTGAGCCAAACAGGCGCCCAAGGAGATGTTTTCTTTTTTAATTTTTAAAAGATTTTATTCATTTATTTGACCGAGACAGAGAGAGAGACAGCAAGAGAGGGAACACAAGCAGGGGGAGGGAAAGAGGGAGAAGCTTCCTACTGAGCAGGGAGTCTGATGTTGATGTGGGGCTACATCCCAGGACCCTGGGATCATGACCTGAGCCCAAGGCAGACGCTTAACCACTCAGCCATTCTGGTGACCCCCACCAAGGAGATGTTATAGAAAAGCGAACGTTTTCAGTAAGGCTGATGCTTCTCTGCCTTGCTTCAGGGAGAGCATCTTGTTAACCAAGCTCCTGAGTCTGGTGCATGCATACACCAGGAAGCCCTTTTGCCCATTTACAGTGAGAAGTAAAGCTTCAGAATTCTGTTTCTTCCCAGCCCCGCACACTCACTTACACACGCACACTGTATCAGTCCGAGTCCCAGTAGGAAACAGCACCTTCAAATTAGGCTGATTGGAGGGCGCCTAGGTGGCTCAGTCAGATGGGTGTCTGCCTTCATCTCAAATCATGATCCTGGAGTCCCAGGATTGAGACCTTCTCAATGGGAGTCTGCTTCTCCCTCTGCCCCCAACGCTGCTCATGCACTCTCTCGCTCTCTTTCAAATAAATAAATTTTTTAACATTTTTTTAAAAAATTAGGCTAATTTGAGGAACTAGTTTATTTACAAAGGTGAATGGAGTATAGGGGAATCCCAAGGGATATTGCCACCCCAGGTCCAAAGGGATGAGGGGAGAAAGAGATTACAGCAGCAACTCTTCCTCAAGTTGTATCACAGATGTATTTGGCATTCTAATAAAGCATAAAGTAAAAAATATACATAACAAAGTAAATCAATTACATTGAATTCCAGTTACCAAAATAGTAATAAAAGTTGTAATGTTCGCTTAGTTGGAAGAGCACGCAACTCTTGATCTCAGGGTTGTGAGTTTCAGCCCCACATTGGGTTGGAGATTACTAAAAATAAATAAATAAATAACTTCAAAAAGAAGTTAGAAGATAGAATAAATCATGTACTTTAATAAATCATGTACTTTAATACCACGTTATATAAAAGATAAGACATTTAAAATACAGGCAGTGGGTGCCTGGGTGACTCAGTTGGTTAAGTGTTTGCCTTTGGTTCAGGTCATGATCTTGGGGTCCCAGAATTAAGCCCTGCATCAGGCTACCTGCTCAGCAGGGAGTCAGCTTCTTCCTCTCCTTCTGCAGCTCCCCCTGGTTGTGCATGCTGGCTCTCTCTCATAAGTAAATAAAAAATATTTTTAAAAAATTAAAATATAGGTCAGTTGAGCCCCACATTGTGGCTAGAGTTTACTTTAAAAAATTGTAGAAGTGGATAAAGCTTTCTGTATTCAAATGAACATTATTATTTACAATAATGGAAAAATAACTTCATCAGTGATGCAGTTAGGGCACCCAGCTGGCTCAGTCAGTAGAGTACATGACTCTTGATCTTGGGGCCGTGAATTTGAGCCCCACCACGTTGCGGGTAGAGTTCGCTTAAAATACAGGCACCTTGAAGTTATATTTTAATAAATAAAGACACATTAGTGCAAACTATATTATTGCTTGGCTTGAACAAGGACTTTAAACTGTGGGGCCCACTGGTTGGCTCAGTTAGAAGAGCAGGCAACTTTTGGTCTTAAGGCTGAGAGTTCAAGCCCCATGTTGGGTGCAGCGATCACACAAATAAACTTAAAAATAATAATAACATAAAAAGAATTTAAAACTGTGATGTGGTTTTGACAAGCAACACATGTAATGTTGAATATGAGAAAGGGGTGTACATTTTTTCCCTTCCAAGTTCACAGACCCCCTGACATCTATCTCCTGGGTTACTGAAACCAAGAGGAAGCTAGAGCTTTGCAGTGCAGGTCGCCTGGAGAGAAACACAGCCCATAAGTGGAGGTTTCTGCCAGCCTGAGGTGAGCTCTTGGGAAGGGAGCCAGAAGAACGAACACCCGCGGCTTAATGTCTTCCCTCCTGCTATTTTCCTGCTAGGCTCTCCAATAGCCAAAACCAACTGGAAGCGAGAGGTGCCCTTGATGTGCTCGGTACAGGTTAGCCTCCTGTGGCAGAGAGCAGAGTGGGAGAGGGAAGGTAGAGGGGCAAACAGGACACACACACCAACAAGTTTTCTGGCCCGTGTATGCTTTTCCTGTAAGCACACTCCATGGGGCCTAATTCTAAGCAGCAATTCCCCCTGGAGAGCATGGAATCGTAACAAGAGCCCGAAGCAACAAGGGGCCGGTTCACAGGGATTCTAATCAAATGGGGTCCTTCTGGTGGGTCATTTCTTGAGCCTGCTCAGCGTTGTCTCCCTGACAGCTTGGCTGGACACGAACACGCCTGGTCTCTGTGACTCCTCCTTTTCTTCTTCCTCCAAAGCCCCACCTCCCACTAACCCATGCTTAAGCTACCTTGACACCTTCAGTCTGGGTTCAGCAAGGCTCACAGGCTCGGGCACCTCTTTCCCCACAACGACTCTCACACTTGACCATGTATCAGAAGCACCTGAGGCACTGGTTAAAAACCTATTGTCAGGCCCCACCCCCAGAGTCTCTGATTCAGTAGCTCTGAGCTGAGGCCCAACCAGGCACATTTCTAACACATTTCCACCTAATGCTGCAGGAAGGGCCAGTCCCAGAGAGCCACTGTTTTAAGGAGCTTCTGCATTATCTCTGCTCAGATCCAGATTTTGCAGCCTGTCAGGGAGCTATCTACTTTCCTTATCTCCGTGTTCTCATGGATTCCTCAAAGTTGCCCCCTAATGCACCCCCCAACCATTTCTAACCCTTACCCAGAAGTCCCCCTTCACCCCTGCTACTAGGAGCCAGCCTTCTCTGTCACCATGGGGGCTGGGTCCCTGAGTCTGTGGGCGACGTCTTCTAGCATGTCTGTTCTTCTTCTTTTTCTTCTTCTTCTTTTTTTAATTTTTTTTGTTTATTTGCCAGAGAGAAAGAGGGAGAGCACAAGAGAACTGCAGGCAGAGGGAGAAGCAGGCTCCCTGCTGAGCCACGAGCCCAATGCAGGACTCAATCCCAGGACCCCAGGATCATGACCTGAGCCGAAGGCAGAGGCTTGATTGACTGAGTCACTCAGGCAACGCTTGTATGTTTGTTCTTCACAGGCTTTCCCCACATCTGTGTTTAGGCTGGATTTTGTTCTCCACTCTTTTGCCCTTCTAGATACTCTTACTCTCCACTTTTGCCCCGTGTCAGAGTAGCTGTTACTTTATCCCAGAAAGCTTCTCTGAGCATCTAACTCTATACCCATATGATAGTCTGCCAAACCATTCTTGATGGAAAGAATAGTCTCGGAGGCAGTCTCATCCTAAATACAGGCCAGAGCCTTCCCAATGGCCTATAAGGCCCTACACAATCTGACCTCATCTCCTGCCTGTTTCCGCTCATACACCTGGCTCCAGCTACACTGGCCATCCTGCCTGCTTCACAAACACTCCAGCTATCCTGACATGTCCTTACCTCAGGACCTTTGCACTTGTCTGAAATGCTCCTCTCTCATATAGCTACATGGCTTATTTCCATACCTCTTGAAATTTTTTCTTAAGATTTTATTTTTAAGTAATCTCTACACCCAGCATGGGGCTCAAACTGACAACCCTGAGATCAAGAGTCACATGCTGCACTGAGTTAGCCAGATATTCCCCTACTTGAAATCTTTGTTCAAATATTTTCTCAGAGAAGCCTCTCTGATCACCCTCTTTAAAACTGCAGTCCCGGGCACCTGGGTGGCTCAGTCAGTTAAGCATCTGACTTCAGCTCAGATCATGATCCCAGGGTCCTGGGATCAAGTCCCCCCACAGGCTTACTGCTCAGCAGGGAGTCTGCTTGTCCCTCTCCCACTCCTTCTGCCCTGCCCCAGCTCAAGCTCTTTCTCTCTCAAATAAATAAATAAAATATTTAAAAATAATAAAAAGAAAATAATATAAAAATAAAACAGCAGTCTACCACAGTACTTCCGATCCCCCTTCCCTACTTTGTTTTTCTGCATAGGTACTTGCCACCTTTAATATGTTTATTATTTTTAGAATTTTTTTTATTTGTAAGTAATCTCTACATCCACTGTGGGGCTTGAACTCCAAGATCAAGAGTCACATGACTCCACTGACTGAGCCAGCCAGGCATCCCAATATGTTTATTTTTATGGTCTGTCTTCCACAGTTAGACTGTTCATGAGGACAAGAGCCTGCATGTGTTTGGATCACTGAGGTGGCATTCCAGTGTGCCCTTGATAATTATTTGTCAAATGAAAATATGAATAAAGAAATGAATTCCCCCCACTAGGCGCTGAGACCTGAGTGTAGGGTTGCAGCTTTCTCTGAAAGGAGAGAGGCAGCTACAGTAAAGGGAAGTCCAGAATTCTGAGTTCACCCCAGCATGTCCCCCCACTTGCATGGGTCAGGGAGAAGGCAGTGAGAAGTGAATGCTCCCAGCTGCAGAAAGGGAAGTAATGTGAAGGCGAGAGGAGAAGGAAAGGTGTCTGCATCGATGCTGGCGCAGGGTGGGTGGAGCTCTGGGTGGGGAGTTTGTGGTTTATTTATTTATATATTTATTTAAGATTTATTTGTTTGTTTATTTGAGAGGGGGATGTGCAGAGCGAGAGGGAGAGAGAGAATCTCAAGCAGGCTCCCCACTGAGCAGGGAGCCCCCTGCAGGGATAGATCTCATAATCCTGAGAAACCAAAAGTCATACAGTCAACCGACTGAACCACCCAGGCACCCCTGGGTGGTGAGTTTGAACAAAAACGTCTCAGTGAGGGGAACATGCTAGCCTCTTCTCCCCTGGAAGTGACTACCTATACAACAAAAAAAGGAAACAGGGTGTGAATGGGGAAGACATTTTTTAGAGGCAACTTACCCACTCTATTGAACCCGTGGTAACTGACACCGAATCACACACATGCACGTGCGCAGGCACAAGTACACACACACATACACACACTCACACACACATACACATACCCCTAACATCGGCTTCACCCCCGGCTCTTGTGTCCACAAATACTGTCTCTCTCAGCACCACTTTCAGTTCCCCCAGAGAATCTACTTAAATTCTTGAATGCCTGAGCTCTGCAGATTTCACGAACTAATTCAGGGAAGATAAGATGAGCAGGTTTCATTGCACATCTTAAAGCGAACAAATACGACTCATGTGTTAGGCACTGCCCTATTTCCAAGTGCCCCAGACCCGGAGAGAGGTTTCTCTCCCTTTCCTACCCTACACTGTCTCGCCATCCTTTTAGATCTGCCTGTGGACTTCAGATTTTTCTCCCATTCACATCATAGAAAAATCCAGTTAGCCCTTCCTTGGCTGTGTACCCAAACCTGTGTGCCCAGACTCGTGACACCTGACAAAATGCAAGCTTTAAGACTTACCTGACCCTTCAGACCAGTTCAAAGACCATTTATTTGTTCCGGAGAGTAAATACCCCTCCCCCGCACTTCCAGGGGCTTCTTTCCTTCCTGCACAGACTGGGCTCTCCTTAAGAGGAATTTAGAAGAATGTTATTTTCTCACCTCAATCCTAGAGCCGCTGGCCCCTTCCTCCTCGGGTGCTCGTGTCAGCAGAAGCTGAGGGGGAAGTGAGGCCTGGGACTGGAGGAGGAGGGAATGAGGGGAAAGGGGAAGTTCAGGAGGGAGACCTCAGAGAAGGCTGACGGGAGAGGAGAGCCAGCAGACAGAGCTCCAGCTCGGTCTCTATCCACCTACTGGTCTCTCCATCAGCATCTACTGAGCTATGAGCCAAACCAGGGATTTACAGGGTAAGGAAGGTAGAAGAGGCAGAGCCTAAAATGAGAGCAAGGAGATGGACAGACCTGGGCAGGCCTAGGAGGTGGTGAGCAGGCCTAGGAGGGCAGAACTGTGATGACCCTGGGCTGGTGTGGAAGAAAGAAGAGGAATGGGGGGTGAGGAAACATTAATCTCTGTGTCCCCTCAGGAGGAAAAGCCTTTGGGCTGCTGAAGGCCCAGCAGGAAGAGAGACTGGATGAAATCAACAAGGTAAAAGAAGATCTAATGGGGCAGGGCCTGGGGGGAAGGGGCCCCTGAACCAGGGGACATACCCTGGCTCTTGCTTTCTCCCCACAGCAATTCCTGGATGATCCCAAATATAGCAGTGATGAGGATCTGCCCTCCAAACTGGAAACCTTCAAGAGTGAGGGGGAAACTGAAGGGGCAGAGTGGGGAGTGAGGAGGGTGGGATTTCCTCAAGAACAGAGAAGGGACCGGAGAGACACAGAGTCTACATGTGTGGTGGGAAAAAAGGAGACTGCCTCCGTTGTTCCCCCTTGTTGCAGTCTCTTTCCTTGGGCTGCCGCTCTTAGCACCTTCTCTGGTTCCCTACACCTTAATAGGGCCCCTTAACCCCACCCACACTTCCTCTGCCTGCCCTACCTCCCCCTTCCACATCTTCCCCTCCTAGCACTTGGTCAGTGGCCCTTTTCTCAATCCCCTGTGCTGCCCCTCCCTGGGACCCTCCAGCCAGTGCTTACCCTATCTGCTTTCTCCCCTCACCCAGAGAAATACATGGAGTTTGACCTGAATGGAAACGGAGATATCGGTGAGAAAAGGGTGATGGGGGCATGTGCAGACCCAAGAAGAGGGAGGTCTCTCCTACCGTGCTTATCCCTGGTGGCTTGGGAGAGGGCCCAGCTACCAGAGTCGGAGGGAAAAGAATGGGAATGGGAAGGGGAAGACAGAGTGAGAGAGGATCCCCTCTTCTCATCCCCTCTCCTCTGCCTCTAGATATCATGTCCCTGAAGCGGATGCTGGAGAAACTTGGGGTCCCCAAGACCCACATGGAGCTCAAGAAATTAATCAGGGAGGTGTCTGGCAGCTCTGGGGAGACTTTCAGCTACTCTGACTTCCTCAAGATGATGCTGGGCAAGAGATCTGCCATCCTAAAAATGTGAGGGTCTAGTGCCAACCTTTCCTATGCTTACCTGTTTTCTCCTCAACCCTACCCCCATCCCCAGGCTCACCCATACATTACTCAGCATCCATTTCTTCCCTTCTTTGAGGGACCCTTCCAAGTTCCTAGCCCTATCCATTGTTCTGGTCCCTGCAGCCCCCAGCATGGCCATCCCTACTCTTCTTCCTTCTCCTCCAACCATAATAACCCCTGTCCTCTTCGAGACTTTCATAGTAGCCTAAGATTTATTCTCTCGAGAACACAGTCCCCTGATCCCTCTGTCTCTTCCCATCTCAACTAGGATCCTGATGTACGAGGAGAAAGCGAGAGAACAGGAGAAGCCAGCAGGTCCCCCAGCCAAGAAAAATATCTCTGAGTTGCCCTGATTTGTGGTAGGGGAGATGTGGTGAGATTGATGGGACTTCCAAAGACCCCAACATGGAAAAACGGCACAGAATTGTGGGCCAGAGGTACACTAAATTAAATAAACTATCCTTCTCCAGATCAAGTCAGTTTGGTCTCCGTTTGGGGGGATTTTTTTCCCTTGGTCTGGGAAGAAGTAAAGCATCATTGAGGGAAGGGCAGCAAAGGATTTGCCCATATGAACAATCCACCCACAATTTTGTAATGTGTCAACTATAGCAGATGGTTTTGTACTTCAAGGGAGATTCCAGATATATGATAGCCTTGTTCTCAAGGAATTTAGATGGGACAAAAAGACATGTACAGAAAAAAAAAATCACCCAGGCCCATGGGGAAGAGCAAAGATTCTCTCTTTTTTTTCCCTAAGATTTTGCTTTTTTCTTTTTTTTTGACAAAGCAAGAGATCACAAGTATGCAGAGAGGCAGGTGGAGAGGGGAGTGCAGGCTTCCTGCCGAGCAAAGAGCCCAATGCGGGGCCCGATCCCAGGACCCTGAGATCATGACCTGACTGAAGGCAGAGGCTTAACCCACTGAGCCACCCAGGCGCCCCTAAGATTTTGCTTTTTTTAAGTAATCTCTACACCCAATGTGAGGCTCCAACTCACAACCCCTAGATCAAGAGTTACATGCTCTATTGACTGAGCCAGTCAGGGGCCCCAAGCAAGGGTTATCTTGAACCAATATTCTCCATCACTAGTCTTTGTTTACCTGACAAAATCACTAAACCTTTCTCAGTCTTTCATCTGAAAGTGGGGATAGTATGATCTATCTCACAGTGTCTGATGTATCAGAAGCCCTCTATAATGTTTAAAACTTGAATGGATGGATAAAAGAACTGATGATGCTATTGAATTGAGTAAAAGGTTCACAAAACTATAACACCTGATAACTTAAGCACTAAATGAGTCAGTGAGGTCCTTTTAGGGGACAAGCTGCCGAACTGAGTCTAATGAAGGGAAAGGGGGCTTCTATTTGGAGGATACTGAGAACAGATACTGGGGATACAGATACTTGGATGGCAGAAAGGATTAAAAAGCCAATCCCAGAGAAGGAACCTCAGAGTTCCCAAGCCTTCAGTGAGGCTATTCCTGGACCTTTCCTCCCAACAGGTCCAGATGAGTTAACTCTAGCATTCCCCAGTCTCTGGCCACTTTTTCAGATTTCCTGACTTTCTGGGAAGGATAATCTGATTATTATCCCAGGTAATAATCTAATTATTACCCCAGCTTGTTTCCTGTACTGAGAACAGGAGTGTTGGCTCTTCCCAGTGGTGAAGCCAGGTTAGCCTCCTAAAATGTGCTACAGTAACTGTGTGGCACTTCAGATGAGGAAGAGATCACTGCAAGTTGGATAAAATGCTGAATATAACAAAATCAATAGCTATTGAGCACCCACCCTATACCACCCTGAATGCTTTCTGTGTACTAATTCTCTTAATCTTTGCAACAACCCTGGTGACACCAAGGAGGATACAAAGGAGCTGGAGCTTAAATAATTCGTTCATTCAGGATAAATAAATTGGGTTCTAGTCATATATCAGACTATTATTACACAGCAACAAGGATGAACAAGCCACAACTACATGCAACAGTATGGATGGATTTCCTCAACATAATGTTGAGCAAAAGAAGTCAGACACAGGAGAACCCTTACTATACAATGCCATCTGTACAAAGTACAAGAGAGGGCAAAACTGACATATGTTGTTATAGGGGCACCAGGGTGGCTCAGTCATTAGGCGTCTGTCTTTAGCTCAGGTCATGATCCCAGGGTCCTGGGATCAAGCCTCACATCAGGCTCCCTGCTCAGAGGGAAGCCTGCTTCTCCTTCTCTCACTCCCCCTGCTTGTATTCTTTCGTTGTGTGTCTCTCTGTCAAATAAATAAATAAAATCTTTAAATATATATATATATATATATATATATATATATATAGTTATAAGGATAGTACTAAGCCTTGGGGGAGGGTGGTAACTGGAAGAGGCTCTCTAGCAGCTTCCATGGTGCTAGTCAAGGTTTTATTTTTGGCTACATGTTCTGCTCATTTTGTGAAAATTCATCAAAAATAAATAAATATAATATGCTTTGATAAAAAGACTTTAAAATCATTTATTGGGCGTGGGAAGTGCCTGGGTGGCTCAATCAGTTAAGTGTCTGCCTTTGGCTTGGGTCATGATCCCAGGGTCCTTGGATCAAGCCCTGAGTTGGACTCTCTGCTCATTGGGGAGCCTGCTTCTCCCTAGGTCTGCCCCTCCTCCTGCTCCTGTGCGCTCACGCACGCTCTCTCTCTCTTCACCTCTCTCTCTCTGTCAAATAAATACATAAAATCTTAAAAAAATCATTTATTGGGCATCAACCTTGTACCATTCCTTATTCTAGGTGCTTGGGTTATAAGAGTCACAAAACAAAGATCCTTGCCATTGTGAAGATTATACTCTGTTGTGGAAAATGGTATGAGAAGAGGACACACAACAAACAATAACTATAATTTAAAATTTATATGATGTTAGAAGAAAAAGTAGAGCAGGTTAAAGGGGTTCAGGGGTAACATGATGGTCAGGGAAGATTAAAATTTTGAATGTGTAATCAGGGTAGGCCTCATTGAGAAGATGACCAACACTGTACAAAGACATCATGGAGGTAAAGGAGTAAGGGTCGTGGGTTTTGCGGGGAAGGGTCAACTTGGCAGAGGAAAGAGAAGCAAAAGGGCTCCAAGGTGAGACATGCCTGGCAGAAGTAGGGAAAGTGATAAAATCAGGGGACCAAATCATTTAGGGTCTTGTAGGCCACTCTACGGACTTTGAGAGAGACTGAGAGGCTTTGTAGGACTTCGAGCAAGGGAGTCCTTTAAGGCCTCCTCTGAGAAAAGGCCCACTTTGGCTGCAGTGCAGAGAACAGGCAGTAGGGGCAGGGACAGACTAAAGGCAAGTTAGGAGACTGTTACTGTAACCCAGGTGAGAAGAGATCAAGGTGGAAGCAGTGTAAATGAATTGGCTGGATTCTGGATATTTTCTCAAGACAGCAGTTCCTGACTGATTAAAAGTGGGGAGTGAAATAAAGAAGGGAGTCCATGAAGATTCCAGGGTTTGTTTGTTTTTTGTTTTTTTAAAGATTTAATTTATTTATTTGACAGACAGAGATCACAAGTAGGCAGAGAGGCAGGCAGAGAGAGGAAGGGAAGCAGGCTCCCCACTGAGCAGAGAGCCCCATGTGGGGCTTGATCCCAGGACCCTGGGATCATGACCTGAGCTGAAGGCAGAGGCTTTAACCCACTGAGCCACCCAGGCGCCCCGAAGATTCCAGGGTTTTTGCCTTAACTATAATTTTTAAGTTGCCATCAGCTGATATGACAAAGGCTGTGGAGAGAGCAAATTTTGAGGAGATCAAATGTTCAGTGTTGGACATATTGAATTTGAAATGATCTGTTAGAAAACCAAGTGGAGATGTCAAGTACATATCTGTGTATCCGAGTCTGGAGTTTGTCAGAGAGGTCTTCAGTGAAGATATGAATTTGGGAGTCGTCAGCACATAAATGCTATTTCAAGACATAAGACTGATGTCCTTTTAGCACACTGGCTAAAAAATTGGGGTGAAGGCTTGGCTGGAGTTGGTTTAAGAATGAATGACAGGGGGCACCTGGGTGGCTCAGTTGTTAAGCAGCTGCCCTCAGCTCAAGCCCTGATCCCAGAGTCTTGGGATTGAGCCCTGCATCGGACACCCAGCTCAGCGGGATGTCTGCTTCTCCATCTCCCATTCCCCTTGCTTGTGTTCCCTCTCTCACTGTCTCTCTCTGTCAAATAAATAAATGTTTTTTAAAAAAGGAAAGAATGACTGACAGGAGGGAAATTGGTGACAGTGAGGGTGGATAACTCTTCCAAGAAATTTTGCTGTGGTAGGAGACCAGGGAGAGAGGGACACGGGAATCATTTCAAATGCTTAACAACTGCATATCAACTATCTTAATGTGCCTCAGGATAAAATTCTTATCAGATTCTTGCGAATTTTCCGGCTCTCACTTTCCATAATGGACAGGCAGTCACTTAATTTAGTCACACCAGCGGAAGCACAGGTCGCCAAAACCATGCCTCTGCTCATCAGTTCACTGGGCCTGAGCCTACCTCTCCTCAAACTTGGCTAAATCCTGACTAGCTCTTCACATTTCTTAATAAAATCCACGTTTTTCTAGAAGCATTCCTGAACCTCCCCAGGCAGGATCTGATTTTATTCCTCTACTTTCATAATATATTGTGGATCTCTCTCACGCCTTCGAAACAGTTTTCGAATGATTTGCTGAACGGGTAGTAGGTCTGATTGGAGCACAGTAATAGGAGAGACAAAGGAGGGAACTAGCACATTTCGTAGAATTAAACCCATTCTGAAGGGAATGCAAACTGCCAATAATATCAGATATACAAATATATTAATAAAAATTATAGATTAAATTAAATGTCTTAGTCACTGGTTGCCGATATGTTGATGAAGAGGTCATTCCTATCCTAACTTTGTTCAAATGATTTGCATGTATTATGCAAATAAATAGAACTAGCAAAAGAATGCCTACACTGCATGGGGCCGACGACACCCTCCCCTGTACCTCAGGATTGGCCTGTCTATCCACTTCATTTGCATGACGTGATTTAATAACTAGAAGGCCCGCCTCTCTGATGCTTTCACCTCTCGCGAATGTACGCGTGAGTCGGAACTCTTCCCTCGTTACGTAAGCTCCGCCCCCCACCCCGGCAGCTAATCCCTTCCGCCTCCTGCTCTTTCTTCATCTCCTTTGCTGAAAGCGCTGCCAGTCTTCCATCGTTTCGTTCCACTCTTGGCGTCCCTACGTCTCTCCGCTCCCATCTTTCCACGAACGCACGACGCACGCTCCGCCCCTTCTTCCCCCCCCCCCCCCCCACCCTCCCGCATTCGTCGTGCAAATCCTGCGCCGTAACCGCCGGGCGGACTGCCACTGCATTCCCGCCCCTCTACGCGTCTTAACGGCCGACGCCGGGGGCGCGTCTCTTTAGCCAACCGGCATCCTAGCGCCTGAAAGTCCCTCCTCTTTATGCAAATAACCTATGCCTGCTCTGCACACCCTGCTTTTTTTTTTTTTTTCAAATAAGGCCAGCCCTCGAAGTAAAGAGGGATAGGGTAGAAGGTGCCCCGCCCTTTATGCAAATAAGGGGGCGTGTCATACGCTGAGGGAGGCGGGGGGGGGGGGTGCTCCCGGGGGCGGCGGTTGCCCGGATGGGCCGTTAGTCGGAGCCTAGCCGCGGAGTGAGCGAGGGAGACGGGAGGAGCCGAACCCGGCGCCATCCGCCGCCATCCGCCCCCGCCCCACCGCCATCCCACTTCGGGGACCCCCTAGGCCCCGGTCCCGGACCCCCGCGCACCCGGCCAGGTGAGTCTGGGGAGCCGAGTGCTAACGCCCTTTTCCGGCGCGGGAGCGGTGGTGGCGGCGGCGGCGGTGGCGGGCAGGCGGCGGGGGTGGGGGGGAGGAGAAGCTACCATTAGCCGCCGCCATTTTGTCCTCCTGCTGCCGGGGCCTGCCTGCCCCTCCCCCTCTGATACCCCAGCTTGGTACCCGGACCTCCAATCCCTCACACAGAGTCTGTGGCCTGCCCTTAACCACCCACATTCTTGGCTTCATGGGGCGACCCCCTCCTCTGGGCCCTGAGCTCCCCACCCTCAGCTATGCTCTTGGCCTCTTCACCCCATCTGTGGGTCCCCTTCCCCGCCGCCACTCTGGGGTGGGCCGCGCCCGCGGATCCTCGGAGAGTCTCCTTTCCTCCATGTTGGGCCACCCTCCCATCCACCCAGTACTTGGGTTCCCCTTTCTTGACGCCCCTCTTCGCGTCGAGTCACTCCCACCCTGGAACCTGCTTTTATTCTACATCTTTGCTTTCTATGTTCCTCAGTCTTTCTGTGCTTTTTCATTTTTCCTGTTTCCTTTCTCTGTCTCACCCCCCTTTTTTTTTCTTGGTTGTCTTGACATTGCCCTCTTATTTTGCTCTGTATCTTTTCTTTATTATTTCTGGTTAAGTGTATTATTTTCCACCTCCTTTCATGTTGACCCTTTTTTATTAGTGTTGCTCCACTATTTGTCTATCCCCTTTTCCTTCATGTATTTATGTTTCAAAGATTAGAGTCTTTAAACATCTATAGGGCAAACCCCGCTCTTTATCTTACCTGTCTAAAAGTTTTCCCTTTTATCCTGATGTTACTCAGTTTTTTATCTCGGGTCTGCCTGGATTTCCCACCACCTCCCATCTCTTTCCTGTACGCCATTCCTTCCTACAAATGAATGCCTGGTCACTCAGGAACCCACTGACGATGCAGAGTTTGGCCTGCTTGGGGAGGAAGGGATATTGGGAAAAGAAATGACTGCTGATGAACATTCTTACTGAGGGGAGGAAAATGAAGTTCATCTGGCTTTGGCCCCATGGTTACAGAGTGTGCTGGAGGTGGCTCCGTAATGTTTTGTTTTTTTCACATCTGCATAGGGTAAGCAGAGCCCATCAGTGTTTTCATCTGGAGACCAGATTTTTTTTTTTCCAGGAGCTGGGATGGGGGCAAGTATAGGAAAAAAATGGGGTGAATATTCCAAATACTAGGGGTTTTGTAGCTTGGGAGTATGTAGAACCCCAATTCCATGAGGAATTATCTGGCACCAGCCCCCAGTCTGGCTGAGCAAGCTCATAAAATCGTTAAACTCCCGGCATACCTTCGTGTAAACCTCCCCAGATGGGAGTGAGGCTGCTGGGAAAGGAACTTGGCGCACGGTTAGGGAGCTGGTGTCTAATAAGTCAGGGATTTAAAGCTCTGTTTCTTGCAGGATGGAGCTGTATGCCTCTTTCTGGTTGTCTCTGGGGCTGGGACTTGCCATGTTTTATCATACGTCTCTGGAATGCTTTTTGTGGACGGAGGTTCTTAGGATAATGAAGAAGTGACTACCTTTATAATAGACTGGCACAAAAGGAAGTGTGTGTCTACTACCAGAAGGATACTAGATTTTTTATTTAGATCCCCTTTGCAAGAGGTGTCTGGGGGAAAGAGGGACCATGGCATTTGGGCTCCGTAGGAGTTGCTTAAAGGGATGGGAGGGTATGAACAGGTTAGAGAAAAAGACATCAGAGGGCCAAGTATCTGGGCCCCTAGTGAAAATGCAAACGAGCATCTAGGTTTCTCTTGGAGTCAGTAAAGGGAGCAGAGACTGAAACACTTGGTGTCTGACCCACAGGCTCCGGCACGTTTTGGGGGAGGTGCCTGCAGGACCCAACGTACTCAATGAGCTTCCAGCGCAATGTCCGATCGCTCGGGGCCGACTGCCAAGGGGAAGGATGGAAAGAAGTATTCCTCGCTCAACCTGTTTGATACGTATAAGGGCAAGTCCTTAGAGATCCAGAAACCCGCTGGTGAGGGTCCTGCCGAGATGGGGTCCTAATTCCTAGAGGCTGGGCATGAATGGGGCATACATTTTAAAGCTCTTTGAAGGAAAATGGTTATAGCCAAGTTTTAAAGGCTAGAGGAACACTAGATACTTCCCAGCTTTATCTTGGGTCCCATAGGGAACATTGGGCTTTGGATGAACACCAGTGACCCTCCTACAAAGGCGTGTCTGTAGTTCCCTGTCTTTGGACACGTAAGAACTGGAGGCAAAGAAATGTGGACTTGGAGAATTCTGGGGCCAGCTTGCTCCCTGCAGGCTCAAGATGAACCATCCAACAAAGAAGCATCAACTGTAATGCATCTTAGTGTTTACAGTGGAATTTTAGAGATTGCTAAGGGCAAAGGAAGGAATAGTTTCTTTAAAAAAAGTTTGGTAATAAGACATTAAGGTGGTACAAATGGAGCCTAGGGTAGGAAGCTGTCTGATTGTCCATGTGGGATGTTCTTCACCCTCCTATCTTTTCTCCAGTTGCCCCTCGCCATGGCCTGCAGAGTCTTGGGAAAGTTGCCATTGCCCGGCGTATGCCACCCCCAGCCAACCTTCCAAGCCTGAAAGCCGAGAACAAAGGCAATGACCCCAACGTCTCACTAGTGCCAAAAGACGGAACAGGATGGGCAAGCAAACAGGAGCAGTCCGACCCCAAGAGGTAGACAGAGATCTGGGGGACCTAGAGTAATGACTATCTTAACTTTGAACTTTAGGAGTGGGTTGGGGCTTGGTCTAGCCCAGCCACATAAGATCCAGAGACCGAGGGAAGTCTCTTGGTTATCCCAGGGCTGTTTAGTTAGAGGACTAAGGAATGATACTTTTACCTTTCTGTGAGGTGGAAGGAAGGGATCAACAAACAGATGACAGCCTACATGGGGGGACTAAATTATAGTATTTTGTTGCAAGTACTTGTAAATAGTAACAGATGGGTTTGGGTTCACTTCCTGTCCTCCATCAGTTGGACAAGTAGTGGAGGCATCTCAGGTCCTGGATAACTTTCCCATCCTACCATTTCCTTAGTTCCGATGCCTCAACCGCTCAGCCGCCGGAATCGCAGCCACTGCCGGCTTCACAGACGCCTGCCTCCAACCAACAGAAACGACCCCCAGCAGCCCCAGAGGTGTGTGAAGAACTAGGTGGTATTGAATGGCTGGGGGCAAAAATAACTTGTAGTTCCACCACTCACATCACCATTTATTATATCTCTGCTTCCCCAGAACACTCCTTCGGTTCCAAGCGGGGTAAAGTCCTGGGCACAAGCCAGCGTCACCCATGGAGCACATGGAGATGGTGAGTGCAGGGCTGCTTGGGGAGCTTGTTCTGTGCCCTGTGGTAGGTAGGAGCCCTGCACTATACCTTTAGCAAAGTGTTCTTTGGTTCTCTGGCTAAATTTTGGGCCCCATATTAGGTTTCACGGGCCACATGAGCAAGTTCATTTCTGTCTTATGCAAGGTTGGGGGGGGTCCCAGAACTGACCTTGTTTATTCGGGAGTGGGTACACAGTGTATAGGGGGTGAGTTTGAAAGCAGGAATTTGATGATCCGATACTATCAGAGCCTTCGAGTTTTGTGGTATGTTTTCAGTAAATACGTTTTTGGGGTTGTGTTTTGTTTGTTTTGTTATTTTTTGGTTTGCTACCCTGAACCCCAACAGGTGGAAGGGCATCAAGCCTACTGTCACGATTCTCTCGAGAGGAATTTCCGACCCTGCAGGCGGCTGGCGACCAGGACAAGGCTGCCAAGGAAAGGGAGTCTGCCGAACAGTCGTCTGGGCCCGGACCAAGCCTCCGCCCCCAAAGTGAGTGGTTAACATTTTGTGAGTTGGGTGGGTGAGTGAGTGGTTAGTTATATTTTGTCCAGAACAGTACCTTATTCCATCTCAGAGCTAAGTTCTGGCTTATTCACCTTTTTCTCCATCATTTTTAGCTATGTTCCTTTGCTTTTTCCAAAATACAGATTCTGCAACTTGGAGGGACGGAGGTGGGCGTGGCCCTGATGAGCTGGAGGGCCCAGACTCCAAACTTCATCACAGCCATGATCCCCGGGGGGCGCTACAGCCTTCAGGCCCACCCCAATTCCCTCCCTACCGCGGAATGATGCCGCCCTTTGTGAGTTTGCATATCTTGTTTTGGAGTGGTTGCATTTGAAGCTAGAGAGTAACTAGGACTGATCCTTTGGAGGGGACAGAAAGAAAACCAGGATCTATGACAGAGGGAAGGATGATAGGTTTAGGGAGCTGGTTGCATATTTGTTCCTCTAAGCATCTGCTCTTGGGCCATTTTGCAGATGTATCCCCCATACCTCCCATTCCCTCCGCCCTATGGACCCCAGGGGCCTTACCGATACCCTACTCCTGATGGGCCCAGGTGAGTAATCCAGGTGTGGGTTTCTGGTTGGGGCAGGGGAAGCCTCTTAGGGAGATGGTCTTCCGGCCCAGAGGCTGAGTCTTGTATGTGGTTCTACAAAATGCCATCTTCGACACTCTGTCTCCCATTTGTCTTTTCACACGCAGCCGTTTCCCCCGTGTGGCAGGCCCTCGAGGTTCAGGGCCGCCGATGCGCCTTGTAGAGCCTGTAGGTCGGCCTTCGATTCTCAAAGAGGATAACCTCAAAGAGTTTGACCAGTTGGACCAGGAGAATGATGATGGTTGGGCAGGTCAGTGCATATGAAGGATGAAGTCTTTTGATCTCAAAAGTCAAAATCTGATGAATAAATAGGGGATTGTGTGGGAGAAAAGGAGACGCTGAAGGGTAGGGGAAACAGATGGCGGAAAGCCAACTTCTGGTAAAGAACTGAGAGGTGTGGGAATGCCAGGATTCACAGTGTGGCTTCATGCAGAGAGGGGTTGGTGTTGGGAGCGCATTTGCACTCCATAATACCAGACCCTGTCCTGTGTAAAAGTTAGCTGAGGTTGGAGAGCAGAATGCTTGGGATATCACTTTTTCCTTCTCCCCGTAGGGGCCCACGAAGAGGTCGACTACACTGAAAAGCTCAAGTTCAGTGATGAGGAAGATGGGCGAGACTCTGATGAGGAGGGAGCTGAGGGCCAGTGAGTTGGGGGCTCAGTTTCTCTCACAGTAATATCCTCTTAAAGGAGCTGGTTTTCAGCTGATTTTAATTCCACTGTTGGTCTGCTCACAGCAAGGAGTCCCAATCTGCTGGTGAGGAACGGCCCCCTGAAGCAGATGGCAAAAAGGGCAACTCCCCCGGCAGCGAACCGCCCCCTCCCAAGACGGCCTGGGCAGAGACCTCTCGGCCTCCAGAGACAGAGCCGGGGCCTCCTGCCCCAAAGCCTCCCCCACCCCCACCTCACCGGGGCCCCGCCGGGAACTGGGGCCCCCCTGGGGACTACCCAGTGAGTGTCTACAATGAGGGGTTAAGAAGGGTCAGTTGTGGGAGATGAGTGTCAGCTGAGAAGTTGAAGCACTAGTGATAGAGGAAGCTGGGGGGAGGGTCAGGAATGGGTTCCAGGAAGTTTAAAGCAGTGGAGCAGCTTTGAAAAGCATCCACAGCATCTTTGGGACATCTTTGGTGTTATGGGAGCCTGGGTTAAAAGAAATGGGATGCTGGTGAGGAAGAACAAGGAGCCCTGGGCGTTCAGGTCTCTGAAAGGAGAGAGGAAACAAGATTAGGATGAGTTTGTCCCTACCCAAAGAGGCCACCAACCCAAGGCCGGTGCCTGCCCCCACAGCTAGAGACAGTTGGTCAGTCTGTGGAAAAGATAAGAAATCTGACGACTGACACCTCTGGCCCTGCCGGGTCTGCCCATTGACAGGATCGGGGGGGCCCTCCCTGCAAGCCCCCAGCACCCGAAGATGAGGATGAGGCCTGGCGGCAGCGGCGAAAACAATCTTCATCTGAGATCTCCCTGGCTGTGGAGCGGGCCCGGCGCCGACGAGAAGAGGAAGAGCGTCGCATGCAAGAGGAGCGCCGGGCAGCCTGTGCAGAAAAGCTCAAGCGACTTGATGAGAAGTTTGGGGCGCCTGACAAGCGGCTCAAAGCAGAGCCTGCTGTCCCACCTGCTGCCCCTTCTGCCCCAGCCCCGCCACCTGCAGTCCCCAAAGAACTCTCTGCACCTCCAGCTCCTCCACCAGCACCAGCCCCAGCACCAGAAAAAGAACCGGAAGAGCCAACACCATCCCCTCCTGCCCAGTCGGCGCCTGCTCCAGGTGTGGCTCCAGCTCCCACGCTGGTGAGTGGTGGTGGCAGTACCAGTAGCACCAGCAGTGGCAGCTTCGAAGCCAGCCCAGGTACGGAAATGGGGATAGGGTACTTTAGGTGTCCTTTATTTTCTCCGTTGGGGCTGAGGGCACAGGTGGTAAGGTTGGGAGGAAATGAAGTAGAAGGCATGGTTTCAGTTTATTGGATGATCAGTGGTGGAAGAAAAAAGGGGTTCCTTTACTCGTATGGATATCTGAGGTGGGGGAGGTTTTACTATCTGAGTTCCTGGTGAGCAGTGACTTCTTGCTTTTGTGGTTTCCTGGGTAGTTCACGCCACCATCGTTGGCTACTCTTTAGAGAGGGTGTTGGAGGTGAGAGCGGAGTTAGTGGGCTATTCATCACAGGTCTCAGGGGACCAGATTACCCTGATGATTATCTTTTTGTCAATGCAGTGGAACCCCAACTGCTCTCAAAAGAGGGTTCTGAACAACCAGAAGAAGTTCCCTCTCCTGCCACGACCCCAGCCCCAAAGGTGGAATCCAAGGGTGATGGGGTTGGTTCCACCCGACAGCCCCCCAGCCAGGGCTTGGGCTACCCCAAATACCAGAAGTCGTTGCCACCTCGTTTCCAGCGGCAGCAGCAGGTGAGAGCCTTCTTTTCTTTCTCATAAGAGCGGTTTCCTTCCCTGGCTTTCGCTTGTACCCAGTTCAGAAGGTGCCTACTACTGCCGTCTCTGGTACATCATCCTGGTGTCCATCTAGTCCTAGTATCTGTCACGTTTGTGTATTAATTTTGTTTCTGGGCTTATTTCCTTTCCTGCTAGGGGCGAGACAGGGGCTTTGATGCCTCTCTCGTCCCATCTGCTGTCCTTCACCAGGAGCAGCTTTTGAAGCAGCAGCAACAGCAGCAGTGGCAGCAGCATCAACAGGGTTCAGCCCCACCTGCTCCAGTCCCGCCGTCACCACCACAGCCTGTGACCATGGGGGCTGTGCCAGCTCCACAGGCTCCGCCACCACCCCCCAAGGCCCTATACCCAGGTGCTCTGGGCCGTCCCCCACCCATGCCCCCAATGAACTTTGATCCCCGCTGGATGATGATACCTCCTTACGTGGACCCCCGCCTCCTCCAGGGCCGGCCCCCTCTGGACTTCTATCCTCCTGGTGTGCATCCCTCTGGTAAGAGCCCTTGAGGGGGCGGGTCGGGGGCACTGTAGTCCTGGGAAGCAGATGTCCACATTTGCTGTGCGGATGAAGGGTCATGGGTGGAGGAGGGAAGATACGTGCTTTAGTGTTGCTCAGAATGTTCTTTGTTTCAGGAATAGCTTTGGGAGAGAAACAGTGGGCTTCCATTGGCCTGGATTTATCTGGGGGGAATTCATCAGTTCATTCATAGGGAAGCTGAGTGAATAAGATAACTCCTTCAGGAGATGTCAGGGTCAGGCCTGCCGGTAATAAGAGATGGAGGAGTTGGGGCGCCTGGGTGGCTCAGTGGGTTAAGCCACTGCCTTCGGCTCAGGTCATGATCTCAGGGTCCTGGGATCGAGTCCCGCATCAGGCTCTCTGCTCAGCAGTGAGCCTGCTTCCCTCTCTCTCTCTCTGCCTGCCTCTCTGTCTACTTGTGATCTCTCTCTGTCAAATAAATAAATTAAATCTTTAAAATAAAAAAAAAAAAGATGGAGGAGTTGATGTCGATGTAGCTGACAGAAGTAGATTGGGGAGATGCTTTTTGAGCTGGAGGGCCGGTCACGTAGGAGAGGGTTAGCTTTCTCATCCCTCTTGTTTTCTTAGGCTTAGTTCCCCGGGAGCGCTCAGACAGTGGGGGTTCAAGCTCAGAACCGTTTGAGCGCCATGCACCTCCCCTCTTACGGGAGCGGGGCACCCCACCAGTGGATCCAAAGTTGGCCTGGGTAGGAGATGTCTTCACCACACCCACTGATCCCCGCCCGCTTACCTCCCCACTGCGCCAGGCTGCCGATGAAGATGACAAGGGGATGCGGTGAGTCTGTAGTGGAAGTGGGTGCTTTTGCCAGTGAAAGGACTTGGGTTAGGAGAAAAGGTTCTTTGGATTAGTGGTGAGGTGACAGGAATAAATGTGAGAGGAGTGTGGGGGGTAATAGAATGTTCTTTTTCTCCACCAGGTTCTGCTTTTCCTCATTCTAAGTTACTTAATTTCTACTTTTATGTGTCCGTTTTTAGGAGTGAGACTCCTCCAGTACCTCCCCCGCCACCCTATCTGGCCAGTTACCCAGGCTTTCCTGAGAATGGAGCCACTGGGCCCCCGATCCCTCGCTTCCCTCTGGATGAACCAGCTCCCCCAGGGCCCCGTCCACTCCCTTGGCCCCCAGGCAATGATGAAGCCACTAAGATACAAGCTCCGCCATCTAAGAAGGAAACCCCCAAGGAGGAGGCTCCACAGCTGACAGGGCCAGAAGCCGGCCGAAAGCCTACCCGCGGAGTTGGAGGCCAAGGCCCCCCTCCACCTCGCAGAGAGAGCCGCACTGAGACCCGCTGGGGCCCTCGCCCAGGCAGCAGTCGTCGTGGGATCCCTCCAGAGGAACCAGGGGCCCCTCCCCGCCGGGCTGGGCCTATAAAGAAACCCCTACCACCTACGAAAGCTGAAGAGCTGCCTTCCAAGCCGCTGGAGCAAGGCGATGAAAGCCCCAAGGTTCCAAAGCCAGATCTCCTCAAGGCAGCAAAGGGGAAGATAGGGGTCCCCAAGGAGACCCCGCCCAGTGGGAATCTTTCCCCTGCCCCAAGGCTTCGAAGGGATTACTCCTATGAAAGAGTGGGTCCTGCCTCTTGCCGGGGCCGGGGCCGGGGCGAATATTTTGCCAGAGGGAGGGGTTTTCGGGGGACCTATGGGGGCCGGGGGCGGGGAGCCCGCAGCCGAGAGTTCCGTAGTTACCGAGAATTCCGGGGAGATGATGGGCGTGGAGGTGGAGCAGGAGGACCAAACCATCCCCCTGCTCCCCGAGGCCGCACTGCCAGTGAAACAAGAAGTGAGGGTTCAGAGTACGAAGAAATCCCCAAGCGGCGTCGGCAGCGGGGCTCAGAAACAGGCAGTGAGACCCACGAGAGCGATCTGGCTCCCTCAGACAAGGAGGCTCCCCCGCCCAAGGAGGGAGTGCTCACCCAAGTCCCTCTTGCTCCTCCACCATCAGGAGCCCCTCCTTCACCTGCCGCAGCCCGTTTTTCCACTGCCCGAGGTGGGCGTGTCTTCACTCCCAGAGGGGTGCCATCCCGCCGTGGGCGAGGGGGCGGGAGGCCCCCTCCACCCATTTGTCCAGGCTGGAGCCCTCCCACCAAGTCCCTGGCTCCTAAGAAGCCTCCAACAGCTGCATTGCCACCAAGTAAGGAGCCTTTGAAAGAGAAGCTGATCCCAAGTCCTCTGTCGCCCGTGGCCCGGGGAGGCAGCAGTGGAGGCAGCAACATGGGCATGGGTGTGGAAGATGGTGAGCGGCCCCGACGGAGGCGGCATGGGAGGGCTCAGCAGCAGGACAAACCGCCTCGCTTCCGGAGGTTGAAACAGGAACGGGAGAACGCTGCCAGAGGGGCTGAGGGCAAGCCCTCTTCCCTAGCCCTGCCAGCCCCCACCTCCGGAGCAGAGGAGACACTCACGACAGTATCTGTGCCCCCACCCCCTCGCCGGGCAGCTGCCAAGTCTCCTGATCTGTCAAACCAGAACTCCGATCAAGCCAATGAGGAATGGGAAACTGCATCAGAGAGCAGCGACTTTGCCAGTGAACGCCGGGGGGACAAGGAGGCTCCCCCACCCGCACTGCTGGCCCCCAAAGCTGTGGGAACTCCTGGGGGTGGTGGAGGTGGAACTGGACCAGGCCTCTCAGCCATGTCCCGTGGAGATCTGAGCCAGAGAGCCAAGGATTTGAGCAAGCGGAGCTTCTCGAGTCAGCGGCCCGGCATGGAAAGGCAGAATCGGCGCCCGGGCCCAGGCAGCAAGGCTGGCAGTGGTGGCAGCAGCAGTGGCGGAGGTGGTGGGGGACCTGGAGGGAGGACCGGCCCAGGGCGAGGGGACAAGAGGAGCTGGCCCTCTCCCAAGAACCGGAGGTGGGTAGGGACAGGCTTTTGAGTTTATTTCTAAGGTTAAACCATGGGGGAGGGAAGAAGACCTGAAGGAAAGGGAAGTTGGGTGCCACGGAGTTTGAGGTTTAAGGGTATGGGCTGCTAGGTCCTGAACAGTCATGTCTAGGGAGGGTAACTGAAGCAATTACTGATCAAATCAGGAGCATTATGTATTTGTTTTTTGCATGCATATATAAATTCGTTAGACATACTCAGAGACACCTAAATTTAATGGGGAAGAGGGAGAGGTTGGAAGTTTGGACTGGTAGGGAAAATGTTAAGAATTCTGGGAGCATTGGAGCTGATGTCTGTTTTCTTCAGCCGACCTCCTGAGGAGCGGCCCCCAGGGCTTCCTTTACCTCCCCCTCCACCCAGCAGTTCTGCTGTCTTCCGCCTGGACCAAGTTATCCACAGCAACCCTGCTGGCATCCAACAGGCTCTGGCCCAACTCAGCAGCCGCCAAGGGAGTGCAGCTGCACCAGGGGGGCACCCAAGGCCCAAGCCTGGGCCTCCCCAAACTCCTCAAGGCCCCTCCCCTCGGCCCCCAACCCGATATGACCCTCAGAGAGCTGCCAACAACAGCGTCAGTTCAGGTAAGCTGGAAGGGCTGTGGGTGGGAGCATCTCCATCCCCACAGGTCAGGTGGCAGGGAGGAAGAGTCTGGCCTGAGGCCTTTGATGCTGGGTGTCTGCAGGGAGCAAGGGTGGAAGGATTGAGAGGTGGCTGATGGGAAAAGCTAAGGTCAGTGATAGAGCAGATGCTGATGGATTTTCCCTTTTCCCTAGACCCCCACTTCGAGGAGCCTGGGCTGATGGTGAGGGGAGTGAATGGGACTCCCCGGGACTCTCTTGGGATTAATTCCTTCCCCACAAAACGGCGGGAGCGGCCTTCCAGAAAACCAGAGCTGCTGCAGGAGGTGAGAGATTGGAGCTTGACGTTGTGCTTCATTGCTCTTATTCCTGAAGGTTACCTTTTCCATTTCCCTAATTCTCATTATGTCCTCACTCAATTGTCATCTTTTTTGCCCCATACTCACCCAGCCTCTTCCAGTTCCCTGTTCCCAGTTTATTAATGTTTTGTCTCTGACCTTTCTCACTTTTAGGAATCTTTGCCGCCTTCTCATAGCTCTGGATTCTTGGGCCCAAAGCCTGAGGGCCCAGGCCCTCAGGGAGAGTGCAGAGACACAGGCACAGAGGCCCTGACCCCTCACATCTGGAACCGTTTACATACTGGTGAGTAAGCCTGAGGAGGGGTGGGAAAGGCTATGTCAGAGGGCTGAGAGGGCAGGGTGGTCTCAGGACAGTCTTACCTCTGCTGTCTGGTGGTCTTCCCAGCCGCTAGCCGGAAGAGTTACCGGCCTGGCTCCGTGGAACCCTGGATGGAACCCCTGAGCCCTTTTGAGGATGTGGCTGGAACCGAGGTTCGTCTGGGCTGGGATTCTTTCCCATCTGTTCTGTGTTGTCTGGGGCTACCCCTGTTTTGCTTTTTTCAGTTTGTGTGTTTGTAAGCATCAGTGAGGTATTGGGGTGCTTTCTGCTGTGACTTAACTGCTTCTCTACTTCTTGGTGCTTTTCTGCCATGACTTAACTATTTCTCTACTCCTTTCAGATGAGTCAGTCTGACAGTGGGGTGGACCTGAGTGGGGACTCTCAGGTGTCATCAGGTCCCTGCAGCCAGCGAAGTTCCCCTGATGGAGGACTCAAGGGGACAGCAGAGGGGCCTCCCAAGCGGCCTGGAGGTCCCTCACCCCTGAATGCTGTTCCTGGTGAGGGTACCCCTGGCTCTGAACCCTCTGAACCTCCTAGGAGACGGCCACCTGCTCCCCATGATAGTGACAGAAAGGTAAAAGATCAAGAAAAGATAAGAGGAATGTCTTTGGGACTCTGACCTTGGCCATACGTTTGTCTCCTTCCCTGTGCTTGTGTGTTGTGGGCATTCCTTCATTTTGGCTTCCTTTTACTTCCCCAACCCAGGAGCTGCCCCGGGAGCAGCCTCTGCCCCCCGGCCCCATTGGCACTGAACGATTGCAGCGGACAGACCGAGGCCCAGATCCTGGCTCCCTCCGGCCATCCCATCGACCTGGCCCCCCAATCCAGTTTGGCACCAGTGACAAGGTATGGCATGAGCAGGATCTGAGTATCTTGGGGTGGCTGTTGAGAAGGGAAGGACTGGAAGTGTGATGTGGAGGATACATAACTTGAGTCACGGGGACTGTCTCCCCTTGTCACTGCCACAGGACTCGGACCTGCGTCTAGTGGTTGGAGACAGTTTAAAAGCAGAGAAAGAGCTAACCTCATCAGTCACTGAGGTGAGTGGGAGGATTTGGTGGAAAGACCTTCAGTTTCTGGAGAAAATAGCTGGATATGACCTGGATGTCTGGGAAGCTGATATTGCTCCTAATCAGGTTTTTTTTACAGGCCATCCCCATATCCCGAGACTGGGAGCTGCTCCCCAGTTCTTCTGCCTCAGCTGAGCCACAATCGAAGAACCTGAGTTCTGGGCACTGTGGCCCAGAGCCTAGCTCCTCAGGCCAGCGCTTGTACCCTGAGGTCTTCTACGGCAGCCCTGGGCCTCCCAGTTCACAGGTAGGTCCTGCTTCCTGTCCCATGACCCCCTTCTGCCTGCTGTTCCTCACAGCCCAGCCTTTTCAATTTGTGTAGTTATAAACCATCATTATTTGTGATTTCGTTTTTCTCCTTGCTTTTACCGTAGTAGGTGGGGCGGGCAATCTTTTCTTGACCAGAAAAACTGGAGCTATTCCAGCCTTGCCCTCCCGCAGGTCTCAGGGGGAGCCATAGATTCTCAGTTACATCCCAACAATGGAGGCTTCCGCCCTGGGACACCCTCCCTTCACCCTTACAGGTAAGACTAGATGCCTGTTGGGGTGCCTAGGTGGCTCAGTGGATTAAAGCCTCTGCCTTCGGCTCAGGTCATGATCCCAGGGTCCTGGGATCGAGCCTCGCATCAGGCTCTCTGCTCGGTGGGGAGCCTGCTTCCTCCTCTCTCTCTGCCGGCTTCTCTGCCTACTTGTGATCTGTCTGTCAAATAAATAAGTAAATCTTGGGGGTATAGCTCAGTGGTAGAGCATTTGACTGCAAATAAATAAGTAAATCTTAAAAAAAAAAAAAAAAGACTAGATGCCTGTTGATCTCAGAAGGGAGGAGGGAATTGTGTTTCCGTGGGAGGGAAGGGGAAGACCTGTTTCAGAGATACCAAAAGCTGGTAGACTTTGCTCAGAACAAATGAGTAAAATGATTCTGGTTTCCTGACTCCTCCCCTGCACCTGAAATTTTTTTAATTAATTAATTAATTTGTTTGTCTTCCCTCTCCAGATCACAGCCCCTGTACCTCCCTCCAGGCCCAGCGCCCCCCTCAGCACTGCTTTCTGGGGTAGCTGTCAAGGGCCAGTTTTTGGATTTCTCTGCACTGCAAGCAACAGAGTTGGGGAAGTTGCCAGCTGGAGGAATCCTGTACCCTCCACCTTCCTTCCTTTACTCTCCAGCTTTCTGCCCCAGCCCATTGCCCGATCCACCCTTGCTTCAGGTAAGAGGTGGGCAGGTGATGGGCTTCAGGAGTTGGAAGGGAGAGAATGCTTTTGGGAGAGTTGACACTGGTCCCTGTGGTCTCTAACAGGTGCGCCAGGATCTGCCATCCCCCTCAGATTTTTATTCTACTCCTCTGCAACCTGGTGGCCAAAGTGGCTTCCTCCCTTCAGGGGCCCCTGCCCAGCAGGTACCTTTTGTCATGCCTCTTGCCGTTCATTCTATTTCTGTGACCAGCCTCTGGCTTATTTGTTTGTCTTACTTTATTTCTGCTTTTCTGACATTTTTCCCTGCCTTCCCCCCCCCCCCCCCCCGGCCTGTATTTCTTACCATAGATGCTTCTACCCATGGTGGACTCACAGTTACCTGTGGTGAACTTTGGCTCCCTGCCACCAGCGCCACCTCCTGCCCCACCACCCCTTTCTCTGTTACCTGTGGGCCCTGCTCTGCAGCCCCCCAGCCTGGCTGTGCGGCCCCCACCTGCTCCTGCTACTCGGGTGCTGCCTTCACCTGCCAGACCTTTCCCCCCTAGCTTGGGGCGGGCAGAGGTAAGGTACAGGAACCGAAGGGCTAGAGATCTCGCAAGAGCTAGGGGTAGGGGTTCAGAATCTCATGAGGAACTGGGTTGAGAGGCAGGAGGCTCATGAATTTTTTTCCTTCAGCTGCACCCAGTGGAACTAAAGCCGTTCCAGGATTATCGGAAACTGAGCAGCAACCTTGGGGGACCTGGGTCGTCTCGTACTCCCCCAGCTGGAAGGCAAGAAGAGGGAGTGGGGATGCAGATTGCCCATCCTTAAGGGCTTGCTTTCTTAGGGGAGCAGGGAGCAGGTGTCATGCTTGCCTTAAACACCCTTCTTCCTATAGGTCTTCCTCTGGCCTGAATTCCCGTATCAAGGCCCCGCCTTCTACCTACAGCGGAGTCTTCCGCACCCAGCGCATCGACCTCTACCAGCAGGTGAAGGGAGAGACCCCTGTGCCCCCAAGTTAAAATCCAAGAGTTACCGCTTGAGTTCCTGTCTTTCCATCCTTGGCTTCCCAGTATGACTTACCCTTGCCTGTGTACTGTTCCCTAGGCCTCCCCACCAGATGCCCTGCGCTGGATGCCGAAGCCCTGGGAGCGGGCGGGGCCACCTTCTCGAGAGGGGCCTTCCCGACGGGCAGAGGAGCCTGGGCCCCGAGGAGACAAGGAGCCTGGGTTGCCCCCACCCCGCTGAGGGAGTTCCCCTTGCCCCCTACCCCCCGGGGCTTGTATATAGATTATAAATATATAAGGGGGAAAGGGGTGGGTGGGGAGGGGTTGTGGGGCTGGGGCCTCACTTCCCCTCCACCCCCCTCCCCTGGTCCCCTATCCCTGGGGCCGTTTGTTAAAAAAGAATAATAAAAGGATTAAAAATTTTTTCTGAAATGATTTTGGGGATGGGTTGGTTGTTTGTTGTCTCTCGTAGCAGTACAGTGCCCAGGGATCTGTGGAGTGGTTCTAGGAAATTTAACCCCAGTGATCTGTTTGTAATAAACTACCTCAAAATTTGATCACTCAATTACATATTTAAGTCTTATGGGCTGGGAGTTAAGAGCTGGCCTCCTCTGGCCAAATCCCATTTCTGGGCCAGTGTGTGAGGTCTGTTGGCTTCCAGTCAAGCTGACAGCTGGGCTGCTCCCATGTGTCAGGGGCTTCTGGTGGTACAACCCTGCTGAATTGTCAGCCAGTGTCTCTGGCTTGTCCTGCAAGACAGCAGAGTCATGAGGCTCCTTATGTCCCTGAGTTAAGTGTCCCAAGAGGTCCTGGTGGAAGCTGTGAAGTATATGGCCTGGCCTTAGCACATCTTCGATCACGTTCTATTGGTCCAGCACTAAGTTACCAAACAGGGAGGGGTCTGCAACTGCATCTGAGTAGCAAGGAATTTGCAGCCTCGTATCATTTTGGTCCCTGCTACAGACTTGAGAGGACATACCTTTGAAGCTGTCTTGTGGACTCCACGTTCAAGCACATGAACAGGAGGCCCATTGAACCTGGGATGAGTGCCAACATTGTCAGACTTCGCTAGTCATGCTAAGACTATTTCAGGTCTGCAGTTGCCTGGAGATTGAATGTTTTTTTACCAGATAGTTTGAGAGCCCGATGCTAGCCTAGAAATAGGTTTTGTCCATCTCTGAACTTTCATTCACATGTTAAGATGCTTGTGTGTGCTCACCGTCACCAGGCTTCATTTCAGCATTGTGCCACATGAATAGTAAAATGTAGTGCACGGCTGCTTGCCAGGAAGGTTAAATGCTGTCTTCTATTCTGGGTTCCTAGGGACTATTCATTTTAAACAAGCTCAAGGAAGACAAAGTACTTAGACTTAAGAAAGACAACTTAAGAGACAAAAGAGCCAGGAAAATCTGACTTTTATTTCTTAAATACTGTGAAGGAAGATGGGGGAAATGGTCCCCTGGTAAGGGAGGGCCATAGGGCAAAGAGCTAGGGATCATCAGCAAAGGCCCGGTGGGCATTAGGGAAGCGCTGGGGGCTGTAGTTGGGGTCTTCCTGCAGTCGCTTTTGTATATCAGCCCGGAGCTAGAGAGAGAGAGCAAGCAGGTTGGAGAGGCACCAGCCAAGGCCCTAGGATCCCAGCAAGCACACAAGGCCATCCCTTAGGAGCTAGCATTTCCCACCAGCCACACTGGGGGGAGCCCGATAATGGCATCACTGAGCCTTCCCAGATGCCACTAGGGAGAAACTTTAAAAAACACCAAGTAGTAGCCCCAAACTGACCAGTGAGTCTCTGGAGGGATCAGAGAAGAGGGGCCCTAACCCGACCCCTCCCACTAGACCATCCCTATTCTGCTTCAAGGTGGGGGCACCTGCTGCCTGTAGCTCTCCTGAACCTCTGGTGCCTCCAGGTCCCGGCTCAGGCTCTCGGGGCTCGTCAGGGGCCGAGCTCCGGCTGCCTTAGCTGCCCTGCTCACGGCCTCTGAGAGAAGCAGCTGGGGGCCCTCACCCTGCATCGTCTGGGGGACAGGGGGTCGGGAAGGAAAAGAGGATCAACGTCAGATCCAGTGCCACTGCCCAGCTCACCCTTTCCAGGAGCCAACCACTGAGTTTCTAGTCTAGCGGAGAGAAGGGAACTGGCCCACGGGTGATTCTGACGACAGCAATGCCTTCCTAGTTTTATCTGGCTCTGGCCGAGAGCGCACTGAATGCACTGGACTCACTCTTCAAAACACGAGGGGCAGGATGAGTCGAGCCATCCAACACTCAGAGCTAGTCAGTCCACGAGAGGAAGCCCACCTTGAGGGAACAGGCCCCAGCCACACAGGAGTCAGGTGGCCGGAGGACAGCACTGCCGGCATGTGCTAGCATGAGGTGTGCTGCCACCACTGTGAGCAAGTCAAGTTCCAGGAAGGCTTCCTCGTCCACTCAGCAATAGAACAAGAATAGGAAGAATTCCTTCCAACTCTTTTGTTTTTTTGTGTGTGTGTTTTTTTTTTTAAAGATTTTATTTATTTGACAGAGAGAGGCAGGCAGAGAGAGAGGAGGAAGCAGGCTCCCGGCTGAGCAGAGAGCCCGATGTGGGGCTCGATCCCAGGACCCTGAGATCATGACCTGAGCCGAAGGCAGAGGCTTTAACCCACTGAGCCACCCTTCCTTCCAACTCTTAACTAGTTTAATTCCAAACACGACAGGGGAACGGGATAGAGAGAGATCCTCAGGGAAGAGGTAGACCAACCTTACGTCTCTTGGCAGGCATACCACTGAGGTAGGCATCGCTCAGGGGGGGCTGCGGCTTCACCTTCCGCTGGCTCTGAATGTCCTGCTGGATAATCGGAACCCACTCCTGGGGAGAGAGAAGATATTGAGGAACTGGCACAACTTCTGCCTGCCCTTGGCCTCCCAGCTCACCTCCTGACACTTACTGGGGGGACTGCAGCTGCCCAAGGCTCTGTCTCAGCTGAAGCTCCATCCTGCTCGTCACGGGAGCTGCCACCCTCAGGAGCAGGAGGTGGCCCTCGGGACATGGCCTCTTCTGCCGTAGTGCCCGGGGCCGGGGAAGCATTCTCCCGCTGCGGTTCAGCAGGAAGATGCAGGCTTCAGCATCCCTAGCCTCCAGCCCTTCCACCTGCAGCCCTCCGCTCCCCACTGTCTGGCCCCTTGACCTCTCCCTGGTACCTGAGGCTCAGGGGAAGTTCTCTCTGATCCCTGAACTTCCATTGGCTCCTCAGGAAGGGGCTATGAAATTGGGCAGAGAAGGAGAACACGAAAGGCCCTCTCAGGCTTCTCCACTTCCCTCAAGTCCCCTGACCCCATAGCCCATCGGGGCCCTTACCTGGGGGGGATCACCGACCCTGCGAACATATCTGAGGATAGCATCAGGGCCCACGGGCATGTGCTCCAGAACCACCTGAAGCCTCAGTCCCATCATAGTGGTCAGCCAGCTCACCAAGGATGGGTTCACCCCACGAGACATGCGACGCTGAGGGCAGAAAGCAGCTTTGGAACACAACATCTTCAACCCACTTTTGAAAGGCATCAAAGAGTAAAGGATGACAGTTCGGAGAAGAAAAACAAAACAAGAACTGCAGGATAGCAGAGAGAATGGAACTCTAAGAAAATAAAAGGCTGGAGATGAGGGGCTGGGTGGTGCTTACAATTCGGCCATTGATGACTGCGGCCAGTTCCATCTGCTGTCCCCCCAAGCAGTGCAGGTTGAGGGCCAGGCATTCAAAGAGGCCCTGGTTACACAGCTCCAGCAAACGGGCCCCAAATCCACTGTCTGTGGCCAAGATGCGAGGAGAGGGTCGCTGGCACCTGGCAGCCCTTGTGCCTCTGACACCCCTGATGTCCACGACCCCGCGTGCCCGCCCCTGACCTGTGCAGTGCAGCACGTGAGCAGCAATGCTGTTGAACTGCTCTTGGAGAAACTCCAGGTTTGTCCGGATGATGTCCACGCCAGGCTGAACCTGCACCAGAGACTGAGAAACGAGACACACAACGACAGCCCAAATCAGGAACCCTGCGGAACTAGGGATTGAGGAGGCAGGAGGAATAGCAGCTACCCTCCCAACACCCAGGAGACAAGGGGACGGGGAAGGGCTACTCACAAAACTCTCCCGCACATATTCTTCCAGCCCCGTGATCAACGTGTGGGTTGCCGTCTGTGCGAGAAACAGCACAAGTTTAGAGCCAAGCTTCAGCCCTCAAGACACTGCCCTCCCCTCCACCTCTAGTAAGTCCAGGGCTTGGGCTGGAGCAATCGCTGTTTTAGGGGATAAACAGTCAGAAAAAGGAATGGAAGCTGAGCAAGAGCTAGAACTCCGGGACCCAGGGTCTTCATTTACCCGTATGTTACCAGGCGTGGGCTCTTGGCCACCCAAGTAGTGCTGGTGGAAAAAGGATCGCAGCTGGGGCTGGAGCCGCTGCAGTGGCTGGAAATGGCCGTGAAGAAGCATCACCACATCCACCATGGAAAAGTTCTGGCACAGAAGAGAGAGCAGGGCCCCAAAGAATCCTGGGAACAGGAGCCGAAGTCAGCAGTGGCCTTTACCACCTGGCCTGCCCACCCACCGCCAGCCTGTCCGCCTCATCCCACCTCAGCCACACCCCTCAACAGAGGTCGTCGACCTGCCCCTCCCTGGAGAAGGCCAAGGCACCCCCCGGCTTGCTCACCGAGGGCCCCATCAGCCCCAGGCTCGAAGATGTTGCTGGATCCACTGAGGCGCTGTATGAAAGCGGCGATACTCTCACTGCTGCCAGCCCGGGCCCCCAGGGAGCCCAGCAGGGAGTTCAGAACACCCTGCACCACGGAGGTAAAAAACTCCGGTGAAAGGCTCTCAAGACCCATGCCTCCAGGACTCCCTGCGCCACCAGAAGGGGACCCCGGTGGGGGCATGGTCTGCTGCTCGGGGGCCGGGGGTGGGGGCGGGGGTGGCGGAGGGGGCGGAGGCGCCGTCTGTGTTGCCTGGCAGACAGAGGAAAAACACACAACAGAAAACAAGGTGAGAATGGGAGCAAGGCATCAGTAAGGCACACACCAAAAGGAGCCTGGAAGATGGAGAACTCCGCTCTGGTCTTTACTCCCGGAAGCAGAACAAGCACGTGTGGTCAGGCGGCAGACGCAGGCGGAGCACTAGCCCCTCTCCCGCTGAACGGGTTAGGTCCAAAAGCAGGCTTCACAGCCCTGTCTTCCTCTTCCAAATGGGGGGCAGGGATCAGAGTCAAGGAAGTCCCACGGCTCCCTCCCACCGACAGGCCCCCAGAGGCGGGAGCCCAGCAGCAATATCATAGCAACAAGATGCCAGTGCCTAGCTGGGCTCAAGGAAAGGGAGGGTGAGCCGAAGAGCAAGCCAGCCACTCACCTGCAGAAAATCAGTCATGCCCTGCAGAAAGGCGGGGACACCGGGCATCGCCACGGTGATGGTGGGAGAAGCCATGCCGGGTCCTCCAGCCCCGGGCCCCGCCGGGCCCAGCAGGTTCCCCAGGAGCTGAGAGAACTGCAGGTCGGCCGCGGAGGGCTGAGAGGGTGGAGGCTGGGCGGGCCCCCCAGGAGCAGGGCCGGCTGTGGTAGCGGTGTTGGTGGTGCCGGCACTAGCTGAAGCAGTGGCGGGGGCTGGAGGCGGAGCCATTCCTGGGGTCCCCTGAGCTAGAGAGATCAAAAGAGAAAAGCTGAACTCTAAGGAAAAACGAAGACACCACAGCACTGCTGTTCCGGCCTCCCCAGCACGAAAGCAAAGACAAAAGACCTATGCAGAGATCAGGGAAGCACCCATGAGACCAGGAGAGGAGCACCAGCCTCCAGAGCTGTGGCCATCCCTTTGCTGGGGGCGGGGAGGAACAAGGACTCACCCACGAGAACAGGCTGCATCAGAAGCTGCCCCACAAGTCCGCTCACCATCTGGGCCAAAGAGGCATTTGTACCCAGCCCGGCACCCTGCTGAACAGAGAGGGGAGGCTTTCAGTCCTACCCTATCCATTCCCCACCACAGGAGTCTCTCCCCAGACTCTCCCCCACCAGAATTCCTGCACCCTTACTCACTAGAGTACCCGAGACAGGGGGCCCCCCAGGATGGGAAGGCCGAGCCTGTGGAGGGGTGGGCCGGGCGATCACCACCCGGGTCGGAGCTGTCGGAAAGCCTGGCACCTGCTGTCCTATGGGTGGCAGAGGGGAGAGACCAAAGAGGGCTGAGGGCTGGGCTCCAGCCCGCCAGCCAACAGCACCCACCACCATGGACCGTGTCCCACCTCCCAAGCTTCCCCTTCCGGGTCATTACCTGCGGCCGCGGAGGCAACAGCTGCCACCATGGCCTGATGAGTGATCTGGTGGGCGACGGCGTGCATGAACTCAGGGGGCAGGGAGGGCAGCTGGATGAGGGTGGAGCCTGGGGGGCGGGTCTGATGTAACCTTGAACCTGGATCCCCTTCAACCCACCCACTCGGCCCTACCCCTTCTCTACCCAGAGCTCAGCCTGCTCTGATGCCCTTACTCTTACCCAGGGTCTGGCCATGACCAGGGGTTCCTAGGGGGCCAGTGGGAGCACTCGGAACTCCACCGGGCTGTGTGCCAGAATCTGGGCAGGGAGACAGAGAGAGTGGCCCTGAGACAGGCGGGGCCAAGGCCTAACTGTACCCTCCTGAGATCAGCATCCTTCAGGCCCCACCCCCCCACAAGAAAGCCTGCCTTTCCCTCCATCTAGACAGGGAGGAGGCACTCCCTTCGCCAGGCACACAAATCTGCAAGGATTAGTCCCTCCTCCCCACACGAGCAGACTAAAGCTTCTGTCCTCCTTCCTCTGCTCCAGCAGCCGGCCGTGGCCTCTCCTGTCCGAATCCTCACTCCCTCACACCTCCATGCCAACCCATGTCCCGTGTCATGTACAGCTCTGCTCTACCAACGACTGGCCCTAACTCACCTTGGATGTTCATGTGCATCATGACCACGGGTTCCACGCTCTGGTGGGAAATCCGGATGACCCTCGGGTGGCTGGTGGTCGGGGGGGGAGCTGGCCCTGGCGGGGGAACCCCCTCAGTTGACGACTCAACAGTGGTAGAAGTGGGAGCCAGGGATGAGGCCTGCCCAGGACCAGGGGGAGCTGCCTCCGCACTGGCAGCCGGCGGGGGCCGAGTCCCATTCCCTGTCATGGTCACAGTGGTTCCCACGTTGATCTGGAGGAGATGGATAAGGCAGGAGTGAGGAAAACAAAAGCCTAACCAAGGGTACCCAAGACAGACTTCTCCAACCTCTCCATTTTCCATCCCTTTGTATTTCCAAAGTCCCTACCCCTGTCATTTCAAGCCTGATAGCTACTCTGGGTCATTCCACCAATAGCCGTGCATTGTCCATCCCTCCAATCTCACCCAACCCACCTGAATGGGGATGGCTGCCTGCTGGAGCACCATGGGGGTGGTGTAGTGCGACATGGGCCGGACCACATGCAGGTGTCGCGGGGGTGCACAGGCCAGATTGCAGCGCAGGTCCGACAGTGCCACGAAGGTGTTGCCCAGCAGCCGCAGGCTCTCCCCCACCAAGTTAATCAAGCGCTGATCCTCTTCGCGGCCCTCTTGCTGTCCCCCCGGGCCCAAGCACAAAAGGAAAATGTATTAAGCTGAAATGAACCTCAGTAACAAAAGCAGTAACATCTCTGAATAACACCATGCTCTCTACACCTTTGGGCACAGCCTGGGAAGCTTCTGGGTGGGCCCGGTCTCAGCAAATAATTTCTATTTCACATATACAAAAAGTTTCCTAGACGATCAGCACGTCATCACCTACTCATCTCCCTCACTCTACATTAACTTCCTAACTCCAAGTGAGCTTCCTGAGTAACTCGCCCAAAGAACTGAGAAATAAAAACATTAGACATCCCCAAGATTATCACCTTCCCTAAAAGGAAAAAAGGTCACTTACTCCCATGTCTACAAAAAAACCATTTTGTTGCAGACAATGTCATTTTTGGGGGAAAAGGTTATCTGCATTTCAGCCCATTCCACATGGGACGCAATGGGGGGTGAGGGGGCAGGTGGTGCTCACGTTGTTGTTGTAGTCCGTGGTGGCAGCGGCGCCCAGAACCTCGTAGTAACGGTGCAGGAAGGGCTGAAGGCGGCTCTCCAGCCGCTGGAGCTCCTGGAGCACTTCAACATACTCCGCCGGGGAAGGATGGCTGTGGACGACCCCGAGAGACAGTGAGCTGAGGCTTTCCTCGGATCCCCAACCTCCCAGCTGACCTAGACTACGCTGCCCTGTCTCTTGTCAGCCTCCCACACACCTGGCTCAATCCCTTCCAGGACCAGCAGAACATCCACCCTTCACCTGCACCCAGGGGGAGACAAGGAGAAGAAAACAATTGCTTCTGCCTTCCCCACCACATGACCCCATCCCTATGATGGCAAGGAACCTCCTTCTATGAAGGAAGAAACGCCACCTGTGTGAACTCAGAGAAGAGAGTCTTGATTGGGCTCAGGAACCACCACCTAGATTCCCTTGCCCCAAGGACAGCAGTGCTTCTGGCTCAAATGCCAGCCCCAACCCCACTCAGGTGGTCGAGAGCCTCTCTCTGCCTCTCTACGCTAACCCTACAGGTAACGCTGCCCAGTGGTTCCCCCCCATTCTCCCATCAGACCCTTCCCAGCTCTCATCCTTCACTGAGGACCCCCCACCCCCCTCCCAAAGGGTCCCTTCAGGGTTCTCACTTGGGTGCATTTGTCTCTGGGGCAGGCGTTGGGCCCACAGGGGCTGGGCCAGAAGGGGTTAGTTCTGGGCTCTGGGCTGGGGCACGCTCCTCCACTTCTTCTGCCTCCATGGGCTCCCGAGGAGGTACTTCACTTTCGACTGGTTCTGATGTTTGAGAGCTCAAGGCTCCAGGCTCCGGGGCCACAGTCGGCATCTGTGGGGGCAGCTGACTGTGCTGTGCTTGGGGTCCCCCTCGACACTGAAGGGGAGAGATTTAGGATACCAAAGGCAGGATGAGACTGCTGCATATTACTCAGTCAACAGAGAACAAGTTGCAGAAGGAGCTCTAACTAGGCTCCCTGAAAGCAGGGTTTTGCACCTGTCTCTTTGACCCTCCAGCAACCAGCACAAAACTTAACAAGACGCATAATAAATAAACTATAATACTTGAGAGTTACTAACAGAAAAAAGAAACAATGGTTCCCTAAACCTCCACGAGGAGAATTAAAAAAAAAAAATCACACGTTACAGTCACAACAAACTAATGAAACTGGGACATCTCAGCATCAAATATAGTAAGTAGAAAACTAAAAAAGCATGGACTCTTTTCTGTAATTGAAAAAAGATGCCACAAAAGTTATCTACTAAGTCTGCAACACACTTTCCAAATACCAGGCACTCAAAGGTTTGGCAGGGACAAGACAGATACAGGGACAAAGATACTTTTTCTGCCCCCAAAGAGTGAAGACTGCAGAGAAGAGACCAGATTAGGCAGGAAGAATCCGGCTGATCTGGCCAGTCACGCCTTCGCTACCAGGCAGACACAGAATGGTAAGAGAGAATAAAGAGACAGACCAACCCTAGCCAGTCTTGCCCACTGACCTCCATCCGGGATAGTAAGGTCTGTATATCCCTGATCATGTGCTGAGCCATCACCAGCCGTACTCGGGGCTCACTCTATACAGGAAGAAAAACAAAATGAGGATACGTCTGAGACAGAGGCATGAACGCTACCACCCACTGAACCAGGACCCAGCCAGCTCCTCAGCCAGGTCCTCCCCCAACCTTATGGCCTCCTTCTCCCAGATCCCCTTCCCTGACCCTCCCAGGCCCGTGATACCTGAATCGGGGCCTGTTCCATGTTGATGTGAACATCCACAGCAGAGCCGTCACTCTGGGAAAAGGGTAAGGGAAGTTGCTCTGGGAGAAGCCAAATACTAAGGCCCCCACACCTCCAACTCATTCTGTGGAGCCCCACCCTTTTTCTCAAAGACTGAGGCCATATCAGACCTCAGGAACCTGGAAATCCAATCTAAACACCGAGACTCCTGTCTTATGAGCTCTCTGCTATTACCATAACCAAACCACCCTTCCCCACAAAAACTGGCCTAAGTGGAACACAAGCTTACAGGAAGGTTGAAGGTTCCAACCATGACATAGCTGTTGGCATTCCGATCATGAACAGAGGCCCCAGGCCCCCGTGTACCAGGTGGGGGTCCTCCACCATGGGTGGCTGAGGCAGAACCTATCCCAGAAGATGCCCCAGAAGGGAGCTGAGTCTGAGGAGGAGCCCGTTCCACGAGGTGAATAACCTTTCCCCCAACATCTGCAGAAAAAAAAGATACATACCAAGGCATTATACGATCAGGTAAGCCCAAGGCCTCAGCTCATCCCTCAACCTCTGAACTGCCTTCCCCAAACTCTTACTGTATTCCTGGAGCTTCTTATCATCCTGCAGAACTCGTCCCTGATAAATGAGCCGTTGTTTCTCAGAGGGAATGCTGACAGAGGCAGCGATGTGCTCTTTAAACTCCTTTACATTCATCTACAAGGGAAAGACACCAAAAACTATCAGTGAATGTAGGAAAATGGAAAGGACAGAGGGGGACAACTGACTTTTGGGAGTGAGGGGTAAAAACCACTCAATCATAACATCACTACGCATTTGTCTTGATTGTGAGGTAATTATTGAGCAAAGCCCCAAACTAAGACATGTTAATACCTGTCAAAACAGACAACAAACGTTAACAAACTTCAGGTTATGTGCCCACAAGAAAATTATGTGGCTGAGAAACAGAAAAGCTAACTGACATTCCCTTCTCTCTCTGGCTCCCAAAGGAATGTGTGTCTACAGATACCAGTGACCCTCCCCAAACACAAAATAATATAATTCTGCAATCTCAAAGAGAAATGCAATGACAAGGAAAGAGGAAGCAAAAAAATCAAGTTAAGGAAAGAAAGACTCACCGAGCAGAAAAAGAATAAACACTTTCCTAACTGAACAAGTGAGTCTTCGGAAAGCATCAGACTACTTATACACAAGTAATCACAAAAACCCACACAGTTATTTTTTTGTTTTTTCCCCCACACAGTTTTTTTGTATACATTTTAAAAGTTATGGACCAGGGGCACCTGGGTGGCTCAGTGGGTTAAGCCTCTGCCTTGGCTCAGGTCATGGTCTCAGGGTCCTGGGATCAAGCCCTGCATCAGGCTCTCTGCTCCGCAGGGAGCCTGCTTCCCCCTCTCTCTCTGCCTGCCTCTCTGCCTACCTGTGATCTCTCTCTGTGTCAAATAAATTTTTTAAAAAATTTAAAAAAAAAAAAAAAAGCTATGGACCAACCCCTCAAGATTTTGTCTCCAAGTATCACAGGAATTAATGGCACAAACAGCTTTTAATGTCTCTGGCATTAAAATCAAAAGATTCAAATTATGCCACAGATACTAGTAATTCCACTCAACAGTCTGTTAGGGATCTAGCAGAGCTATAGGCTCTGATTTCTAGCCTTTAAAAACATAATACAAACCTGACCAATTTTTATTTTTAAGACTTGAATTTTGGATCTCTGTTCTGTTTCCCTTCCCAAAGGCAGAAGCCATGTCTGTCCCTTTGGGCTGGGGTTCACTCATGCTGATGGCATACAGATTCCTCCTTCCTCCATATTTCTCTCTGCACTGAGTTCTATCAAGGTGGAAAAAGGCAGAACAAAATCTGCCTCATTCAACAGAAGCCATACCTTCTCACTCAACAAGAAACACCAGAAATTGTCCTGTCTAAAATATGAACAAAGGAACCAATGAAAGAAAATTCAAGGACCAAAAAATCAGGCTCTTCTCTCAGGATAAGAGGCCTGTAAAAGGAAGAGTTAATGGGTGTCTTCCAGAAGTGCTGGGGTCTCACCTGGGCCCCCACAATAAAGGTCCGAGTCTGAGAGTCCAAGGTCTTCACCAGCACCTCCAGGCTGTCAGGTTCCTCCATACTGGTAGTGGTACTGGTACTATCACTGGGCTCCATGGCCGACAGCTCCCTAAGGAAGAATAGAGGGAGGGAGGCCTGCTGTCGCCCAAAGCAGATTTTATACACTCGGAAGCCTCCCCGGTCTGAGTCTCCGCCGTAATACCTAAAGAGTTTCTCCCACACAAGCACACACACTCACACCCGCTCCCATCCCCCTTCTGATTCCGGGGCACGGGGAGAGAAACACAAAGGGCAGGAGACCGACGGCACAGGGAGCTGGAGGACGGGAAGATGGGAGGGGCTCCACGATGCCAATCACAATAAGGAAGGGCCAGTCAGGCTAGCGAGCCGGGAAGGTAGGAAACAGGAGACCAGTGTCATCACCAGTCGCGATACCACAAAGGCCCCAAAGGTCGGCAAACCCTAAGGAGCACACGAGAGCGGGGGATCGCGCCAGAGTCTGCGGAGACAGTGGTTTCGCGCACGCGCGCCACGCCACGCCCATCGAACCCTCCTAAGTCACGACAGACCCGAGATGACGGACACTCACGGGGGGCCAGACTGGCTAGCTGACTGCCCCCCTCTTCCGCCTTCCCTCGATGTTCCAGCAGAGCGGCGCAACCAACACACACCACACACACACAACCGACACACAGACACACACATACAAACACACACACCCCACCACTACCAACACCACCACCCCGGGCTCCGCCCCCGAGTTCCCCACGGTACCGTCACTTCCGGTCTCCCCCAACTTGCCACCGATGGCCACTTCCGTTTCCCCGATAGTATTTGGGGATCGCTAGGCGGTAACTTCCGGCTCCCCCCGGTCCCCAAGCTTAACTTTTGTGGGGCACGATGAGGAAGTTCGTGGCCCCAAACAGTGAATTCCTGGGGGCAAGACGGGCTGGGGCCGGCCTGGATGGGAGGGAGCCGAGCACCCCGAGGAGCCGCCACCACCGTCGCCCGGGGGACCGTACTGCGCCTGCGTGCGTCGCAGTACGCATGCGTACACCCTTAGGTACCGCCCCACCCCCGCTAACGCTGTTCATTTTTTCTGTGCACGCGCTTGAGTCTTGGGAGGTTGGGGTGGCTACTATAAATGCCTGAAAGTAATTACCAGATGAGATGCTATTCTTCGAGAGGCTTTGACAGTTGTGTGCCTCTTGGGAGTTTGGGGACTGGGGATTGTGCCTCATGAATCTATGTTAAAGTCTTGGCCGGCAGACAATTTGAGGCGGCACTGTGCTGGCCTCCTAAAATTCTGTCATCTCACTCCGGCCCTCGCGGCGCTACTACTCCCGCGCCTCCGGAAGTCATCGTTTCTTTAGGCGGTTGGAGGCGGCTCGCGTGCGATCGCGTCGTTGGGGCTGACCTCGGTACTGCCCGGTGGGCGTTCGGCGGCGTGGGCGCCATATTCCTCGCCGGCGGTGTGCAGCCGAGAGGACACGCCATGTTCTGGAGCAACTGAGGATTTACTGCTTTTCAGGACTTTCGTCAGAAAAGGGCGCCTCCAAGTTTGGGAATTGGGAGCGAGTGGAGTCAGACTGGACCGAAAGCCAAGACTCCTATCCTGGGATATTGAAGGGGCCGTCGAACGGCTGGCGCAGGCCGCAGTCGATGGGCGGCTGGGCAGTCGGCACCCCACCCCCGCCCTCGGGCATGCCCCTGGCCCTGAGGCGCTTCGACTTAGAAGCTCCGCGTTCCTGCCGGCCTGGCTACCCCCGGTGTCCACACCTTTCTGGAATTCGTAGTTTCTACCCAGGGCCCAGTACTGTTTCAGTTAATAGTTCTAATAAACACCTGTTCAGCGAGCACTTGGTGTGTGCCAAACGATTTGCTCAGGATTTTTCGTATTGTCCCACTTAAAAGCCTTTCAACGCCTGAGATAGTATTATAAAAAGTGGCAAACATTACCTCCAAATGTTATAATGGGCTCTCATATACCCATCACCCAGTTGATTCTTTTCAACTAAATCGCAAGCTCACAGCAAGCCTCACCTCTTTGAAATTTTTTGGCATTGTGTGGCTTATACAAAACGTATTGAGGAAGCCCCATCTTTTATGGCATTAATTGGTCCACCCACTTGGCACTATCCAATGAGTGCCTCTTGACAATTCTTCCCGTACTATTATTTGAGAACCTATAGCCCACCAGAAACTGTAATAGGTGCCTTTACAAACATTAATTATAGCGAATATTTACTTTGGAATTAACCATGTGCAGGCCTTTGCTAAGGGCTTTACATGCATTATCTCTTTTAGTCCTATGAAACTGATGATTTGGTCATCTTACAAGTGAAAAAAAAACAGGCATAGAGATTAATAAAATTGTCCAAGATCTAACAAATAGTGGAGTTAGGGTTTGTGCCCATTCTGCCTAACACCAATATCTATCCTCTTAACCCTTATGTGACGTAGCTTCTTCCTTCTAGTAATAAATGTTGCGTGAAGGAGCTCGCATCAGTGAACTTTTCTCAGGGGTGTACATACTGTTCCCCTAATTACAAACTTCAGAGAAGGCCTCCCATCCACCAGGTCCCAGCATCTGGTTCATACCTGTTCTAAATAACTTACCAGGCTGTGTACTGCAGTGATTTGTTTTGTTTACACAGCTAGTATTTTTTATCTGCTCTCAAGGCCAGGAACTATGTCATTCATTTTTATGTCTCTAGGGCTTAGCTGGGCAAACAGCTGGGACACACAACAGTTTGCTAGGTGAATGAATGAATCAGTTCACCTCTCTTCAGTGCTATACAACAGAACAGATATCCAGCTCAGATACTGGCTGAAAGACCACAGGCTTCTACCCAGAGGACTCAGCTCTCATAATTCCTGAGACACCCTGGACATGCCAGGGTATATTATGGAGTGTGATGGCATCTAGAAGAGGGGGAGGAAGGCCCAACACTGTAGGTAATCCAGACTTGGGCTGGAAAACAAGGTTGAAGTTACTCATTAGCAGGTGAAAGGGTCAAGGGTCAAGGCAAGGGGGCTAGAAGCAGAGTGGACTGAATAACTAGCAGGGGGAGAGAGAGCAGTTAAGGCACCGGCCCTTCACGAAGAGTACCAGCTCCCTCCGGCCTGAAGATGTTCCACCAAATATGGGCAGCTCTGCTCTACCTCTGTGGTATTCTCCTTAACTCCATCTACCAGTGCCCTGAGTACAGTCAACTGACAACTCAGGGAGTGGATGGGAAAGAGGTATGGACTGAGAATGGGGGAAGCCGATGGTGGGGGCTCTGAGGGGGTGCGTTGCCTTGGATGACCAGAACCACGCTGGGAAAGGAAGGGAGAAAGGGTGTATCACAATAACAAATGTGAAAACAAGTAAAAAGAAAAAAAGAAAAAATATATATATATATATATATTAGTACTGTGGCCATCAATGTGGAGACATGGTAGAATTGGGAGGTGGGTGGTTACTCAGGGGCCACAAAGGAAAAGTCACTTAATGACTTCCTGTCATAACCCAACACCTTGTTGGGAAAAAGCAGCTGCCACTCCACTGCTAAGTCCTGCTGTCTTAAGAGTGATGACGAAGAGGTTGAATGGGCCCTGTAGTGGGGACCCACCCTCTCCTGATCCCCTCGTTCTCTGCAGTTCCCAGAACCACACCTGGGCAGGTGGTACTTTATCGCAGGGGCAGCTCCCACCAAGGAGGAGTTGGTGACTTTTGACGCTGTGGACAACATTGTCTTCAACATGGCTACAGGCTCTGCCCCCACAAAGCTCCAGCTTCGTGCTACCATCCGCATGTGAGTGGTGAGGAGTCAGAGGCACCAGGAATGGCAGTCTCTGCCTAGAAAATGAGCGCCCCCCCACAAAGAGCTAGGTTCTTTGGGATAGCCATTTTTGGCCCACTGAGTTCAACAGTTCTCTTAGTTTCCCTCTGAAGAGAGATGGGCCTAAAACCAACTGTCCCGTGGTAGCCTGAAACCCAAGGGGACCCAGACTTCAAAGAGAAATAAGATGGAATAAACAGAGGCTGGTACTGTGTGGCTGGGGTGTCTCTCAGTCTTTCGTCCTTGCCACCAATTCTGCAGGAAAAATGGACTCTGTGTGCCCCGGAAATGGATCTACCACGTGACTGAAGAGAGCACAGATCTTAGAACTGAAGGTTGGTTCTCTCCAGCCCTCACCCTCCCCAAGTCCCCTGGGCTTGCTTGTTTTTGCCTCTCTGTCCTCACACTCTCCACCAAACCCCCGCCCCAACAGGCCGCCCTGACATGAAGACGAAGCTCTTCTCCAGCTCATGCCCCGGTGGAATCATGCTGAAAGAGTCAGGCCAGGGTTACGAGCGCTTCCTCCTCTACAGTGAGTGGGGATGCCAGGCAGGAAGGGTTGGAGAGAAACAACGGGAGGGCAGGAGAGCCTCTCACTCTGGGTCCTATGATATCATCCCAGGAGGGTCTGGGTGCTGTCCTCACCACGGAGGTACTGAGAATCTGGGACTTTGATGGGCCTGGCCCTGCCCTGCTCTTCCAGATCGCTCACCACATCCTCCTGAAAAGTGCGTGAAGGAATTCCAGTCCCTGACCTCCTGCTTGGACTTCAAGGCCTTCTTACGGACTCCCAGGAATCAAGGTGAGGGGGTAAAGTCCCACAGAAGAGGACTAGGACTCACCAAGTCTTCTGCAGGTGCCGGATGAAAGGGACTCAAGTGATGTCACTGGAGGACATGGTCAAAGGCTAACATTATTAGAGTGGCTGTGCTGACACATCCATTTGTCATAGGCTGCGATGGCACCAGAAGGATGTGGCCAAGAGCTGTGGTGTAGGTGTCATCCTGAGGGAGCCAGGATGGGCTCTGGGCTACTCAAAAGAGGTTTCTTGAGTTTCCGGTGGATAAAAGGGGCAGGGGGCTAGACACATAGGGAAAAGGGCTTCAGGGACCCCTTCTTTGATGTGGGGAAAAGCAGGAATGCATTCTCCTCCACCCCATTACTACCAACGTTGCTTTTCTCCCTGGAGTTCCTTCCTTTCCATCCTCTTCTTTTCTCCCTCCTCCCACCAGAGGCCTGCGAGCTGTCCAGTAACTGACCTGTGGCTTCATCTGTGCCCCAGATGGATATGGTGGGAGCTGCTATTGTGCTGTGGGGAGGAGGAGAAGCTGGAGACTCCCAGCTCCCTTTCAAGAGTAATAAAGATGATTTTTCAATCCTCATCTCATTTTGGGCTTGTCTCCAGAAAGCAATCCCCCCAATCTCCATTTCAGTACTCCCCCTGGACCTTCTACTACCTAAACCCCCAGCTGGACGGCGTCAGGAAGGACACTAAGTGATGGTAACTCTCTTTGTAGTGGTATATTTAGGATTTGGTGTGATTACAGTTGTTTATTGCTGAGTGTGCAAACCCCTAACCTGAGTGAGAACTCTAAGCTCCAGTGCTTCCCCATACTGCCTGTCTGAGCTGCCAACCCCTCTGAATTGGCCCTCCTGCCAATACTGCCTGCACCATCCCCACTCCCCTGGCTCCTAGGACCACCCAGATCCTTCCTGCAGGCCCCTGTCACTGTTGGCTCCTCTCCACACCCCTTAATCCACCCACCTCACAGTCCCATTCTTCCCTAGGTGGCTCAGATCCTAGGATCCAAGGGCTCCCTTTGGTCTCCAACCACCCTCTTACCCTAGTTAGAGGCCTGTCTGTCCTGCCTCTGGTCTCTTCCACCCTTGGGTAGTTTTGAAAGGTAATGAGGACTCTTTAGTCTTTATTGTTCACCACCACACTTATTTTTTTCTTTTAAAAAGTAAAGGTGGAAAGAAAAAACTGGAAGTGGGAGAAATGTAAAAGCAAAAAGTAACAACAGCTGGTGAATTCAAGGGCAATATCCCCATTGTCCATTAACAGATATCCTAAACAGCTCTACTCTCTCTTGTGTATGAAGGGGGGCCACACCCTCACACTCTGGGGTTTCTTCCCCATCCCTGAGGTCCCTGAGCTTACAATCTGGGTCATGGCCCCCACTTTTCTCCTACAGGCCACACTATCTTCACTCTTGCTCCCACCCCACTCAGGATGGGGGTACTAGGTCACACCTCATCTTGCAGTCACAGCCCCTTTCCTGGGTCTCCCCTCTATTCCTCACCTTCCCTCTCCAATTTCTCGCCATCCAAGTCAGTGGCCTCCTCCTCCCCACTGGGCTCCCGGAGGCTGACAGCCAGCACCAGGGCCTGAAGGAGACCAAAGAGGCAGGCAAAGTGCAGGGGGTGAGCAGTAAGTAGACTCAACACAGCATGGAGCCCATGCAGGGCAGCCAGAAAGGACAGCAGCCCATGCAGCCAGAGGCCCAGCGGTCCACGCAGGCCCAATGCATCCAAAGCTGCCCTCAGAGGCCGCGAGCACAGCCCCAGCAGGGCTGAGGCCAGCAGCTCCAGCAGGTGCAGAGTCAGGTTGGTTGAGATCTGCAGACACTCCTCTGGGCCCCCCAGGTACTGCAAGGGAGCTCCTGCTCCCCCACCTGGATCCCCCCGCAGCCAGCCCAGCAGCTTCTGACGCCGTCCTGGCTTCTCCACTGGGGCTTCTGGCCCAGGGGGGCTTAGTACCCCTTCAGGGGACACTCCAGGTCTGGTGCCACTGGAGCCCACAGGATCCTGGCCCTGTTTGAGAACAGACCCTCCAGTCCCCAGTCTCCCAGACTCTTGAGTGTTAGAGACAGTCTTGTCCCACTTGAAGGAATCCATTCTGTTGCTTCGCAGTTGCTCATCTCGGACCTCCCTACTTGGTTCTGGAGCAGCCTCAGAGCTCCTCCGTGCCTCTGGGTCCTTGGTCTTGAGAGGCCCCACATCTCCCATGGTTTCTGGGGCACTATCCCAGTCACTCCCTGAATTCTCAGAGGAGCTGTCCACTCGTCTGAGTTCTGGGGCAGGCAGGTCAGGCTTCGTTGGTTTCCCACGACCCCAAGGGCGAGGTAGCCAGCCACTAAGCCGTCGCAGGAACATGGTTGAGATGTGTAGTGAGCCCCCAAAATTCTGGGGCTGCTTCCTGGAACTGCTTTGATTCTGCTTGGAACTCAGCCCTCAAGTTTGGGGGCTGAGTGTCTCCTCAGAAGCCAGAGTCTGTCCAAGCTCAGAACTACTGTTTCGTGAGTCCTACTCTGAATTCAGAAGTGGCTCCCCACTTCTCTGGATGTCCTGCTACCTCAAGTGTGGCAAGTGGCTTGTTCCTTTTCAGTTTTGAGGTAAAACGGGGAGGCACAACCAAATTCATTCACCACCACCCCAAAACACAAGATTCAGGCCAAGAATCCCCAGGACCTGAGAAGGCCTGGGTCACCCCCACGGTGTCCTCCCTGGGTTTCTGGGTTTCCTTTCCTACAGGCAGCACCCCAAGTTTCACTCACCAAGGCCACGCCCCAAGGTGCCCCAGAAACTGGGGAGGCGGTGCTCCATCCAAGAAGGAAGGAAGGTGGCCCTGAGTCTCAGGTGCTCCCAATCTGGAGAGTCCTGACCTAAGGGAGCTCAAGCAGGCAGTCTCTTACTGGGGTTTAGGAGAGAGATGTTCAGCAAACTCCTGCCAGCAGCGTTCTTTTCTCGATTTAGAGAGCTAGGAATCCTACAAAAAGACCCGACCGGTCCCCGAGCGCGCAGGTGAGACGCGATCTCTACAAGGTCAGGCCAGAGATGTCCTGGGAGATCCTCGTCGCGAGGCCAAGCGCGGGCCTGCTGGGGACCCAGGCGTCCGGGCTCTGCGCGCTGCGACTCCTACCGGGCCCGGCGTCGGGGCCGCGGCCTCAGTAGGCCGCCCGGAGCCGCAGAGCCCGGAAGCAGCTGCACCGGGGCGGGAGGGACAGGCGGGGGCGGAGCCCGCAGTTCGTGGGGCGGACCCTACGGATCCACCGCCCCCCGCGCCCCCCGCGCCGTTAGTACACACCACTCCGCTGGGCGCCAGCTGAGGTCTGACAGGGTCGGGGCAGCAGTATAAACCTAGCAATCTCTCTTCGTCGCCCATATGTCCCTGGGTCGCCAGTGCTCCCCTAAACTCCGCTCCCTTTAGCCTCCTGCTCTTTGGTTATTCCCTGCACCCTCCACCCCCAACTCCTCCTTTTCTTGTCCAAGACCTCGTAAAAGGCTTTTCCGGAAAAGCACGGCTGCTTCCCTAGGACTTGTGTTGATCTTTCCTGCCCCTCCATGCAGATTTTACTTCCTGGGTCTGACAATAGTGAGCTCTCCCTTAGGTCCAGCACCCGGTATGAGCAGCAGAAGGGAAGGGGAGACAAGTGTTGACAAATACAACATGCTTCCTGCCCTCAGGCGTTTTCAGGTTGTAAAATGAAGAACCCTGATTTAAGTTTTACATTTGGGAGGCCAAATGTACACTGGGAGGTTCTGACTGTCGTTCCACCATCATCATCCTAGAGGCCGGATATTCTTAGGCCCTTCCAGCCCATTGGCCTCTTCCTGCAAGACCCCATCTACTCTCATCACCTCCATGAGCTTTCCCAGGCTTCCCCTATCACCATGCATTGTATATTTGATCACATAGCTGCCTCCTCCTCTAGCTATGAGCAATTAGAAAGTTGGGAATATGTCCTACTTCTCTTCTTAGCATATAGTATTTGATCTTGTTTAAAATTGAGTAATTGAGGGGTGCCTGGGTGGCTCATTGGGTTAAAGCCTCTGCCTTCGGCGTGGGTTGTGGTCCCACCGTCCTGGGATCGAGCCCCACATCCGGCTCTCTGCTCGGCAGGGAGCCTGCTTCCTCCTCTCTGCCTACTTGTGATCTCTGTCAAATAAATAAAAATCTTAAAAAAAAAAATGAGTAATTGAGGGGCACCCAGGTGGCTCAGTGGGTTAAACCTCTGCCTTCAGCTCAGATCATGATCTCAGGATCCTGGGATCAAGCCCCACATCAGGCTCTCTGCTCAGCAGGGAGCCTGCTTCCTCCTCTCTCTGCCTGCCTCTGCCTACTTGTGATCTGTTAAATAAATAAATAAAACATTGTAAAATCAATAATTGAAAAAATAAAACAATTGAATTGGCTGCAGAAGTCAGGAGATGCTTCCTGGGGTAGGTGAGACTGGGATAGAGCTTGAGCAATTCCTGGTTCAGGGGACTGAAAGAATAGGTGGGGCATTCCAGGCAGGGGCTAGGCCCTGGAAATTAACCAGACTGGCAGGGAGGTGACCCGATCATGCCACCAGAAAGGGCTACCCCTTCTGGCTCAGGTGGGACTTGCATGTGGCTCCCAGACTTTGGCTTTCCCACAATAGCTTCCAGAAAAGTGAATAAACACAAAAGAGGAAGAAGTTTGATTTATTTTTCAGCTCTCAGCTCTTCTCTTCCAAAGGCAGAGTCCACCGACTAAAATCTGAGGATCTGGGACCTGGAGAGACCCCAGAAAGTAAGAGCCAAAGTGCCTAGGTCCAAGTTCAGACTTTAGCAACAGACCAGGATCAGACCTTACTTACCAAGGTCAGAACTCAAGGTTCATGTATGTCCTCAGATCCCGCTCCCAGGCCCTGTCCTTCTCCTCCTGCCTTCTCTTCTCCCTCCGGCTCAGTGTGGTCACCCGAGGGGCTCTCTCCCTCCCAGCCACGGCCCGAGTATCTCGAGCCAGGAAGTGTGTGACTCGGGGTTGGGGCACTGATCCGTAGCCTAATCCTTCCTGGTCCCTCTTGAGGACAGTTGGGATGGGGTTGGTGCGGCCCTCACCCCGGGGTCCCAGCCCCATTCCAGGCTCCCAGCCACCCCTCAGCAACAACTTGAAGCCTGGGCTGGAGGCGGAAACTCCGATGGGCAAGTTGGGGGACCTGAGATCACGGGGCAGTGACAGCAGGTGAGCAGTGGATGTGTAATGGTTAGAGTCTTGAAAGTGGGCATCACAGGTCTCACAGTACCGGAGGGAGGGGGGCTGGGACCTGCAGAGGAAAAAAAGAGAAAGAGTTCAGGGCAGGGAAAGAGTTGAGGCCTCAGAGTGGGGTGGCAAGGTGGGAAGTCCTTCCAGTCTTACTGCTAAAAAACAAGTTGCCTTCCAACCTACTTAGCAGTGAGGGACCCAGAGGGGAACAACTGGGAGAAGAAATGGCAACCAGGCCTCACAAGCTCTTGGGCAAAGCATAATAATGGCTACAATTAATATGTATACAGTGCTTACTATGTGGTAAGCATCATTCTAGCACTTTACGTATATTGACCCATTAAATCCTAACAGGCGCTCTTATTACCTGCATTTCTCAGATAACGAAAATGAGCCATGTTAAACTTGGGTTCTTGCCCAAGTAAGTAGAATTAGGATTTAAACCCAGGGAGCTCATGTTTATTTTTACTCTATTACACTGCCTTATCAACCTATACTGGGGGATCAGGAAGAGAAACTTCAGTTCTGTTCTATAGCTCTGGTGTGGAGTGGTTAGGAAGGGCAGAACACACTGAAAGATGGGCATGGGCTAAGGCTTCCCCTCACCGGTTCTCTGTACTCCTCGTCTCTCCATGGCTCTCTCTGACCATGCGCGCCACCTCAGGGAAACCTGCTTCTTCGGCCAGCTGAGAAGCGTCCTTGCCACCCAGCTCACAGACGCCCACCCAGGCAGCTCCACGGTCCAGGAGATAACGCACAGCAGCCCCCTGGCCTGCTCGAGCAGCACACATCAGGGGGGTCCACCAGAAGGCATCCCGAGCGTTGATATTGCCCCCGGCTCCCCCTTCCTCACGGGGATCCAACAGTCTTCTTAGTTCTGCCAGGTCTCCCTCCTGAGCTGCCCTCAGTATCCACTGGGTCATCTTGTCCTCTGCCTCAAGGGATCTCCTTTGTCCATGTCCTCCTGAGGATCCTGCAGCAGCTTCCCCCATCATTCTTCTCTTCTTTCTCTTTCTCTTACTGGTAGGTTCAGGCTGAAATCTCTGAAATTCGGGGACACTGCTCTCATCTGCAATCAGGGCCTCATAAAAAGCCCGGGCCGCAGTCCCATCCAAGGTGGGCTCCAGCTCTTCAGGCTGTGACTGCTGCTGCCCGTCTTTCCAGAGGTCGCTGGGGCTGGTGGCTGGAGTGAAGCTGATGAGGGAGGGCCTGGACATGGCTTTTGGGAGAACTGAGAAGATGAGACTAGATAAAGGGAGTATGAGACAAGCAAGCCAATCCCTTGGTGGCTCTGCAGGGACCAGGACCACCCCCAGAGACCTTTTGGGACAAGAAATAGCCTTAAAGTAAAAAAACCCTCTCGTTCCCTAAGTGACCTCACAACCTAGGACCATAGATCATGTGGAAAAACAGGGAACCCTATAATAACAGGCCATACGGTTTAGTAAAGGTTATTTTAACAAAGAAGATTCAATGAGGTTGCCCAGAGGTTGCATTCTGCCCCCATCCCCTTCCTCACCAATAATAAAAACAGCTTCTCTCTTAAACTTGACCACCAGATAAGATGTACCATTAAGAAAACAATCAGTCAAGAAAGAAAGAAAGAAAAGTAAAAAAGAAAACAATCAGCCTAGCCCTTTAAATCTTCCTTGATCCTTGATTCCTTGGTCCGGGTCTCATCTTCCCAAATAGAAACAGGCTTTAACACAGAAATAAGAGAGAGATCTCGGGGAGAAGCTCCAGTCTCTTTGACTTCGTAGTCTCCGTACGGCGAAACGGCGCCACTCTAAGCAAAGGAGCTGACGATCAAATAGCCATGACCCGAACACGCACGCGTGACTAGAAAAAACACACACACACACAAAAACATTACTTGAGGGCTCAGGCTAGGTTTGCAAAGCTAGGTTCAGCTTCCCCACCCGGAACCCTTCCAACGGCATCCGCTCAAAATGCCACGTGCCAAGGTAGCGCGAGGACAGAGGCTCTGTCGGTTGGGGTCCTACTTTAACATAACGCCCCCACAATGCCCTTCGCCTCCCCGAACGTGGCCCCCACTCCGGGCTCACTTTTTGGAGCTGCGAAACCACTCTGTGAGTTAAGAAGGCTCTGAGGAGGCGGAAGGAAACCTGTGGAATGCCCTGAAGCCGTGAAATGAAATAACTTCACGCCGCCCCTCACCATTATTCTGACCAGAGTTCGAAGGTCACACTTAGTAGCCGCAGCAGAGCCCCCCCCCCCCCCATTCAAGCCCTAAGAGGAAATGGAGAAGTGCAAGGGGACGAGCAGCAGAATGGCTGGCGCCACCACAGGTGAGCGCACGGGGCCGTCCCGGTTTTCTCACCGCTCACCTCAGCCCAGCCCACCCTTCTTACGTCCCTCAGCAAGAAGCCCGGCCTCACCTCCCGCCTGAGACCAGACCCCAGGGTGAAACTCGGGCCCCGACGGGGCATTCAGTGGTGGGCCTGACTTGGGCGAGAGGCTCGACAGGCAATGAGAACACGGTGGGTTGGCCGGGGATGAAGTTAGTACCCTGGGCTTCAGGCGAGCGCCTAAAGCCGACCCTCGCTGCATGAGAGTACGTACAGGAAACCGGCCCGCCAGCCCCGTTCCTTTCCCCGCCCCCTCTCGGCCCCTCAGCCGCGGAACGCTACAACTGTATTTCCCACACTCCCTGACCCAGAACGGGGTACTGCGCTTCCGCTTCCGGTGGCACCTCTCTTCGCCCCGCCCCCCGAGCGTCCTGCTCATGGGCCTCGCGACGCCAGGGTCGTTCTTGAGTCGTCCTGGGATTCGTAGTTCGCCTTTCTCTCGTTTCGCCGGTTTCTCTTTACCAGGGACTTCATTTCCCGGCGTTCACTGCGGCGCCCGACCCTTGGCGTTTGCGCGTTGCCCTTTCCCCACCCTCCCCAATTTCCACTCCCCCCCCCCCACCCCACTTCGGCTGCCGCGGTCGGGTCTGTGGCCTGCGTTGTAGCCCTCGCGGTTCCTTGGAAGCGGCAACTCCCCTCCCCCGCCCTGTTCCCGGTCCCCGTCCAGCCGGTGAGTCTGAGGTCGTCGCCGCGGCGAGTTCCCTGTCCTTAGGCGCGGCACATGGGGTCTCCGTGCGTTGATGTGGGGGTGGGGAAGGAAGTGACCCGGTCCGGCACTGGGGGAGGGAGGGGTGGCCTGAGGGGCGGAAGCGGGTCGTGGGGACTCCTGTGAACGGGACCTCACGGCGACCCCCAGGCCGTGAGAGAAAAAGGGGCCCACCTTTGCTTGGAAAGGATAAACTTCGGAACCTTTGGGAAAGGCGCAGGGGACAGGCAGAGACCTGTGGGGTAGGGATCTCGAGCCGACAGCCCTGCCGGAGTTGACATGAAGAGGAGAGGGAGCCGGTCTTCGGCAGCGTTAGGAATGTGGGTAGGACTGATGGTTAAGACCTGTCCAAAGTGGTGGGACTCGAAGAGTGGTGGGACTCCAGAGAAACTGTAATTTCAGAAAAGGGGCTGAGGTGTGAATAACAGGAACTGGAGAGGGGTGCTCCAGAGTCTAGGATCCTTTAAGGAAAGGTGGCCCCAAATTCTTTCATTGTTGGAGAGCAAAGTGTGGGAGGAAGGAGGATACCAGAGGCAGGGTGGGAGAGCTTGGGCTTTACTTAGACCCTTTTTTTCCCCTAGCTGACGTGAAGATGAGCAGCTCAGAGGAGGTGTCCTGGATTTCCTGGTTCTGTGGGCTCCGTGGCAATGAATTTTTCTGTGAAGTGAGTTCTCCTCAGTCTCCCGGGCATCTCCACACAAAGTTTGGCTATGTATTTTCCCACATATTTAGTTTCCATACACTTCTCTTACAGGCTGCCATGGAGTTTTTCCTGTCAAGGAAAAGTCCCTTCAGTAGCCCCCTTCACTAACTTGTGAAGTGGCAAGACTGTCCAAGTCCCAAGCCTGTTATCTTCCAGCGATGTAACATTGGACAAGTCAACTTTATTATTATTATTAGACTGCTACTGGTAGTCCATACTTTGGGAGTCTGTTAGAATTAAAGTGCTGTTTGTGAAAATGTTTTGTAACGTGCAAAGTTGTGTGCTGATAATACAAAAGATTGTAACTGCCCACAGGACCCAAGCTGTTCAGTCTCCACTTTCCTTGGAAATCCGGTTTCCCCTAAGGAGAGGACAGAATAGATTTGTAGAGATGTGGGGCAGGAGTAGGAACAGGGATTTTGAAAGGAATGTTTCTTTAAGGAGGAGATTGTTGCAGCTGTTTAAAAGAAAAGTAAAAGCTTTTATGGAAAGGCAATGTATGTGAACTGGGGAGAGAGACTCAAGTACTTCTGCTAAGTTGGAATTGGGTTATGAGGGGAAACAAAAGCGGTTGTGTTGAGAATAAGCCACCAGTTAGAGCAATGTGCCCAGGTCAAAGCTGAGGATTCTGCTATGAGTTTCTTGACTTCCACATCCTGACAGGTGGATGAGGACTACATCCAGGACAAATTCAATCTCACTGGACTCAATGAGCAGGTGCCTCACTATCGACAAGCTCTAGACATGATCTTGGACCTGGAGCCTGGTGAGGCACCTTCGGGGTTGTTTTGTGTGTGTATGGGTTTTTGTTTTTGTTCTTGTTTTCATATTCTTATTTATTTGCTTCTTGAATTTACAAATTTTCTTTTGGTTCTCCGACTCCTTTTATCCAAAGTCCTGTCCTTCATTTTGGTCCTCCATCTGACTTTTGCCTGGTTTTGTGACTTACACCACCTGTTCCCACACTCTGATCCTGTAATTTGGCTTTATCCCCTGATGCTAGTTTCCCCGTGGGCCTCATTTCCTGTTTCTTTGTTTTGCTTCTTACCTTTTAGTCTAGAGTGCCATCTTTTGCATTGATATTTTTCATTTATTTGTTGAGAGTCAGGAGGGAAAGAAGAGAGAAAAGGCTAAAGAAGTGTAGAGAGAAGGCAGAGTTGCCTTGGGTTCGTGGAGTTTCTGGGTCAAATGCTCAGGTGATGGGTGGTGCAGAGATGAGTGCCAGGCAAACTGTAGCCAGCAGCCCCTGGAGGTGGGTGGGACATCTAAGAAAGCTATAAGACAAGTGGTTTCAATTGGCTGGGGCCATGTTTCAGATGAAGAGCTGGAAGACAACCCCAACCAGAGCGACCTGATTGAGCAGGCGGCCGAGATGCTTTATGGATTGATCCACGCCCGCTATATCCTCACCAACCGTGGCATCGCCCAGATGGTGAGGCCTCTCTGCTCCCACTTGACTCCTCTGAGGCAGTAAGGGAAACAGAGGTTCCTGCAGCGAGGAGTCACGTGTTTTCAACCTTGTCAAGGAATGTAGCTGAGACGAGGGGGAAGAACCCCAGATACAGGGACTGGGAATTAAATCCTAATTGGGGTTGTGCTGACTGAGATGTTTACAGGGAGGGAAATGTGACCTTGGACAGGAAGTTGTTGCAGCCTGCCTCTTCCTCAGGGAACAAACGGTGAATGACTCTGATGGTCTGTAACCTGCCTAACCTCCAGAGGAAGCAGGGGAGTATGAGGGCCCATTTGGGCCAGCTTGAAGGGGTCTCTGGACAGAAAGGCAGGAGTGGAGGACAGAGCAATGTGGGTTGGGCTGACGAAGGGATTGCCTCTTCTGTTCATACCTACCCACCAACCCCTTTCATTTTATTCGCCTCAGTTGGAAAAGTACCAGCAGGGAGACTTTGGCTACTGTCCCCGTGTGTACTGTGAGAACCAGCCAATGCTTCCCATCGGTGAGTGTTGGAGAAGGGAAAGGAGGCCACATCAAATGGCCGGTACTCCTGGGAAGGAGTTGGGGCTCAGCAAGTCTGGGCCTGAGTCTGGGAGGGAGGTGGGGCAGGCTTGGGGGTGCCCGGCCTGCTGAGTCTGGCTGTCTCCCAGGCCTTTCGGACATCCCAGGTGAGGCCATGGTGAAGCTCTACTGCCCCAAGTGCATGGACGTGTACACACCCAAGTCATCGAGGCACCATCACACGGACGGCGCCTACTTCGGCACCGGTTTCCCTCACATGCTCTTCATGGTGCACCCTGAGTACCGGCCCAAGCGGCCCGCCAACCAGTTTGTGCCCAGGTGGGGAGCAGGGATAGAATCACCCAGGGTCAAAAGAAAGGTTCGGGATTCCCTAGAGAGAAGGGAAGACAGGGCATGGTCCTTTCTTGAGGTTTGCCTTTCTCAGAGCACATAACCTTGGGAAAGGTATTTGCCTCCCTGTGCTTCAGTTCCCTTATCCGTGAAATGGGGATGGTGATAGTACTTGACCGATGAGTTATATTTAAATAGCTGCTTTGAAAAACATTTGGCACCTGAAGTACCATTTAAATGGTAGCTGTTTTTGTCATCATCTTGGGTGTTCAACTTTTTGCCAGGAAAAAGTGTGGTTTATTTTCCCAGAACATCATGTTTACTGGGAAGAACAGTTTGGTATTATATTGAAACAAGTGTTGATCTGCACACACACAAACATGCAGTCACATACGTGTGTGTGTGTGTGTGTGTTTACATGTAGCCTAGAATTTGAGTTTTAATGGCTGTTTAAAGTACATTTCCCAGTATCCTGGAGGGAAGACATTTGGGAGCCACTGCCCTTAAGCACTGAGCAGACCCATGGAGAAGCTGGGGTGGGGAGGTGGAAACTCAGGCCACTGGCAGGGCCAGGGTGGGGCTCACACTGCTGCCTCTCTGACCTCTGCCCCGGCCCAGGCTCTACGGTTTCAAGATCCATCCAATGGCCTACCAGCTGCAGCTCCAAGCCGCCAGCAACTTCAAGAGCCCAGTCAAGACGATTCGCTGATTCCCCATCCCACCTGACCCTCAGTCTTTGACACCTCCGATCCTTTTCTGCCACCCTTTCAGGAACCCTCTATGGTTTTTAGTTTAAATTAAAGGAGTCATTATTGTGGTGGGAATATGAAATAAAGTGGAAGAAAAGGCCATGAGCTGGTCTGCTGGTGCTTGGGGTTGGGGGACGGGAGGGTACTGCTGTGCCTGATTCCAGGGGCCCTCATGGCCCAGCCCACCCTCCTCAAGTTGAAAACCAGCACAGATTGGTGCCCAGTGGATTTGGGTGAGGTTTTTAGCAGCAGAGCAGAATTTCTAGTACTGAATGTGGAGATGTGCAAGGCCACAGCCCGAGGGGAAAATTGGATTTCAAAGTCTAGAGACATATTTATTCTTTTTCAGCCACCTAAGGCTGTTTATTTATTTGTACCGTAAGTAGTATAACCAACAACAAAATCCTCCGGTTTTGATTTTACAGGGCAAGTGGTACTGAAGTAAGCAGAACTCTAAGGGGTGGAGAGGGACAAGGTCCACAGTTGCTGCAGGGTGGTGTCTGTGCGCCCCCTGCTGGGGGAGCTGAGATATGCTCTTCTCAGAAGGATGGGGACCCTGGGTGCCTGGCCAAAGTTTTTCCCAGCACAGTAGGGACCGTTCTGCTCTGGGAAGGACAGCATGTGGTACCAGAGACAAGCTGATCCACGGACCCTTGAGGTGTGGGAATAGATCTTTTCAGGGCATGAGAACAATAGACACCTGGATAAAGGCCCAGGTGTTGTCTGGGCCACTGCTCCCACGTTCAGGAACCCGACCTTGTGGGTGAGGACATGCCGTCCTCCAGCCAAGTTAATAACTTCCTCCCCCAGCTGAGGAATATAGCTCTGTGTCTACAGCTCCTCCTCAAACTGTCTACCAAAACCACCCTGCAGCTCAGGATCAAAGAGCATGGTCACAGGAAGGTGGGGTTTCAGGATACTCCTCACGGAACTGCCCTTGTCCCCAGAATTCCATCATGAAGGCGCATATGCTTGTAGGTGTGCTGGTCATGGTGGGCTTCACAGTGGGAAAAGGTAAGTGGGGCCCAGGGGCAAGGAGGGAGAAGTGACTGAGTCCTGGAATGGGGTGGGGCTGCAGCCCTGGTTCACGGGCTCCCTGCAAGGAGAACTTGGAATGAGCCAACATTCCCATCCCACCTGTCTTCTGCTTCCCCAGCTCCTGTTCCTGAAGTTCGGACCTGCCATCTCTGCCTCTTAGAAGACCCTTCTGCAGGGTGCATTTCAGGCTCAGAGAAGTGCACCATCAGCACCCTGTCACCGTGTATGGTGATCACCATCTATTATGGTAAGTCAAGCCCCAGGAAGGGGCTGCTGGTGGGACAGCCCATGGCCTGGTCTCCTTTCCTCTCAGATGAGGGCTGCTTAGGGGCTGGGGTGCAAGAGGAAGACAGCAGGATCCTGGAAGGAGGAGTCTAGGGTTCCGGGGAGGTCTGCTGAGCCAGTTTTTCCTTCCTTCAGAGGGAAGGAATCTAGGATGGAAGTCGGGTCTGGGTGAGGCATGGGGAGAGTCTAGGGTAAGGACAACAGGTTTGGGGACTGGGAGGCAGTGAGGGTTACTAGCTAGCTGTTCCCTCTTCTCTAGATACCAAGATTCGTTTCCTCATCCGAGGCTGTGGACAGTATAATTCTTACCGCTGCCAAGAAAAACGTAATACCTACTTCTCAGAATACTGGTACCAGGCCCAGTGCTGCCAGTATGATTACTGCAATTCCTGGTCTAGTCCCCAGCTCCACAGCTCCCCGCCTGATCCCCTGGCTGATCCCCCAGCTGGGGCCTGGGCCCTGCCCCTGTCTGAGTCCCAGATCCAGCGGTTCTACCAGGCCCTGAACCTCTCACTGCCCCTCCACAGCTTCCATGCTGGGAAGGAGCCCAAAAGCCTGGACCCCCTGGCCATCCTGCCCTTGAACCTGAACTTGTCCATTGCTGACCTACGTCACATATATTTGTTCCTCAACAGTTCAGGACTTTTGGTTCTTCCCTGGGCTAGGCCCTGATGGCTTAGCCTTCCTGGATTTCACTCCATTCCAGCATCTTTTCTCTAACACCACAGCCCCCTGCGCTGCCCTCCTAGAACACCCATGTTCTCTGCTCTGTGATTTCTCTGACCTCCCTTCCGCAGCAGGACTGTGGCTTTGGGATCTTTTCTTTCCCAGAAACTGGCAGTGCTACCCCTCCTAGAAAATAATGAGTTCAGAGTTTGCCCAGGCTGGCCTGGGGAAGGCACAGTGGCTCTCTCATGCCTTTCCTGTCACCGGAGCCTGTCATCCCCCCTCATCTTTCAAATCCTTTGTCAGTCTGGTCACCTGCCCCCATTTAGATCTGGTTGCAGGTCACATCCTGGGCCTATATTGAGACCCAGACTGAACTTGCAACAAGAAGAATGAAGGGTAGACTTCCCTGCACACTTCCTGACTAGATACTGTGTTGTCCCTGCCTCATTGCCTCCACCCCCACCTTTGCTCTGGTCGTCTGTTTATCTCCTCTCTTGTTGCAGTCCCTGGCCTCCTCAGCCCCACTTGACATCACTGAGGCCTGACACCCACTTCAGTAGATGCCAGAGAAGAGGAGAGGTGAGGGTCTGGCCTGCTCTGCTCCACATCTCCTGCTTGCTCTCCACAATAAATGGACTGGGCTTAGTCTGTGTCACACTGTTTATGGTGTCAGGCTCAGGTATGAGCAAAAAGAAGTTGATTGGGCATGGTGATCAAACCATCTACAGCCTGGCCCACTCTACTTGGCCTTTATGGCTTCCTCATGGCTTGTCCCCTAAAAGCCTATATCCGTCCCACCTTCTGCTTAGCTAGAGATCTGTTCAGCTGTGAGGGTTATGATTTCTCAGCCTTTGACTTGCCTTATAGGGGCACTTGACTGGTTCAGTCAGTAGAGCATGCGACTCTTGATCCTGGAGTTAAGTTCAAACCCCACATTGGGTGTAGAGATTATTTAAAAATAAAATCTTTAAAAAAAGGTTGCCCTTGGGCACCTGGGTGGCTCAGTGGGTTGGGCCGCTGCCTTTGGCTCCGGTCATGATCTCAGGGTCCTGGGATCGAGTCCTGCATCGGGCTCTCTGCTCGGCGGGGAGCCTGCTTCCCTCTCTCTCTGTCTTTGCCTGCCTCTCTGCCTACTTGTGATCTCTCTCTCTGTCAAGTAAATAAATAAATAAATAACAGTTGCCCTAGAAACAAAACATAGAAACTTAAACCCCGGTCACATCAGGGTTTTCCATCTAAGAGAGGTGGAAAAACCTTTGAACCAGGAAAACTCAGGAGCAAACCAAGGGGCCCAGGTCTATATCTCAGAGTTACCTGGTGCTGAGGGATCTGGGTTCTTGTCTGTTCTTTTTAGGAACTTGGCACTCAGGACCCCTCAGTAGGGAGCTACGTTGGGGATGGGGGTGTTCAGAGATATATGGTTGGAGCTGCCATTGCTAGATCTTTAATTTTAATACTCCATTTGAAAAACTACAAGCATACAGAAAGCAATAATGAATATTCATAACTTTTTCCATTCGTGCAGTAAACACACTGCTCTGGGCTTGGTGTTAATGAGTACAGCTCATTCTGAATCTCATAAACCAGTGCTGGAGTTGTGAAACCTTTATCTGAAAAGTAGTACAGCTTTATGCGTGGGGTACCCAATCCCAGCTCCTCTGCCATTTGGATAAGTTTGTCCCTACCTTATTTTGGTCACCTGTCAAGGAGGGGCTAGTACTCATAGGCTTGAAAGAATGCATGTAAGTGTGTGTACAGGTGAAAATGAGAGCCTCCAAAATAGACACATGCCCTAGGGACAAAGGTACATACAGATTGTGGCATTCATGTATGTATGTATTACTACTATTTAAAACGTTTAAGGATTTTATTTGAGAGAACACAAGCAGGGGCACCTGGATGGCTCAGTGGGTTAAGCCTCTGCCTTCAGCTCAAGTCATGATCTCAGGGTCCTGGGATTGAGCCCCACCTCGGGCTCTCTGCTCAGCAAGGAGCCTGCTTCCCCCCTCTTTCTTGAGAGAACACAACAAGCAGGGAGGAGGGGGAGGGAGAAGCAGACCCCCAGCTAAGCAGGGAGCTTGATGCAGGGTCCAAAAGGCAGACACTTAACCAACTGAGCCACCAAGTGTGCCCCTGTTACTACTACTTTTGAAAGGAATCTCTGTCCCCAGTGTGGAGCTCGAACTCACAACCCAGAGATCAGAAGTGACACATTGTACCAACTAGCCAACCAGGTGCCCCTCTGGCCCATTTTTAAACTTCTGGCAAAACATGCAGAAGCTTGCATACACCATAACTTGAGTTTTTGTAAACCACACACCTGTGTCACCAGTCCTCGAGTCGGTATAAAGGCCTTTATCAGCACCCAAGGCTGCCTTTGTGCACCCTCCCAGGCATGTCTCCTAACTCAGCGGTAGCCACTGTCCTGAGTTGTAGCTGCTTAGAGGAATTCTGTCTGCTTGATACACATGGCATCATACAGCATATATTTTCACTTACACATTTTGTCCAAATGTTAACAGAGCTCCATGGCCCCTTTAATGGTCTGTGCTCTGGTAGGAAGCACCAATATTAATATGTATGTCAGGGAGCAGTTGGAGGTCCAAAAATAATTCTAAACCTGTGTACACCCCCCCCCCCACCGCAGTCTGAGCCCACTTTTCTCCACACCTCGATTTTGGTGTCTCTAGGTTTACACAGCTCTAGCAAGGCAAAGGGGAGGACAGTCTCAGAGGCTGAGGAAGCAAGGCCCAAAATTCTGCAGTAACTTCACAGTCCTTGAAGAGGGAAGCTGAGCCTGGGATCAGGCCAGGACTCCACAAGACCTAGCAACTCTTCCACAGAAGGCTTCCCCCACCCTGCCCCAGGCCTGGGCCTCTTTCAGCTCCACTCTCACCAGCACCCTCTCTTTCCCCTGTGAACCTCCCTTCCAGTTCTCACACAGCTCTGAATTTGACCCCACTGCCAAGGATGCCCCCTGCCCTTTCAGCCATCCCTGCAGGAGCACTTCCAGTTCCTCTTCACCTTTTTGTGCCTAGATGTGAATCCAAGACATGGAGTCTGGGCAGGAGCAGAGCTCAGCAGAGCTGGGAGACCCTTACCTACCCCCACAGGGGGGCAGTCAGGCAGGATCTCAGCCTCTCTCAACCTCCACCACGACCAGAAGACACAGACAGGTCATATAGTTTGCACACCAATTTATTTGGAACACCTGGGGACTTGAGGTGAGAGAGGCCTATAGTGGGAGAAGGGGCAAAGCCAGGCAAAGAAGCAGCTGAGAGGTGGGAGGAGAGAGGAGAAAAGCTGTCAGACTGTGAGGACTTGAAGGCAAAACTCAGAGCCTTCTGGAGAGGGAGCCCAGGGGAGGGACAGAATGGGAATAGGAGTGTTGAGGGGTGTCAACCAAGAGGCAGATAGGGCTGGGATCCTATTGAGGGAGGCCAGGAGGGCTGGTAGAAGGAATTGGAAGTTGTTCTGGCTGTGCCAGCCAGCTGGAAATTGGGAAGATGAAAGGCAACTGGCAGGATTTTATTCTAAAATTCTCTGCAGAAATTCTAAGGAATATAGAAGACTCTGTTCTGGGGGTTATTGCAGAACTCCCGGAAGCAGCATCGAGAAAATATCCAGAAGCCAAACACTGGAGAAGAGCGGGTATATGAACAATCACTCATCTGCTCCTTGCGGCGGCAGTCACTCACCATGATGTCAGAACCACTGTCTGGGGAAGGATGGCAGCAACCAGTGATATATAGATCCCAGGTCCCAGGCACACCCCCAAACCCCTCCATCCCCTCACTCCATATGGACTTAGCATCACTGCCCTCACACCCTTCCCTGGATCCCCAAAAGGCAACAATTCCTGAAACTGGGCAGGGATGGCAGGGGGAGTTACCAGCTATGGATTCTGTGGAACATTGGTGGGAAAGAGCCACTCAAAATATAGTAATGGTTGGAGGGGGCTGAGCTGGGTCTTGCTCCAGGGGAACCAGCACTTTGGCTGGAACCATAGAAGAAGAAATTGGGAGAGGCATCTCTTTGATATGCTTGAGTACTCTGATATTGGACCATATCTATTTTTAAGAAGTGCAATAAAAAGACTTGAATTTGAAAGTAATTTCATGTAGTGGTTTTTAAGAGTACCATTTCTGGAATCACCACAAACTGACTCAGCTTCTAGGAGACTTGGGCAAAGAATTGACTTTTCTGTGCCTCTGTTTCCTCATCTGTAAAATGGGGTGGGGTGTGGTAATAATAGTACCTATCCCAGAGGGTTGTGCTTGCACATAATATGTGTTTTGTGTTTTAAAAAGGGTAAGAGAGGGGTCCCCAGCTGAAAGGGGGGGGCGGGGAGGAAAAGAGGGAAGGAAGGAAAGAAAAAGAGCAGAAAGAAAAGTGTGAGGGATTGTGAGGAACGGGGAATATAGACAATTGTCAGCAAATTGAAAATGAGGTGGAGCTGTCCAGAGGGCCATTTGACATGACATTTTGGCCTAACATTCAAACTGAGGAGGAATCTGAGCAAATCCTCTGGGAAGATGAAGTGGGAAGACAGCTAAGGCCCAAACTGGTGAACATGAATCTTAAGGGTCAAGGAGAATAAAGCAAGACCCAGGGAAAGAGACCAGGAAGAAGCAGTGGACGAGGCAGAGAGGTCTGCAGGAACTGTGGCTCACAGGCAGGGAGAAGGCAGTCTGAGGACAGACTGGGGAATTTGTTGATCACAAGGCTGGGTGCTGTAAGGAAGGCAGAATCCGGTCAACGGCAGGCTGAGGGAACAGGAGTGTGGAAGTGGAGACCGAGAATGGCTCTGAAGGTAAGGCAAGAGACCAGGATGGGGAGCAGTGTCTAGCGGTTGCAGGAACCCAACACGGGGTGCAGCTGAGAGATGCATTTCGGGAATGGGCTGAGCCAAAGACAAGCAGCTCACTGTTCTTTATGAGGAGGGTCATGCAGCTGCTGCCAGGTGGGACAAGGCAGATGTCAGACCCCAGAAGGCATCCCAACTCCTTGGTCTCCAAGAGGCATCGATAGCAGCGTAGGTATTTGGGGAGCTGAACCGAATCAGGATCAAAATCACCTAGAACACAGAGAAACACTGACTCCAAACCTACCTCATTTCCTGGTTGGTCAATCCCCTCTCCACCTCCCCATCTCAGAAAACCATAAGAACTCCATTTCTTGAAAACCATCTGGATTAATCCTCTATCAGAGGCCTTAAAGTCCTTGTTAAAATCTCCATTCTCTACTCTTACACCTCCTGAAATAAGGAACTCATTAAGGAATTCATTCACTCGTTAACATGTATTTGCGTGGCTAACGTGTGCCCAGCACTCTGCAAGCTTCTAAGTTCAAAAGTTGGGCAGGGGCCCCTCATTCCAGCTTTGGGGAGTTCAGTGAGGACAGTTCTTCCTCTGGGACTTGGTTTTACAGTCCCCCACTACTATGGACTCGCTTTTGAATATGCTTCCTTAAATGTGTAATGTGCAGAGGTGAAAACGAGACTGCATCATCACAGGATAGGAGGAGTCTGTGTTTTGGGTAGATAGACGTCAAGCAGCCCACCACCACATTCTCTGTTTGGTGGTCTTTTCACTCATATTAAATGCTGTCACCAAAAGCCCTCCCCAACCATGAGGATATACAGCTCTTTCTTCCTCTGATCCCTGACCCAGACCACATGTTAATGAGTCCCCAGACCCATGAGGAGTGCACTAAGGAGCACTTAGTGTGAGGCAAATACTGAACAAACACTTTGAATCCTATTTCTACATAGGTGGTGTTTTGCAGCCAAGTGAGGAGATTATCAGGCTGGACTGAGGCTTGTTCTACTTTGGGGATCCTAGTTCTATCATTTAGCATGTTCCAGGGACCCTCCCTATTCTGCACTGCCCCAGATTTAAACAGCATCCCTTCAGTGTCTCCATTCAGGTCACTGCTGTTTAGACGGCCCTGGGGTAAAAACTAGAAATCTTCCTCAGAGTGAACATCAGTCTATTGCCAGTCCCGAGGCATTATCCCATCAAGCCCATCCATCCCATCTTTCGTCCTGCCGGGTTTACCTGAGCATCCTGGGCAGATGTACCCATACACCTGCTATCTGTGGGTTTCTCCACTCAGCAGACCAGGAGACCCTTCTGACCCCTTAGAGCCACTTACCAAACACCAAGCTCATCATGACCAGCACTGTTAAAAGGACCATGTGTAGGGCTTGGGGGATGGTGTGGAGGCCCAGGGACCCCATACTCCAGCGACCTGCAGGGCCTGCCATAAGATGCATGACTGCCCACCAGCCTCCAGTTGGAGCTTATATTGGTGGAAGAGAAATTGGCCAAGAGGAAGGGAACACCCATTTGGGGTGGAAATCAGTGCCAGAATAGCCAGAGAGACAGAGTGTCCTCACCCATGACCGCACTAAGGCCTAATATTCTACCTTGGGGACAGGACCCTGGCAAGAGGAAATGGGAGGGAAACTTTCATATTTAATCTACAGAAGTTTATTCAAAGTAACAGGTGTTGGGGATACAACATGGCACAAAATCCCTGCCCTCACAGTTTAGTGGGGGAGGCAACAAGGAATAATTGGGGGTGGGGAGTGAGACGAGTGCTTCCCAGGAGCGCCTGGGCAGTCAAAGGTACTGACCAAAAGGATCTATCTATAAGATCAGATTTCTCTTTGTATAAGATTGCCAAGGTGAGGAAACCAGTTAGGAAGCTATTCCTGAGCCCAGTCACAAGATGGCGGTATGGTCTAGCAGAAGAGAGGCAGGAGACGGTATGAGTGAATCTGACCAATGTTTAGGAGAAAGACTGGACAGATCTGGAGTTAGACTGAATACGGAAAGAGGAAAACTGGGGGAATAGGCTTGCACAAGGAGGTGATTGGTGATTACCACTTTCCAAGATGGAGAAAACGTGGAACGGTAAGAAATCCCAAAGCGAGGACATCTGGGTCCCCAGTGACCTATTCAGTCCAGTGGCTTCTGTGGGGGTTCCGGATGGCCAGCACCTTTCCTTACGCCCCCCCCCCCCCCTCCACTGTCCGCCTAAGCTCAGCTGCAGGTCAGTGGTTCTGATCTCCGGCGCCCACGGACTCCGACGCCGTACCCTCGCTCTCCGAGCTTGACTGCACCTCAGGGCTCCCAGGAGGATGCAGGGGCCGCCCCCAGCCCAAGTTCCGTTCTCGGCGGGGAACGGCTGGGAAGAAAACCTGGGAGAGCCGTGCCCGCGTGGGAACCAGACATTCATCCCTAACGGACACCCAGAGGACTACGCGGCTTCCCCGGAAGGCGGCGCTGCCGGGCCACAACCCTCCCAGGTCCGAGGCTACTCAGCAACCAATCAGCGGCGGTGGGCGTCCCAGGCGCCCCGCCCACTTCCTCTGCTGGGGCGTGGGGTGGGGGCGTGGCCTGCTTGGCTCGACAAGTTGGCGGACTCAGCTTGCTCCTTTCGAGGTCGGTCTCTCTAAGAGACCTGGGGGTTTCACTTTATTATTATTATTATTATTTTAAACATTCTATTTATCCATTTGTCAGAGCGTACAGGAAGGGGGAGCAGCAGAAAGAGGGAGAAGTAGACTCCCCGCCGTGAGCAAGGATCCGGAGATCACGACCCGAGCCAGAGGCAGACGCTTAACCAGCAGAGCCACCCAGGAGCCCCTTGGGGTTTTTACTTTAAGTGTGGGTGGGTTATGGGAAGAGCTGGGCGTACAGAGCGGATCGCCTGCTCCAGTTTCAGGTCTGGAGGTTTGGGGTGCAGCCCTGCCGGAGGGCTCCCTGCTTAAAGTCTCGGACCTTTCAAAAATCATCCGGCCTCGGGGTGCTGACGGGGAAGATGGGAAGAAATGGACGGAGACTCGCGCCAAGAAGACGCACGGGAAAGAAGAATCACGAAAGGAAAGCGCACGCCGCTGCGCTCCCAAGGCATTGGGATGAATGAAAAAAGAAAAATGTGTTATTGAAAAAGTCAGAGTAATGAAGTTGGGGGGGGGGGGCCGCCAGGCACCAGCCTAAATGTCTGTTGAAGAAACGACAGAGTGGTAGAAGAGAATGGTAGAAGAGAGCGAGGGCTACTCTTGAAGCCAAGGGGGCAAAAGGGCGTCCTCGGAACCCCTCTCTCGAATATAACCGTAACGACAAATCTAAGCACTAGGGAGTTCTGGGTAGCTAAGGCTGGGCTCCCTGAAGGAGTCCCCCTGTGAGGTCTGGGAAGACTCGCGGGGGACTAGAAGAGCGCAGCCCCGCGCTCAGCGGGAGGCAACACACCCAGGCTGAGCTGGGTGGGGCTGGGAGAGGTGTTCTTCGGGAGGGGCGTGGCCTCAGCGCAGGCAAAGCTGCCCAGTTTCATATTGTTACTCCCCAGTGTAAGCGACAGGGCGCGGCCAGGGCGCAGGCACAGCCTCGTGAGTTTGTTGCCAAGGTGACGGGCTCCAAGGAGGTTTTCCGGGTGAAGAGGCGGGGCGCTGCTGTAGTCACAGTAGTGACAGCAGCGGAGGGCGGTATCTGCGCTGAGTGCCCCTCCCTCGGGACGAGGGATTCCTGGGGGTGAGCCGCGGGGTGACAAAACAAAGGAGGTGGGGCCTGGACAGAATGCCGCAGTCGGGGGAATGGGGCGGGGCCAGCAAGGGAAGGGGCTGGGGATGATTGGGCTGGGCGAGAGCCTAGTTCTGTTAGCGGAAAGGCTAGACCAGGTGATCTGGAGAGGAACAGGGGAAGCGATCTTAAACCCGAATATAAATAAATGAAAAAAAAAATGAATGACTCGGTTCCTCCCTCAGGGAGTTGGGATAGTTTGTTGAGTGGCTGGATGATGAATGAATGGATAGGTACCTGGCCCTCACTCACTTGTGACAGCCAGGAAGGAGACACCTGACCCTCCTGGGGAAGTGGAGCAAATCTTCAGGCCAATCACGGAGCCCAGACAGAGCTGACCCCTTCAGCTCACTCTGAAAGCAGTGCAGGGCGAGCCTGCATCTATAAGATAGGGGAAAATGAGGGATGACCTAGCCCAGGGACCCCCTCTCCTTCCCAGGCTTCCTGGCTAGGTGCTAATTCTTTGTCTCAGCCTCCATCCTCTCACCATGTGCCCAGCTCCTGGGGGATGCCTGGCCGTCCGGGCCTTACCTGGTGCCCAGTAGGGCAAGGTCTAGAGCCCCAGCTGATGAGGGATCTGCATCTCAGCTGTTCTGAGACCGTCCAAACCCTGCTATATAGGGTGAGGGGTGGACAGGGAGCTGGTCCCAACCCTGGTGGGTGCTTGTTCTGAAAACAGACAGCTGATGTGAGCTTTATCAACTGGGAAGTAATCTAAAGAGGTAGACTAAAGCCCCTGCCTGTGTGTGGGGTGTCCAGAATTCAAATGTTAAACCTAACCCTCGCTATCCACTTCAGATATCCAAGGGCTCTTCATCATGACATCCCCTGTTCTTTATAGTCCAGGAAGAAGAGGGGAGGGGGACGTGGTGATAGAGGCAGGTCAATGGAGTCCCTAGTTGCCATGGCCAAGAAGGGGGAGTCCTTTGCCTCCAGGGTGGGAAGGTGGGCCTAGGGACCCCCCTATTTGCATTCAAGGAGGTTAATTTAGCTGAGCAGACTTGTTTTCCAGGGGATTAACTGTCTTCATAGATGAGGGAGGGTGAGGTTCAGAACCTGGCAACTGGTCCTACAGCTTCTTGCTCCACACTTCCCACTGTGTTTGCCCCCTGGGACAGGACAGTGCAGCAGAGCGCCAGCATCAGTTCTCCAGTGTTTGCTCAAAGTGGTGAAGCTGTGGCCACTTCCTTTTAACCCCAAATACCAGGTGTCATATCACCTGATAAGTCTCAGAGATCACCCTTCCAGTGGAGACTCAGTATGCTCCTGTCCCAGAGACTGCAGAAGGACCTTCATGCCCCGGGGCCCAGGAGACACTGAAATTAGTCAGCGGCCATCCAGAACAACAGAACTTCATTGCTTGCCCATGTTAAGCTTGTTCAAAACAGTGGCCAAGGTGGTACATCTGGGGGAATGTCATCTAGAAAAGAGGTTCCCAAAGAAGAAAGTGGCCAGGGAACATATTGATGGATGGGAGAAGACTTATTCTGTTCCATGAAATCCAAGGATTAGAAATAGGACAGAAGTTAGAAGAAACCAATTTCCTCAGGTTCAAACTAAGGATTTTCTTCTAATAGCTGTCCAGAACAGTGAAGTGTGGCTCTAGGAAAACATGAGCCCTTGGAGCTCTGGCCTCTGTCCCTGACAGGCCCTGTTGTTGAAGGAGACTTGATGACACAGTGAGGAGGTGTGCAGGGTTTGCTGCTTAAGACTTGAGGAAAGGGCTGTTCCTCACTCCTCATGGGAATAGCGAGAGCTGCGCAAGGAACACTAGGGGTACAGATGGTGAAGCCATGCTGGTTGAATCTGGAAATCCATAGAAGATCCCTGAGTAGGGGAAATCAGGTACTAGAACCCTTTGTAGATGACAAAGCCGTGAGCTCCTGGGGAGGCTGCAGGGTTACGCAGGACGGACTGGGGCGCCAGCAGGGGAGGCTGTACCTGATGATACTACTAGACCAGCAAACGGGGAGGCCTGGGGACCCACTGTATGAGGACAGTTCAGGTTGGGGGCTGAAGGCCTGGGGGAACAGCAGGGATGGGAAGGGTTAAATAGGCTGGCTGGGGTTGGGTTCCCCAACATCCAGCCATTTGGGGCTTCAGCCCCAGGCTCCTGGACATTCAAGAAGTCAAACACTTACCCCAACTGTAGAAAAAATACCTTTTTATTAATTATTAGGAATAATTCATTCATCGAATGCAGGGTGCGTGTCGGGCAAGGTTAGGTACTGCCAGATGGATGAGGGGAAACGTGCAAGAGGGCAGTGAGAAGGGGGACAGTCCCCCACTTTCAACAAACTATAAACAGCAACATGAACACAGAGAATCACAAATAAGAGGCTCCTTCCTTATGTCTCCTCCTGTCCCACTCTTTCAGAACGAGTCCCACTGTGGCCGCTAAAGGTGCCAGGGCATCTGAAAGTTCTGGGCTGGGAGTGGGGTGCAATGGGTGGCCTCGAAGTTGTACAGATGCTTCTGAGCCTGAAGAAAGAGGGCAGGACAGGTGGGGTGCAGAACACTGCAGTGAGCAGCAGCCACCAAACACCTCCACGGCCCCTGAAACCACCACCCACTCTCTACAAGCTGCCACTTCCAGTGCTGTCCCCAAGCCCTACACATTCCCCCTGGCCATTCGGGCACCCCCTTCCTGCTCGCCACCCCTTAGCTCACCAGAAACAAGGCCAGCTGCTGCCTTCCATCTGCATCCATGTCCTCCCCTGCAGAGAAGAGGCGGTCACACAGGGTCCATACATGCGGGTATTCATCCCCTTCCTGGACTCTTCCCGACACCCTCTCCTGCCCCAGGACATCCTTACCCACACTCCAGGGGAAGTCAGGCCCATGTTCTGCCTGGTAGGAGCGGAGGACGGACAGGCACCAATCCTCTTCCACCTCCCAACGGCTGTAAATGGAGGCTGCTCAGGGAGAGAGAGGAGCGCCAGTCAGTGCCTGGTCTTGCCATGTCCCCTCCCAAAGGCCTCACAGCATCTGCATGCACCTTCCTCCAGCTGTGAGGAGGCCTCCAGCCACTGCCTCACCACTCGAAGACCTTCCTCTGCCATCACACGGGGATACCTACAGAGGGAGCACAGGGATGAGAAGTCAGGACCCAGTTCCCTTCACTGCTCACCCCAAGCCCTCCTCCCCCGCTGCCCGCTGTACCGTGTCAGTACACACACCCCTGGCTCACCGGTACTGCAGGAGCTTCAGCAGGAGGTCATTGCCTCGGTTGGACATGATGTCCTCAGGAACCCTGGGGGTGGGAAGAATGGACACTGAAGAAGCTGGAGTTTGGGGAGGGAGGGTTTGGACACCTTCCAGGGGCAGAGGTGGGAAGGGCAATTTCCTAGTTCCATCTGGGATCCAGGAGGGCAGAGGCTCCCCGGCACTCACGTGGTGGTGATGATCTCATCCTTGGTTCTGCGGATCAGCAGCACGGGGCCCTGGTACCTTCAGAGGAGAGCGTTGTGGGGGAGAGAGTGCTCAGAGGGAGACGGTCACACCTGGCCACTGCCCACCCCCCACAAAGGGCTGCCTTCTCATCCCCCACTATACAGGGCCCCATGGGCTAGCCCATCACCCAAGGATGAGAAAATATTAAAGAATGGGCATTGCCCAGAGTCTGGCCTTACTGGGAGATCTGCTCGAATACCAAGCAGAGCCTGTACAGGGGGGAGGCAGGGAAGAGTGTTGCTGGCCGGCCCTCTCTCACCTGCACAGCTGTTCTGCATTGTTTAGATTGAGGTGCTGCCTCACTGTCCTGGTCACCAGGCCCCCTGGAATGGGATAAAAGTGAAGGGATGACAGAGACAAAGCCCTTGCCCAACACAAAGGTCCCCAATGCTCACAGAGAAAACTGAGGCCCCAGACAGGGGAGTCCTCCTGCTTCTTAATAGTGGGGTGACCCACTCCCCACCCACAGCAAAAGGATCCATCTCCAGTTAGAACGAAGCTGCCAGTACCAGCCCACCCCTTCCCTGGAAGGGCAGGCCTGGGAGTTGTACTCACTCCAGCTATCTGGCATGACCTTCAAGGCCAAGGGCACCAGGTCATCAAAGGAGGCATCCAGGATCACAGCACTAATGTCTGGGTAGGACATGGCTGCCCACGTGGCTGGTACCAGGACAGGAAAGAAGGGTGAGGACTGAGAGGCTCCTGCCCACCACCCCACCCCTGTCCCACTGACCCTACAGGCTGACACCATCCTCCCTATTAGGTTAGCCCAAGGTCTCCCTTAACCCCTCACGTCACTTGGCCAGGGCACTCTCCAGAGAAGATCGAGAGAGGACATCAAAATGCATCGAAGATGTGCAGAGGAAAGATTCGCTTCCCTGATGTGCTCCCTGCCCAGGACCCTGGTCCACTTCTTTTAATATGGGCAAAAGAGGGCACCTGGGTGGCTCAGTCAGTTAGGCATCTGACTCTTGGTTTTGGCTTGGATCATGATCTTGGGGTGAGGAGACTGAGCCCTGTGTCAGGCTCCATGCTTGGCAGGGAGTCTGCCTGAAATTGTCTCTATCCCTCTGCCTCCGCCCCTCCCCCTCGCTCGCTCGCTCTCAAATAAAATCTTTAAAAATAAATAAATAAATAATAAATAAATAAATAAAATAATGGGCATAAGAGTGGAAGGAAATGTGAATGTATACAAACAGGATACCTTCTTCCAGACCCACACAGATATCCCACCTCCATCCTCTCCTCCCTTAAGCCTTGACCCCATTGCCAGACCCCCCATGCGTTTCCCTACCTCTCCTTGGGGTGGGGTAAGGGTGGCACAAATTGGGAGGAGGGGGGCAGGAGGTAGGCTGGTACCAGTGAAGCCGCCGATGGACCAGGCATAGATGATGATGTCCTGGGGCTGGAAGCCCAGGCGGTGGATGGCAAACTGGACCACCACATCCATGGCGTTGGCCTCATTCTGAGGAAATGGCACCCCCTGCAGGAGGAAGGGCAAAGACAGGAGTGAGTCAGCACCAAAGGCCACCTGGGTCACTGGCCAGCTCCTAAAATGGACTCTTCTAGCAGCTCCCCCGCAACAGACAGGGAGGGTGCAGAAGAAAAGGATGGTGGGAAGGGCTGCACTCTCCAGAAACCAGCCTGCCTGTCGCTTCCCACTTCGGGAGGAGGGGTCTGGCTCCCTGCCCTTGGCACCCAGGTGACAGGTGAGTGGGAGCTCCCCTACCAGAAACAGCCACTCCTTTCCCTAACTCTAGTGGCTGACCAGGGGGAGACAGACCATAATTCAGGAAAAGAAAGGGATTTCAGAGAGGGTCTCACCGTGCTTCCAGCAAAGCCTGGATGGTTCCAGCCCAGGACTGAATATCCAGCTGCAAAGAAGGAGGGGGAGGGGCTAGGAGCTCATGGCCCACACCTCCCCCAAACCCCTCCAGCCCTGGTGGAAAGAGCAACCGAACCCTGGAGGTCTAAACACCCTCAAAGTCAGAGGCAAGTAACTCCAGCCTTCCCAGAATGGGGAGATGACACCAGAGGTTCTGAGGCAGCAGAAGGGAGAGGTTACGTGATGGTGTGGTGGGGACAGAACGAAGGCCATCCTGTTAGGAACATAGCCCAAGGGGAGGGATGTATGGTTAGCAAAGGGGGAATACACTTTCCCCCAGATGTGAGTTTTAAACCTCACTCGGAAAACGCGATCTGGCACAGGGAGGTTCTATCAGTGTGGGAAGGTGGGGCCGTTCCATTCCAAAGGACAAGGACAAAGAGAGCCGAGCCACGGGCCTACCTTCCAGAGGCGTAGAAATGCAGCCCACCTCATAGAAGCCCGCGTTCCCCTCACAGCAGATCACCTGTGGAGGGAGGCAGGAAGGAGGGCTGGGAAGGAGCCAAGTTGGGACAGAAAATGCCCCATGTGGTAGGATGTGGGAAGAGGAAAGGGCCTGTTCTCTTCAAGGGGAATGGAAATTTCTCAACCCACAAGGTGTATAAGAAGAGAAGCAAAGTGGATGCAAATGCTTAGCAAACTGAGCCTTCAGAGGAAGAGGAAGTACTCATCACCCAGCACAGTGTCCACTTCTCCTTGGAAGACCAGCAGGGGGCCAGCCCTCAGGAATGGGTAGGGATACTTTTTTTCCTTTCCGGCTTTTGAGTCTATTTTTTCCCATGACACTTTGTCTTGTGTGGTATGCCAATCGCTTTCCATCTCTGGGCTCCAGACACAGAGTCGGATAAACTCATTCCACGGTGCCCCATGCCAAAGCCCTGAGATGACGGGGCTCACATGGACTCTCTCAGCGCTGGGGAGAGCCAGGACCAGAAGCCAGCTCCCTAGACTGTTGGCTCAGGGCTCCTTCCGGGGCTACTTCATGGAGCCAGGCCACTTGGGAGGCCAGGCTGCCCGGGTTCAAATCCCAGCTCTCTCACTTACTGTGTGATCTGGGAAAATTATCCCCGGCCTTAGTTTCATCATCTATAAAATGGGCTGACATAAAAACTAGTTTCTCTTCCACAGGGTTGTAGAAATGCTGCCTAAGTGGTGACCGTTACAAGATTACGTTTTGGTCCTTGAATGTCAACTCCTCCTTGCTCCATTTTGCTATGGCAGGGTTTTCTGAGAGAGGAGGTCTTGAGGGTGGGGCTGGGAGACAGGGATTATCCCAGCTGTCTTTCCTCTGAGCTTCTAGAGGCCTGAGATCCCCAGAGCTTCTGCTGCCCCCCCGCCCCGGCAACTGCCTCTGGGCTCCCTGCTCCCTCTCACCAGCTTCTGTCCCTGGGGCTCTGCTGTCCCCCGCCGGTCCACAAACATGGTGTCAATCTCGTTGCCATCACAGGCCAGCAGCTTCGCCCGGCGCCCATTACACTGAGTGAGGGAGACATGAGGGGCGGGAGGTCACATCCTTGGTTGAGCGAGGAGGACCAGGGCGTGGGGGCGGGGGTGCCTTACCTCTTCCACCAGCCGGGCCTGGCCCTGCAGCAGCACAGGCATGAGGGCTTTCTGGAGCAGGTACACAGAGCCAGGGTACAGCATTCGGCGCCCCAGGGTGTGTGCCACCAAGTAGCTGTGGGGAACACAGGAGTTAGCCGACCCTTGAACTCAGGAGGGCCCAAGGCCCATCCCAGCCCTAGCACCCAGAGACCCTGGGGCCTGCTTCACATGTGAACTTCAGTTTTTTGTGTTTTTTTTTTTAAGATTTTATTTATTTATTTGACAGACAGAGATCACAAGTAGACAGAGAGGCAGGCAGAGAGAGAGAGAGGGAAGCAGGCTCCCCGCTGAGCAAAGAGCCCAATGCAGGGCTCGATCCCAGGACCCCGAGATCATGACCTGAGCCGAAGGCAGCGGCTTAACCCACTGAGCCACCCAGGTGCCCCTGAACTTCAGTTTTGTTTTCTTGACCTTTACGTGTTTGTGTTTCTCCTTAAGGATTTAATGAAATATTTTATGTACCAAGCTGATGTTTTTCAAAACTTTATTACTACAACCCTTATAAGGGGCACATTTTATTTGCGGCCCACTACACACATCTATACATATACTAAAAATATAGGAGATGGTATTTTCTATATATGGTAAGTAAAAGCAAAGTTATTACTAATTATGATTCTGTTAATGTGTAATTACTACTGAGGAGGCCTCGGTGGTGCAGTTGCTTACATATTCTACTCTTGGTTTCGGCTCAGGTCATGATCTCCGGGTTGGGACTCCATGTGAGTCTGCTTAAGATTCTCTCTCCCTCTGCTCTTCCCGCACTTTACCCCTTACTATGGGCGTACACTCTGGCTCTCTCTCTCTTAAATAAATAAATCTTAAAAATGCAACTTACTAAAAGTCCCCAGTTAAAGAATACTTAAAAAAAATGATAGCTATAATTCACTCAATTGATTTCAAGATTCCTGAATGGGTCAAGATCCACAGTTTGGATTTTGTTTTAAGATGTGTTTACTGGGGCGCCTGGGTGGCTCAGTGGATTAAGCCGCTGCCTTCGGCTCAGGTCATGATCTCAGGGTCCTGGGATCGAGCCCCGCGTCGGGCTCTCTGCTCCGCAGGGAGCCTGCTTCCTCCTCTCTCTGCCTACTTGTGATCTCTCTCTCTGTCAAATAAATAAAATAAAATCTTTAAAAAAAAAAAAAAAAAGATGTGTTTACTTAGGGGCACCTGGGAGGCTCAGTGGGTTAAGGCTCTGCCTTCAGCTCAGGTCATGATCTCAGGTCCTGAGATCGAGCCCCACATCAGGCTCTCTGCTCAGCAGGGAGCCTGCTTCCCCCCACCCCTCTGCCTGCCTCTTTGCCTGCTTGTAATCTCTGTCAAATAAATAAATACAATGTTTATTAAAAAAAGATTTACTTGTTTGAGAGAGAGAGAGTGTGTAAGTGAGCAGGGTGGGGGATAGGGGGAGAAGGAGAGGAAAATAAACTCCCCAGTGGGCACAGCACTAGAGGTGGCCAATCCCAAGACTCTGAGATCATGACCTTAGTCAAAATCAAGAGCTGGACATACAACCGACTGAGCCACCCAGGCGCCCCAAGATCCGTTGTTTGAAAGACACCAAACCAGACTGCAGACTCCATGGGGGTAGAGACCTCACTGTTCCATTTACTGTGATGTGCCCTCTATCTGCCATGTGGCAGGTGGCCAGAGCCTGACACAGAGTAGGGGCTGAAAATATTTACTGAACCAACATGCTACTTTCAACATATAGGTAGGTGCTATTCCTAAAAAAGGCAATTAACCATTTCCAGTTAATCCTGAAATAGGATTTGTCCCCAGAAAAACACTGTACCACTCCGTCCAGCATCCCCTCAAAACTGCAAATCTGGTTTGCCCCTCTGACAAGGGGTACACTGTCCACCCTGACTGCTAAACCCTCCCGCTTCCTTGGTATCCCAGAACTTGCCTCCCAGGCCCCAGCAACAGAAAATCCCCACAGTGTCTGCGCCACGGCAAGGTACCAATGCTTACTACTGTGACACAACAGCTATGACTTACTTGGGCTTTGCCATGTGTGCTCAGGGCCCCACACAAGGTGGAAGCCCTTGTGAACAGGTTACACTACCTAATCTCACCAATCCTGCGAGGTGGGCTATTTACGAATGCAGAAACTAGCTCGCTTAAGGTAGAATAGCCAAAGCGCAGAAGGTCCAGGACAAGGACACAGCTGCCACCAGACCCTGCTCCGGCTAGGACTATGTATCTCCACCACACTCCCAACCTCATTCTTCCCTCCCAGCCTCATTGAAAGAGCTTTTGTAGGGCACCTGGCTGGCTCAGTTTGTAGAACATGTCACTCTTGCGCTCAGGGTCCTGAGTTCAAGGCCCATGTTGGGTGCAGAGCTTACTTAAATAAATTGAAAAAATAACAAAATGAAAGAGTTTTTCTCATCAGACAGAATTGTGTTAATATCCTAATCCTCCATTCACCTTCATCCTAATCCTTCTTTGAGACTCTGGACCTCTCTGAGCCTCTTTTCTTCACATACAAATCGAGATTAGAAACTACCACAAATAGCTCGAGGCCCAGTAAATGACATCTAGAGCACCCAGTCCTGCACTGGACTGGAGCACCCAGTCCTGGAGTCCTTACTCCACATCCCCTCCACCCCAGCGGGCCTCTCTCCCTGTTGCTTCCCACCTGGTGATCTGACAAGGCAGCTTCTTGACCTGGTTGAGGAGAGTATCTGCTGTCCCCCGGTGCAGGGGCTCCGGGCGAAGCAGGGCCACACCCTGGCGGGAAGGGCCCCCTCGAGACTCTTTCCTGAGGATGGAAAGATGGAGGGGAGGATGGAGTCAGGAGCAGCAAGCTGGACATCTGAGGTCCAGAGGGCAGGGATCTAGGAACGAGGAGATGGCGCTGGAGAGCAAGCCCTGGGGCCCCAAATGGGGCTGGAGGTGTGGGACAGGACAGAGCAGGGAGGGAATGAAAGAACTGGGACCTCACCGGCTGCTGGGCTCTTCCCAGTGGAAGTCGACTGGCCAGCTCTTAAAGTCAAAGTTGTAGTTGGCAAGCTGCCTCTGTGGTGGGCAGGGAGAGAAAGAGGAAGGAGAGGAAAAGGGCGACTAAGAGGGCAGGCTTACCTACCCAATCTCGTCTCACCCTCATCAACCACAAGACCAGCCCCCACACATAAAGGGAGGGGGAGACAAGTCAACATGCCCACCCCCCGCCCAGTTCACAGAGGGTAAGCTCTGTCATGGCCTGAAAAATGAGGCAAGAGAGGAGGCTCTATCCATTCTCAAGACTGGCCCGACTGCTTCCAGAAGAGAAATGTAACAGTCTTTGCTTTTCTAAAATTTAAGACTGACCCACACCCAGAACAGGTGGCTGGAGGTGCTGGTTTCTGAAGGAGGAAGTGTGGGTGTGGGGGGTTTGTTGGCTGGACATGCCCTCTCCCCCACTGGGTCTTTACCTGATGCTGTCCTGGAGGCTGGGTGACAGGGAAGGAGGGAAGTCATACCTACGGTGCTTCCTTTGCATTGGGACCACCTCTTGAATGAGGCCCTCTCCCGACAGTTCCATCCTCATGGCCACCTCCCTTCCTTCAACTTCTGCAGCCAGGGGCTGGTGAGGCCACCCAAACCATCTATGCTTCCGGTCATCCCACTCAGTCTGCCCACATGCTTTTTGAGGGTGGCGGAAGCTGTGTCTTCTATTCTGCTGTACTCACTCCCTCATCCCCAGAGTGCCCAGCGCTCTATTTTAAGAGCTGTTTTTTTATTTTCCATCACAGAAATCTTTTGACATTTTCAAAAATAACTTGACTAAGAGGGAACAATAGAAACTCTGTACAAAAATGTAAATGGCAAAACAAAACAAAATGAAGAAACGAAAATTTCAGGCAGACTCTGCTCAGACCTGGAGGCAAATCCAGACCCAGCCACTTCCTTTGCTCCATGACTCTGCTGGTCACTTAACCTCTTTGTGTCTATTTCCTCAGAGGTATAATAATACCACCTAATGTGGTTGTTTTGAGGCCTGGGAAGGGTGTACGCAAAATGCCTCAGACAGCGGTGTGCCAGGACATCATTCCGTAGCTCCGTAAATGACAGTGTGGAGCATGATGACGGTGGTCACAGCTGTTTGATCCCAGGAACCCCTTTGTAACAGGAAAGAGCTTTATAGGGCCCCAAAGCCCCTTCTGAAAGATAATCACACTCCAGCACCAGCTGGGCTGGCCCAACTCCAAGGACACTGTGCCTAGCTTTTCTCCCTCTTGGCACCACACTGTGCTTCCGGGCACAAGAGTGGACATACCTGTCCATCTTGTCCCATCTCTGAACCAAACTAGCATGGTGTTTGATGCACATGGCCAAAATAAACACCATTTACAAAACTGAGCTGCTGTGATAGAGAGAAGACCCCCTTCTAAGAAACACTGTGGAACACTCCATTAGGAGTGGTGGGGAGGAAGATTCCTTGGGTAGATAGTTCACTTGCACAGGGTGGGAGGGGATACAGAGATGGGCAAGCAAAAACCCAGTGTGGTCTGTGGCAAAAACCTCCTGCCCCAGGCAGAAGCTGGTGCCCAGTGCTCCAGGGAGGCAGCTGAGGAAGCAGCCGCCAGGGAACCCGTCTGGCACCTCTCACCTTGTTTTCTGCAGACTGGTTCCTATGTGTTGCCTCCAAGATGGTGATGAACTGCCGGTACTGGGGGTTGGTCCAGCGGCCGATGCCTGGGAGAGAGAGGACAGGAACAGCGTTAGGAAAAGTGGAAGAGCAAGCTGAGTAAGTTTCGGGAAGAGGCTTGGAGATGGGCAAGGAGAAGGCCCTGGAAAGAGAAGTGGGAGGAAAAGGAACAGATGGCCCAGAGTCTGGGGAAACAGGAGAGTCGAGCTGACCCCCCCTTCCTTCATATGTAGCTTTAGTGTTCCCCTCCCACCCAGCTTCTTCAGTTTGTTTCTTGATAGGCTACCGATGCTCCACCCTCCAGAAGGTTCACCTTCCCAGTCTTACCACAGCAACATGCAACTTTACTTTTCACCCCGGTGAGAGTGGAGTTTCTCTTCTCCCTGCCAGCCTTCTCCACTGCCTGCTTTCCCTCTCTTTTCTGTACAGTCTAACTCCCTGCCATCCAGCTTCCTGGCTCCTGCTCTCGCCCCACAATCAGTTCCTCACTGAATGTGAGTCCCCTTTCTCTGTCCCCACTCTCTTCCAACTGTGCCTCTCAGCACACTTCCTATTCCGCGAGACTCCTTCCTCCTCCGCTTCCTGGGTCCATCTTTGCCACCTTCTGATATCCAGACTGCTCCTCCCAGCCTCCCTTCCACTTCCCTCTCTGAAACAAGAGCCATCCTCAATGCTCAGCTCTTTCCTCTCTTCACCTGGCCCTTTGGCGGTCACATCTGCTCTCCCTTCACTGCCAAGGAATCTAAAGTCCTGACTTCTCTGCTTTCACTGACCTGACAGGTGTCATGGGCCAGGCACCAATGACATGGGAGGCACCGGAAATGAGATACACAGGTTCCAGCACTGAGAGCTGGGGCTTTGGTTGGTGGTGGGGTGGGACTGGAGAAAGGTGGTAAGCAAGTAAACAAGAACATTTCAGAGAGGGGTAAGTGCTACCAAGAAAATAAAACCAGAATGAACCAGAATGCTATAATCATCAGGGGTACAAGCCCCAGACGATATGCAGAACAAAGCAAGGTGCAGAACGGTTTGTCCAGTGTGATGCCAGTTGTGCCAAAAATGTAAAATGAACAAAAGAAGGGCTATAGGGGCGCCTGGGTGGCTCAGTGGGTTAAAGCCTCTGCCTTCGGCTCAGGTCATGATCCCAGGGTCCTGGGATCGAGCCCCACATCGGGCTCTCTGCTCAGCGGGGAGCCTGCTTCCCTTCCTCTCTCTCTGCCTACCTCTCTGACTACTTGTGATCTCTGTCAAATAAATAAATAAAACCTTTAAAAAAAAAAAGAAGGGCTACATATTGTTTTTAGTTACCGTATTTCATAGATTCTAAAACATCTGTTTCCTTTCACATTTGAAAACTGAATCAAAATGCATTTGATTTGATAAAGTGAGGCCTATCTTTCATAAAAGTATAAAAATGTGGACCAGGAAAGAAACCCCGCCAAAATGGCTATAGTGACTTCTGGGGAAAGAGGAACACAGAACTGGGGAAGATTCCAATGGGAATGCCAGCTCAGAATGCAAAGCTTCAGTATTTTATCGACCAAAGGTATCTGAAACAGTATCACAGAACATAAGCATTTAAGTTCTTTATGATATTGGGGGACCTGGGTGGCTCAGCTGGTTAAGTTATCTGCCTTTGGTTCAGGTCATGATCCCAGAGTCCTGGGATCGAGCCCCATGTCAGGCTCCACTTCTCTCTCTCCCTCTGTGCCTACCCCCTGCTTGTGCTTGCTTTCTCTATCAAATAAATTAATAAAATCTTTTTAAAAATTATTATTATGGTATTGTGTTCTCTGAGCTCTTCCATATTTAATTTTTGTGCTCAAATTAATTTGCGCCCAAATTAAAAATAAATAAAATTTAAATGTAGGACAAAACCGAAGAGTGGGAGCTACTATTAGATCAGGAGGGCAGGGCAGGCCTCTCTGAGGAGGAAGCCCAACCCAGTGGAAATCGGAGGCAAAACACCACAGGCAGAAGGTCCTCACCCCTGTCTGGGCCCAACTGCAGCCATCCAGCTCCTGACCCGCCATTCCCTCTCCAAGCATCCCCTCGCCCAGTATTTGTCATGTGCACCTGCCAAGGGGCAATGATTTGGATCATTTCTTCACTTTTAAACTGTGAGATATAACATACGTTTATATAACACACATTCAGTTTTTTTAAAAAAAGCAAAGCAAACATTTATGTGACCATCACCTAAGTCAAGGAAGAGAACAAAGTCACATCTCTCCAGGAGTCCTCCCTGTCCTGTTCCCTCCCTCTCCCAGGTAATCACTCTCCTGATTCTCAAGATAACCATGCCTGTGTTTTGCCACTTATATATGCATCCTTTTTGAAATTCACGTAAGTGGAAATACACTGCATATATTATCTGCAATGTTGAATGCTTTTTGCATTCAACATGACAATTTTGAGACTCAACTGTGTTACTAAGTGTAGCTTAAATCTGTTCACTTGCATTGCTCTGTTGTGTTCTGTTGTAGAACTAGAACCCTCTAAAGTATTTATCCATCCTACTATTTGTGGCTATGGACTTGTTTCCAGTTTCGGATTATTACAAACATATATGTGGATATGTGCAGAATTATTGTAGGGTATATGCATCTTTTCCAGAAAATACCAAAGTTTTCTGCCAATTAGCTTTTCATACTTACAACCAAGCCCTTTAAGGAAAAGATCACATCTTCACCATTCCCAATTATTCCCCCTCAGCACCCAGCACAAAATTGTATTTGCAAAAGCTATATAATAAATATTTACCCAGTGAAGGAGACCTCTGGACCTACCTCGGAGACAGGCCACGCCTGCCAAGAGTAGTAGTAACGTCCCAGCATAGTGAGAAAATGGCACCACTTTGGACAAGCTCAAGTAACCTAGGAGGGGAGAGGCATTATGTGAGACATTCTCCCCACTGCCCCTTGGCATCTTTCCCCAGGTCAGCCCCCCACCTCCACCCCATACCCTCTCTTTGGGACAGCCATGCCCTTGGAGGAAGAAGATGCCTGATGGAAGAGGGAAGCCAAGCCATCCTCACAGGTCCCCTTTCCTTTTTAGAGGGGTTGGCTCATTTGCCAACAACCTGCCCACCACCTTTGAAACCACACTGACCTTTTCTGTATAAGTAGAAGAAGGCGAAGGGAGAGGAGTAGTAAGAGATGGACCAGAAGACTGAAGCCTGCAGCAGAGAGACAGGGACAAGCAATCAATAGACACATACAGGTTTGCCGTTTCCAGGCCTAGGCTCTGAGCAAAGTGGATAACCTGAGGGAGATCATATCAAGGACCTATTCTGTGCATAACACAGTAGGTGCTTAATATTTGTTGAAAGGCAACATATCAGAGCATAACAGAGGCTGGGGAAATTACGTATATGTTCCCGTTTCTTCCTCTTGTCTCCAGACATAATTTCACCGTATTTAAAGGCCAGTTTCTTTTTCTGTTCAAGTTAACCAAGCCTTTTCAATCAGCCCTGCTCGGGACAGTGCCTGGCCTGGTCCCCAAGAGATGCACAAACGTCACCATAGGAACTCTGCCAGAGAAAACAGCTGTCTTTGCAGCCAAGAGGTTAGTTGCCAGGGAGGACAGGTCACTGGGGACCACAGGACTCAGCACCTGCAGACGGTCCCAAGAGTAAACACATTTTCCTCAGGGCTCAGGCTGCCCCACAGAAAGCAGTGCACACACCAAAGGGGAATGCCAAGTGTGTGTGCTTGAGAGCGCGTCCACACGTATGTTGGAGAGGTTGGCTGCAGAGCCCAGAGCATCACCCCAACCCCCAGGGGCGCTGCCTTCCCCCAGGCTGGGGAGGAGAAAGTTCGGGAAGGCAACTGGGTGGGAAAAGACGTCAGGGCAGACATACCAGTGCCAGAATGCTGTCAGCATGCTTCTCCAGGGCACGGGGTTGGTAGTAAGTATCCTGCCAAAACAGACAGCCAAGTCAAGGACTGTGTCCATTGACAAGTCCTTCCTCCTCCCTTTGAGAGCCCAGACGTGTGTCCTCTGGTTCTAGCCTCCAAAGCTATCCCTCCTGGGACATCCCTGGCTCCCAAAGAAGCCGCTCTTCCCAAGCCCCACTCTAAACCCAATTTCCTACCTCAGACCATGAGAGCATAGGGGCCTGGACTTGCGAGCAAAAGTGACAGCCTCACTGGACATTTCGTGATCCTTTTCCACAACCCAGTTTCAAATGGGTTGTGGGCATGTGCATATGGGGACAAGAGTTAGAGAAGAAAGGAGAGACACTGTGACAACTTGAAGAGGGAAAGAAGATCAGAAGTAACAGTGGGGTGATTAAGGAAGAGAATGTGGCTGAGGGCGGGCAGCTCTGGAGGGCAATAAACACAGTCTGAGACTAACAATGAAAAGGTAGAGAACATGTAGGGGCACAGTCTACCACCACCCCCAGCTTTCACGGACGCGATGACCCTAGGGCCTCCAAGATAGGGTAGGCGGCTGGGTGGGGGGCAGCAGATACGTATGTAGAAATCATCTTGAAATTCAAGGCCAGGGTGGAAGGAAGATAAAACAACCGGGGAGGGCACCGAGGCAAAAGAAATCGAGTCTGACGGCAAAATCATCCAGCTCTCCAATCCGCGCAGGGTCTCTTCCAGGACTTAAAGTCAACTGGGACCAGCACGAACCACGAAAGACAGGGTGGGGGGCCGCGAGAGGAAAAAGCAAGGAGTGGTAGTCAGAATGAGAAAGCGGAGGCAAACGGCGATAAAGGAGGCAGCCGGTCCTCAGGCGTGACTTTAACCCAGGAAGCACAAAGAGCACTTTGCAGAAAACTGGCCTGACAAGCAGGCTCCCCCGATTTCCAATAATGGGAGCTGCTGGGGAGCAAAGGCCGCAAAGGGGTTTGGGCCGTACCATGTTTTTGACCAGGGGAGAACTCGACTCACCCAGGAGCTGGAAGGGGGGGTAGTGACTGAAGTTGGAGTCGCGGGGACGCCGGACGGGGCCCTTTCTGAGTCCCTTTCCCGGTAGATTTTGTAGAGCCGGGGGCCTAGGACGCAGCTCAGCAGCTTCGCCATGGCCCCCGCTCCGGCCGCTGCTCTCCCAGCAGCAGGTCCCCTTGCTCGCCCCGCCCTTTCCCGGCCTCTAAGGTATTGCGTGCCCTTGACGTCAGCACGTACCGGCTCCGCCTCGAGCCCTGGAGAGACATTTTCCGCGCTCCTTGAGACGGTTTTCGTGCAGATGGACCTACGGATAGAGCAATGGTCAGAAATTAGTTGGAGGCGTTTGGAACGAGGAGAGTTACAACCTATCAGGCGTAGTTAAGTTACCCCCCGCCTTTAAAAAAAATTCCTTAATTTTTAAATTAAGGAATTAAATTAATTAAGGAATTAAATTAAAAAATTAATAATTTTTTAACTCGAGCGACAGTGGGAATGAAGGGTAAAGATTAGGAGCACTTGGCAAGAGCAACAAAAAAGAAGAGATGTTTAGGAATACATCTAATCAAAGAAATGCAAGATTTCATGAAGAAAATTAGGAACGTTTTTGAAAGAGGTAAACAAAGGCTTGAATAAACGGAGAGCTGCATCGCAGTCATGGATAGGAGGATTCAGTATTGTTAAGGGGTGTGAAATACTGGTCAAAAAAAGAAAAGATGAATTATCGCTCTCAAGCGTGGACGAATCTCAAAACCTCAAAACCGTAATGTTGAGGGGAAAAAAGAAAGCCACAGGTTACATACAACCTGACACCGTTTGGACATATAACGTCCAAAAAGAAAATTTAATGATCAAAAGAGTGAAAGACAAAGAGCAAATTTAGAATAGTGTAACACAGCATAGAGAACCTTTGAAATGGTAATATTGTTTCTTATTAGAGGTTCAGGTTTGTTTTCTTTTTCCTTGTACCTTACACCCACTTAAAATATACATTCCTTAGCTTTTTATTGCAGTAAACACCTATAAAGAAAAGTCCGCCATTTCAATATATCCATGTACTCAGCCTCCAGATCAAGAGTACATTATACCGGGGCGCCTGGGTGCCTCAGTGGGTTAAGCCTCTGCCTTCAGCTCAGGTCATGGTCTCAGGGTCCTGGGATCGAGCCCCGCATGGGGCTCTCTGCTCAGCAGGGAGTCTACTTCCTCCTGTCTCTCTACCTGCCTCTCTGCCTACTTGTGACCTCTCTCTCTCTCTCTGTCAAATAAATAAATAAAATCTTTAAAAAAAAAAAAAGAGTACATTATACCACATCTACAAGATCTTTCTCAAATCACTACCTGCCCCACCAAGGGCAACCACTGTCTTAATTTCTAAACTCATGTATTAGTTTTGCCTAATTTTGTACTTTACGGAAATGGAATCATATGAATCATGCCCTTTGTTTCTTGCTTCTTTTACTTCTTATGTTACGTTTGATAAAGTCTTTGGTATGCATAGAATATTTAATCAGAAACAATTTTAAGGGGGCACCTTGGTAGCTCAGTTGATTAAGCATCTGCTTTCAGCTCAGGTCAAGTTGGGCTTTCAGTGAGGAGTCTGCTTCTCCCTCTCCCACTGTCCCTATCCACCCACCTCCACCCCCTTGTGCTCTCTCTCTATCAAATAAAAAAATCTTTAAAAAAAAGAAAAAGAATTTTAGAGTTAAAAAACACCCAATTCAGGGACACCTGGGTGGCTCAGTGGGTTAAAGCCTCTGCCTTCGGCTCAGGTCATGGTCCCAGGGTCCCGGGATCAAGCCTCGCATCAGGCTCTCATCAGCAGGGAGCCTGCTTCCCTTCTTGTCTCTCTGCCTACTTATGATCTCTGTCTGTCAAATAAATAAATAAAATATTTAAAAACAACAACAAACCCAATTCAAAGAGATACAGGCATCCTTATGTTTATAGCAGCATTATTTACAATAGCCAAGATATGGAAACAGCCCATGTGTCCATTGATTGATGAATGGAGAAAGAAGATGTGAGATATGTGTGTGTATACACACACACACACACACACACACACACACACACATATCTCTATAAAATATTATGCAGCCATAAAAAAGAATGAAATCTTGCCATTTGCAATGATATGGATGGAGCTAAAGAGTATAACGTTAAGCAAAATAAGTCAGCCAGGGGTGCCTGGGTGGCTCAGTGGGTTAAAGCCTCTGCCTTCGGCTCAGGTCATGATCTCAGGGTCCTGGGATCGAGCCCCACATTGGGCTCTCTGCTTGCAGGGAGCCTGCTTCCTCCTCTCTCTCTCTCTCTCTCTGCCTACTTGTGATCTCTGTCTGTGTCAAATAAGGAAATAAAATCTTTTTTTAAAAAAATAACACCCATCTTAAAAAAAAAAAAAGTCAGCCAGAGAAGGGCAAATACCATATGATTTCAGTCATATGTGGAATTTTTAAAAGATTTTATTTATTTATTTAACACAGAGCATGCACAAGAGAGCTCACGCTGGGGGAGCAGCAGAGGGAGAAGGAGAAGCAGGCTCTCTGCTGACCAGGGAGCCCAATGTGGGGCTCCATCCCAGGACCCCAAAATCATGACCTGAACTAAAGGCAGATGCTTAACTGGCTGAGCCACCCAGGTGTCCCCATATGTGGAATTTAAGAAACAAAACAAACAAGCAAAGGGGGAAAAAAGAGAAAGAAACAGACTCTTAATTATAGAGAACAAACTGATGGTTGGGGGAGTGGGGGATGGGTGGAAAAGGTGATGGGAATGAAGGAGGGCACTTGTCATGAGCACTAGGTGATGTTTAGAAGTGTTGAAGCATTATATTGTACACCTGAAACTAATAAAACACTGTATGTTAACTAACTGGAATTAAAATAAAAACTTAAAGGGTCTCCTGGGTGGCTCAGTCAGTTAAGTGTCTGCCTTTTGGCTCAGGTCATGATCCTAGTCAGGATCCCCCGGGGGTCCTGGGATTGAGCTCTGCATTCACTCCCTGCTCAGTGGGGAGTCTGCTGCTCCCTCTCCTTCTGTGGCACCCCCCTCCACTCTCTCACGTTCCTGCACTCTCTCTCCAGTAAATAAAATCTTTTTAAAAATAAATAGAAAGTTAAAAATAGATCAACCATAATTTAACTAATCTTTAAAAATAAATAACACATTAAAAACTATTAGAGCTATATGAAGCTCTGCTTTGAGAATCCTGCCCGGGGTAAAGGGATTTGGTGAATTCTCCAAGCCCCTGTTACCCTGTTCCTTCAGTAGTAACTTAATATACTCATCAGGGGCTCAGAAGAGGTCAATGGTGTGCCAGGGAGCCACAGGGAAAGTCATTCTAAATTATTTATGGAGTATTGACTAGGTATGCAGTCTTATGCCGGGTTCTGTGGAGACCAACATGAAGACTCAGGTTCTTCGCTCATGGTTGGCATCTCTCCTAGGGTGGAGGAAAGAGCACAGAATGTACTTCCAGACTGAATGAAGGTGGACAGCTGTGCCCTCTTCTGCACAGGCTTTTTAGCACGAAGTCTTTGATCTGTCTCCTTCAGCTATGTGGAGTCCAAAGTGTGAGGAGATCCTCTTCAGAACTCCCTGGACTGGGTCTTTTCCCCCTCAGAACTGAAAGGTGGTGGTCACTTTTTCCCCAGTAAACATGAAGCTGGGCTTTATCTCCCCAGCATTCCCATCCCCTCAGAGGCCCATGTCACTCCAGACCAGGGAGCGTGGGACTGTATCTGGGTTTTGTTTCCTCTACAGGACACCAGGTCCTGGGCAAGAGAACTTGGCAGCCTCTCCCCATGGAGGTCTTATTCCTTCTCCTTCTGTTCCTACATGGAGCCCCCTGGGCTGCTGCAGGTAAGAAGGAGGAAGTGGGGGATTTTTTGGCAATTCAAAAGGTTGTAAGGAACTACTGCTGTTTCTCCTCAGAGGCCTGGGGAAGGCATTTGACTCAAAGAGATAGATTTACCCTAACTGATTCCCCCCTTCCTCTAATTCTGGGGAAGACCCAGAGACAATGAGGGTCCAGGTTATGTACAGTTTCTTTCTTTTTTTAATGTTTAATTTTTTGAAAATTAATTATTTATTTATCAGAGAGAGAGTGCGAGTGAGCACAAGCAGGGGAACAGCAGGCAGAGGGAGAAGGAGGCTCCCCACTGAGCAGGGAGCCTGATGAGGGCTAGATCCCAGGACCCTGAGATCATGACCTGAGCCCAAGGCAGACGCTTAACCGACTGAGCCACCGAGGTGTCCCTAATGTTTAATTTTTAATTTAGGGGGCTTTTGTTTTGTTGTCTTTTTGGGGGGGGGTTATGTACAGTTTCCTTTAGAAAATAAGAATAGATGAGAAAATGCGTCCAGAAAAGGAGAAAGGAGAGGAAGAGAAAGGGTCTTTGCCAATTATTCTAGCCTTTTTTCTCTTGCCTTCAGATTCCTTCACCCACTGGAGGAGAGGGGAGGAAGCCCCTACCTTCTCCTCTCCTCCTCACTTTTTCATAGCTGTCACTTGAGAAAGTGCTCATAGCCAGACCCATGCTGGAGGAGTCCCCACGAGGGACAGAAGCTGGGGGTTGGAAGTCAAGTGGGAGCTGTTGATCTGATGGCGGTTTCTAGCCTCATACAACCTCCTCCCCACAGACAACATCCAGACCATCTATGTAGCCTCGGGGGAGGCGCTGGAGCTGCCATGTCCCTTACCGCCCACCCTGAGTGGAGACGAACTCCTATCCTGGTTCCACAGCCCAGCGGCAGGTTCCTCCACTGCCCTGGTGGCCCAAGTCCAAGTGGTCAGGCCAGCCCCACACCTCGGGAAGCCCACCAGGGCATCCAGGCTCAAACTGCTGGGGAACTTCTCATTGTGGCTGGAAGGGTCCAAGGAGGGAGATGCTGGTCGGTACTGGTGTGCTGTGCTGGGTCAGCACCACAGGTACCAGAACTGGAGGATGTACGATGTCTCCGTGCTCAGAGGTGAGTGAAGGCACGTAAATCGGGGGCCACTGGGGGTCAGGAAGCCCAGCAGAGAACTAAGGTCCCTCTCTCCCCACAGGATCCCAGCTATCTGCGAGGGCTGCCGACGGATCCCCCTGCTCTGTCCTCGTGTGCTCTGTGGCCCCTGCCAGACGCCTAGACTCTGTGACCTGGCTAGAGGGAAAGGGTCCTGTGAGGGGCCGTGTACAGTCATTTTGGGGCGATGGGGCTGCCCTGCTCTTGGTGTGTCCTGGGGAGGGACTCTCTGAGTCCGGGGAACATAGACCAAGAATCATCCGCTGCCTCATGCCTCACAACAAAGGGGTCAGCTTTAGCCTGACAGGTAAACTGAGGGAGGATTTGGGAGAAGATATTGCCTCTGGCACATTCTGCACCTGCTGGCTAGGGGAGGTGGACAGGACTTTGTAATTGGCCTGATTTGGGTGGGGCGGGGTGATTTCTGGTGGAGCAGACCATCACCTGTAGGAAGAGGGCCTTTTTTCTCATTGATAACTCCCTAATAGATAAGGGGGTTGTTTAAGCCAACTCTCTGGTGGAAGAGACCATTGACCAAAAGGGATGAGAAGGAAACTGGTGGAATATACCATTAATTACAAATAGGGTGATCTATGACTTTTATAGAATATCTCATAGCAGACTGAAGAAAAGAAGAATTATTGATGGGGGAATTGTCTTTTGAAGTAAAGATACATGTGCTAATGTTATAATGGACTACTGTGAGTGAAAATAGAAGGGGAAAACTATGTAATTGTTTTACAGTTAGAAGTTCATTATCCACAGAAAGAATGCTATTGAATGTAGAATGACCCATTTATGAGGCAGGAGGGAGGAGCAAATGGACATTATTTTGGTAAGCAAAGGCCAATTAATGGGTCTTACTTCCCTCTACATCCTCAGCACCTAATATGGTGCCTGGCATTTGGTGGGCACTCAGGGAATTCTTATGGACTAAATGAGTGAAAGAAAGAATGAATTGGAAGGCACTACTTTTTCCTGAAATTTGGAATACTGTTAAGAATATGAGGAAGAAAAAAAAAAAAGAATATGAGGAAGAATTGCAGTTATGGCTGATGGTCTGTTCTGGAGTTAGCTGTCCATAGGTGGGTACATGTGTGTCGGTATTTGCTACCAACAGAGGTTGACGGGGTCAACATGAGAGGCTTGAAAATGGGCAAAGTGGGTTGGTGGAAACTGGGGACAAAGAAGCTTATGAAGTCTTTTGGTGGCAAGAACCTGCTGGACTATAGGGGGAAAGTCTCTCTCTGGGGCATGGGAACAAACCCCTCACTGCCTCCCTCCTTATCCCTGTTGTCTTGCCCTTACTGTAGCCTCCACGGATGCCTCCCCTTTCTGTGCCCCTTCCACGGGCTGGGACGTGTCCTGGATCGTGATGCTCTTGCTCACAGTGGGTCAGGGGTTCACCATCCTGGCAGTCAGCATCGTGCTCTGCAGACAGAGGGCCCAGGGGGCTCAGTACAGAGGTGAGTCCCTCCCTCCCAGGGGGAAATAAGAGAACATGGTGTGAGTGGGTGGGTGGCAGAGGGTTGGGCTCACGTCTTGCCTCTATACCCTACCTTCTCTAGGGGAGGAGGTAGTAAGGAATATAGTTCTGAGTTATCTGGTGATTTCTCTGCTGCACCCCATGTGGCTCCTTCTTCCCAGGTGCCTCAGTTCCTCAGTTCAAACCTGAAATCCAGGTCTATGAGAACATCCATTTGGCCCGTCTCAGGTGAGGAACACTCTGGGGTGCAGGCTTAAATCCCAGAGGAGACTGGGGCTGGGGTGAGTATGGGGGCCCCGTTCCTGAGGAGGTAGAGAATGAACGTATTTTTAACCTGTCTTTCTGCTTCACAAAACCCACAGCCCACCTGCCCCCAAGATCAGATGATCTCCGTGACATCTGCTGGAAGTGTGACCTGCTGTCCCTCTGGCCACCTGGCACCTGAAGGCTTCGCCTGAAAACCTTGGCAAGGGGGGAAGGGCTGCGAGTGCTGCTCTAGAGTCCAGCTGGTCTCCAGCAGTCATGCTGTGTGTGTGTGTGTGTGTGTGTGTGTGTGTGTGTGTGTGTGTGTTCAGGAGCACTGAAGGAAAGCAGAGTATTATTCTGCCATGTCACCTGTGAGATGGTGTGATCTCCTGTTTCATAGCAGTCAGTGAAGGGGTGGTCCTGAGCCCCCAGTACCATGGGACTGAGGGGAGCCCAGGGTGGCTGCCAAGGGTGAGGAGGGGTGGGGATGGGCAGAGATGAGAGAGGAGAATCCAGAGATTTGAGCAATTGTGGAGAGTCAGTCTCAGGGAAACCACTGGACAAATGGCTGCAACTAAAGAAGAGGGAAGGGAAGGGATTCAAGTTAGAGGAAAGAGACAGGCAGGGAGAGAAGACAACAGAAGCACCAGGTGGGAGGACTGAATGACAGGGAATTGGAAGACAACTCGGGTTGCCCTGAAATTAAGCCCGACCATCCCCCACCCCCATCCCCGCATCCCTGCTCCATCTCATTCGCACGGAGAAGTGGAAGGAGAACACGCACCTTTAATCAGACCTCAGACTTCCTCACACGGACAGGGAGGGCACTGAGTCAGGACAGGGGGTGCACCCCCAGCCGCCCTCCTTATCCTAGCACTTCCTGTGGCATCCGGAGTGGAGCAGTGAGAGGCTTATCAACATCCTGACACCCCGGGAGGCCCTAGAGTCACATGCTATCTCTGGGGGTAGAGGGAGTGTCCGCAGGGGCGGGTGGGTGGATTCCCGGGTGGGGTGTGTGCTGGGCTGTCTTTGAGCCTCGGACAAGCCTGGGCTGGTAGATGGGAGGGAGAGCACCGATGCTCCTAACTGGTCCATTCCGGGCAGAAAGGAGCCAGACTCCCCACTACACCATCACAAGCAACTCCACCAGACACCCTTTTGTGTGTCTGCTCAAATTTGGGCCTCACTGGAGGAAAGCTTTCTCGAAGTGTCATCGAAAGCCTCCATGCTACAGGGGCTCAAGCTAAGCTATTAGCAAGAAGGAGGACGCAAATGACACAGAGGGACAATGAGGTGAAAGTTACAGTTCAGGTTCCAACAGCCCAGCCCAACCCACCAGGCAGCTCTAGTTTGCTTTTAAAGAGAGAGAGAGAGGGAGGGAGGGGGCGAGAGAGAGAGAAAGTGTGTGTGCGCGCGCACACACACACACACACACACACAGAGAGAGAGAGAGAGAGAGAGAGAGAGAGAGAGAGAGAGAGACAAGGCAGTGTCCTAGACTCCCAGATAGCACTTTTATTAAATTTACTCTTCACAGTTACCCCAAGAACCTCCTTCCTGAGTTCCTGAACTGCCAAATTAATCTTTCCTAGCAAGACTATCCTCCTCACCATACCTGATGCCCCTTCAATCCCCTTGCCTGGGACCCCCAGCTTCAACAAAACACCTGCCTTGACCAAGACCTGGAGCTGAGATAGGGCATCAACTGCGGGCATCTAGAAAAGACAAAAGCCCTAGAACAGGTATTGTTTATGAGGCGGGGCTCTAGACAGGTGCCTATCCAGGCTAGAGTGGTGCCTGCAGGAACCAGGCCTTGGGAGGGGTTTGGGAAGGCGTGAGGCTGGGAATCGGAGTTCTCTACAGAATCAGGTTCTTGGGCATATCTCAGATGCAGGGGTCTCAAGGGCGGTGAGGAGGGGGGCAGAGTCCTGGGTTGAAGGCTGCAGATTGGCTTGAACCAGTGGAGGAGGGGGCCTCCCCAGGTGAAGCTGGCTGCAAGGAGGAGCAGGGCAGCGAGTAGGGGGCTGGGGAGCGGCCGCAGCGTGGTGGCTGTGTTGCACAGATCCTGCTCACAGCAGTGGTGCTGCAGAGCGTAGAAGCGCGACCAGTAGGTGGCATGGCCCCGCAGAGGGCACTGGGCCCGTGGCAGGCAGCCCTTCCGCTCGATGATCTCATTCTGCTCTGTGGGACAGAATGAGAGAATGCTGAGGTCCAGGCAGGAAGGAGGTAAGGGCAGTGCAAGATGGATGGATGGAGACTGGCCTAGAGAAGGGCCATTGGGCCAGAGTCCTACCTGAGGTGCCAATACTGATGCCACAAGCTTCGTCGTCCTGACACTCGGTGGGAACCGGGTAGCAGGGTTTGGCAAAGCTGCAGGTATAACAGTGGAGCCGACCTCGGGCAGGGGGCGGGGGCGTGGTGAGACCTGCAGTGGGGCGGGGGGGGGGGGGGGGGTAGGGTCAGCAGAGAACAGGAGAGACAAAGAGGCCTGTGAGAGGCTGGAGCCCAGATAAGGGAGAGGGATTCACGCAGAGAGGTGACACAAAATGGGGAGAGGGAAGTGGGGAAAGGGAAGGAGCAGAGCAGAGAGAAGTAGCGTAGAGACACAGGGAAGGGAGGGGAGACAACTCAGGAAAAGAAAAATCACAGAGGCAAGAGGGATCCAGAGGTTGTGAGAAACGCTCAGATATGACAGAAGCCAAGAGAGTCAGAGACGAAGGCAGAGAGTGACACCAAAAGCCAGACCCGGGAAGGCAGGGTGGCAGTGAAAAAGTGAAGCAGATGGTGCCCCAGACAAAGAGCAAATAAGAATTGACACTGACACACTGACCGCAGGGTCCCGGCAAAGAAGCAAGAGGTGAGACAAGGAACGGGGGAGACAGAGGACAGAGGCATGTCAAGATGCTGCAAGGAAGAGAGAGTTATTCATTCTCAAACGCCTTGGAAAAGAAACTTCCGGTTCCACCTTCTCCTGGCCTGAGGCCATTCCCAGGAGCTCTTCTTTCTGAAGCCCATGCAAATCTCTGCTCAGCATCCCCGCTTCTCCCACCTGCCCCCCCTTACCCAGTGCCCCACAGAGGAACAGGATGCACAGGAAGATGCTGGAGGGGCCCATGGCTGGACCCAGGGCTCAGGAGTCTGGGAGAATGTGATCTGCACCCAGAGATCCCGAGAGCTGGAGCATCTGAGCAAGACAGGGAGGGACCAGTAAACAAACACACCTAGGGAGTGAATCTGGGGGGTGGAACCAGGACCAGATTCCCCAGCCTGACGCAGTAGGGGCCCTGGGCCCGCAGCTCCTACATTCCACACCTCTCACATCCTCCCCTACTTGAGTCGGCTAGAGCCTTGGGGGTCTTCTCTGTTCTGTGCTTTGTGCTTTCAGCTGTGTCTGCCGCTCCAGAGTTCTGTCTGTCACCTTCCCCCTCATTCCTCCCCACCTCCCCTTGTCGCAAGCTGTTCTCGGCTCTGTCAGCTCAGTTCCCTGTCTTTGTTTGCTCCATCCTTTCCCTCTCTGTGCGTTGGAGTCTCTCAAGGTCACCCTCCTAGAAGGCCTGGCCCAGAATTGTTCCAGCGTGGTGTCTGTATGTGGAACCAACAATGCCCTCTCCCACCCTTCCCTCCACACAAAGCTCAGCTGCATCAGTGGGACCCCGCCCAGCTTCACATCCCTTTGATCCCCCCAAGCCTCAACATTTGTACCCTATAATTATCTCTCCCAGTTTTACTACTGTGGAGGAAGGAATTAATCATGAGTGGGGCCAGAGGGACAGATGTGTTTCCACTGGGAGGGGGGGTGTTTCAGAAAGACTGGGAAGGAGCGCAGGGAAAAGATTCAGGAGGTGATGGTAGATTCTGGAAAACTGAGGTTTATGACCTTGAGGGAGGAGAGCCTTATCTGGGGAATCAGAGCAGGGATGTATCAGGAGTAAGAAAGGGGAGGGAGGAGGGCAAAGGAGACAGATATCCTTTTTTTTTTTTTTTCTTTTAATCTCAGGACCTCTTTATACTCGTAAAAATTACTGAAGGCCCAAAAGAGGTTTTCTCTGTGTGGCTTAATATTGGTATTTACTACAGTATTTACTATATTCAAAATCAACACAGAGCATTTTAAGTAGGTTTATTTAAAAATAAAAATAATAAATCTATCACATGTTAACGAAACACAGTTTTGTGAAAAGTAACTTCTTTCCCAACAACACAGAAAAGGATTCCCACTTTGGGAAATTACATAAAAGTCAGGCTGAATAGAAGATGGCCGGGTTGTTCCATGGCTTCTGCCCTTAGGCTGTTGCGACCTGCTGTTTTGTTGATAGTATGCTGGGAAAAGGCAACCTCCTGTAGGTATGCAAGTGGGAAAGGAAGACCATTGAGGACCCTCTGGCCAGGAGTTCTGGGGCCGCAGCCTGAGAACCGCTGCTGAGGATGGAGCCATCTGGGAACTCTGGAGGACGCTAGGAGCTCTTTCTTCCGCGGGGCGGCGGGAGGGGGGGGCCTCCCTGTCACTAGTGGGGCCCCAGTGCCTGCTGGGGGAGATTCTTTACTCCCTTTTTATTGCGCTATAAAGCCCAAGGCAAGGGGGATATAAGGCTGGCGGATCAGGGCCAGGGAGGGGGTGGGAGAGAGGTGATACTGACATTGCTGGCAGACACAATGAACTCTCTACTGGTCGGCGTCCTGCTCAGCACCCTGTTGGGGTCTGCCCTGGGTAAGGAGGCAGCCAAGCCCTGTCCGCCTCTGCCAGCTGGCTCCCAGTCAGCCCAGGTCAAGTGCCTCTTCTCTCCTGCCAGGAACCCGCATGCGGTGCTTCGAGTGCAAAGGAGGCTCCAGCAACTCCTGCAAAGAGACGGTGGCCACCTGCGGGGAGGGGGAGCACTGTGGCTTCCTGGAGCGCAAGCCCCAGCCTGGCCCGGGGCAGAACAAGCTGTCTGGAAACCGTGAGTCCTCAGCTTCTCCCCCTTCCCCCAGCCCTCCCCTGCCCCCCAGGCCCAGTCTGGCTTCGGGCATATGGTGCCATGGCAGAGTAGAGAGGTCTGGAGCCCCTTCTGGCTTTGGCACTGAGCCCCTCAGCAGCCCACTGTCCCTGTCACCTCCTCCTCTTAACTCTCCAGAGTCTCACAGGCCCATTCACTCCGAAGTCGTTGAAAAGGTTCTGTCCCTTGAACGCAGGGACCAAAATATTAAACCAAACTTGCAGGTATTAGCTGAGGACCGGGGTGTGTGTGTGTGTGTGTGTGTGTGTGTGTGTGTGTGTGTGTGTGCGCATGCACGTGTATATGATTTTGAAATAATTTTTAATTGACCAAAAAGTTGCAAAAATAGTAGAGTTCCTGTATGTCCTTCACCTCCTTTTCTCTAATACTAACATCTAATATAACCGTAGTACAATGATCGCAATCAGAAAATAACACTGGTACGATACTGTTAACGAGGGGCACTTGGGTGGCTGTGTGGATTAAGCTTCTGACTCTTGATTTTGGCTCAGGTCATGATCTCAGGGTCCTGAGATCAAGCCCTGAGGTAAGCTCCTGGCTCAGCAGGGAGTCTGCTTCAGGATTCTCTCTCACTCTCCTTCTGCCCCTCCCCCTGCTTGCTCACTCTGAAATAAATAAATAAGTCTTTCAAAAAATACCAACTAATCTACAGACCTTATTCAGTGTAGCCAGATGATCTAGTTATGTCTTTTTTCTGGTCCTATAGCCAAACCAAATGAGAGTTCATCCACCCCTTGCACAGCAAGCCAATAAAATCTGACGCGGAGCTTCTGCAGTGAAGAAAAGTAGGCTATTTATTAGTGTGGTGTCACCCAGGAGAACAGGGAGCTGATGCTCAAAAGCCCCACCTCCGCCCCCTGACAGCTGGCAAGTGAGAGTTTTTGAGGGCGAAATTGGGGCTAGGGGTCTTCTGAGAAGGTGGGCTCTGCTGACTGGAGCCCCATGAGGTCATGCTAGCAGGCGCTCTGGTGCCACTTCGTCTGGTCCCCCAGAAGTCTTTTCCATCTCAACAGACTTGGAATCTAAAAAATGTCTTTATTCTCCATGTTAGACATTTCATTAGGCCCAGCCAATGATTATGTCTTTAGAATAGTGCTGATTAACTACTTGTCCGCAAGTTTCTCTGAGTAATAAGCCATCATTCCTATCCCCTGAGCCTAGGCTTGTGTGTTCGTTGGCCGGTCCAGCTGTGCCTGAGGGTGACAGCACATGGAGGGTTCATTTTCCACCTGAACTGACAAGGGGGACGGTGGCTTCAGTCCAAACCAGTCTTCTTAGTCTCTTCCGATCTGGGACAGTCCTGTGTCTTTGTCTTCCATGACCTTGACACTTTTCAAGAGTCCCCATAAGTTATTTTAGAAACCATCCCTCAATTTACATTTATCTACTCTTTTCTCATAATTAGGTTGCAGTCATGGATTTTTGGCCAGAACAGCACAGTGAAGGGAGGTGGGGCCTTTTCAGCGCCATTGAATCAGAGGGCTAACAATGTCAGTGTTCATTTTGGTTACTTGGTTTCATGGAGGTGTTTTCTGGAGGGGACAGAGAATCCCTCCGGGCTCCTGGAAGTCACATCCGCTCTGCCCTAGCAGGCAAGTCCTCTAGCCAAGAGTCCAACACCGCCGTCTTGTTTTCTCTCTCAGCCTCAGTGACCTTGATTCATCACTATCAAGCCTGTGTGGCGGCCCATCATTGCAATCAAGTGGAAACAGAGTTGGTGGGAGACGTGACTTACACAACCCACAGGGAATGCTGCGTCGGAGACCTGTGTAACAGCGCCGTGGCAAGCACCGTGGCCCCACCACGTGTCTTGGCTGCAGCAGCTGCCGCCCTGGCCTGGTTCTTGCCAGCACTGTGGAGAGGCTAGTAGGCTGGGGCGGGTGGAGCAAGGGAGCAAGGGAACAAAGGAGAGCTGAGGTGAGAAGACAAACAACCCTTTGTGAGCCATTAAAATCTCTCCACCACTCTAGAGCTGACTGGAAAAATGCCATCTATCTTTCGCTGATGGGAGAATTGCAGGAGTATTATGGGGCCATCCATGCTCTAGTTACCAAGCGTCAGTGGACTTAGTTACAACAGTGCACTCCTTCACCAACGAAACCCCAAAGGACAACGGAGAATCTGCCCTAAGTGACCCCTGGGGCCTATTGCTAGGGAGAATCTTCCTGCACTGAGGACCACTGAGCAGGGGGAGTGGGCTCTGGGCTGAATGGGGGTCACTAGGAACCAAAGAACCTGGTTGAGTTTCTTTCCCTTTCTCCCATTTGCAACTTGGTTCTCAATGTGACTCTATAGGATTGAGAAAGGAAATGGGAACACCATGATGGGAGGGTTGCTTGCTGCCCTGCTTAGTAATGGGGCCGAGTGAGACCCTTGACTCTAACCTGCTAAGAGGGTCCTGTGTTCCATCCCCATGCAGCTCTCCTACCCTTTTGGGGGAGCCCTTAAGTCAGGCCATGCCTCCTTCTTGGCTGTACATCAGAGGTGTGGCCTAAATTTGGGATAAGGATTGTTGCTCCAAACACTGGACGCAAATGTCAACTCCAGACACAGGAAGGAAGGATGGAGGCCTGAAAAACCCGTTTCTCCATTTGCCCCAGCCCAGCCTCCCAGGGAAAGTCCCTGGAGGATTCTTGGGGAAGGGCAGGAGCTGAGAGTGTTACCTCCCAAGAGGGGGCCTCTGACGACAGGTCTTTTGACAAAAAACACACAGTTTATCAGACATAGACATTTATTACTCAAAATGCAAACAGGCGAGCATGGGGATGAGGTACGTATGGAGCGAGGGTTTGGGGAATCAACCCCATACAGTGAGGTCATCAGGTCCTTCCTGGGAGCCTTTGCGGGGGACAGGACAGAAGTCCCATTTCAGGCCCAGATCTCCATCCCTCTCTGAGTTGGGCATGGTAGAGTGCAGGATGCAAAGTGCAGAGCTCTTCTGGGACCAGTGGAGGATCTGGGATGGTCTAGAGGGATATAGGAAGGGACTCGGGAGAAGGTGAGTGGAGGCTGTAAGGTGGAAGGATGGGTGGGAAGACCGCTGTCTAATTACAGAAATGTGAAGAGCCTGGAGAAATGCTATTCTGAGTGAAGGGAGTTAAGGAGAGACCAGTGTAGGGAGCCGGGGGACAAGGAGACCTAGGGCTAAACTCAGGCTAAGGTAGGTGAGAGGAGGGGCAGCTATGGAGTGAGTCTCAGTGCAGCAGCCAGAGGCCAAGGCCAGCCACAGAGGTGAGGAGGACGAGGGCCAGGGCTGGGGTGGGCCGAGGGGCTGGACTATTGCAGTTGTCCTTGTTGCAACAGGTGGTGTTATAGGTAAGGCCCAGCTTGTGGTTGGTTTGGTTGAAGGTCTCCCGACAAGGCTCTTCCGGTGTGCCACATCGAAGGTTGGAGAAAACCCACATCTTACCTGAGGGTAGGAATGGACCGTAGGGTCAGCTAGCTCGGGTGCCTGGCGTGCCTGTGTCCCCCCCGGCCCATGCACCCACCCAGGCTTCCTTCCCCACTCTGCCCCTGCCCTTCCCCTCCTTATCTCTTCTCAGTAAGTCTGACTGTCCTCCTGCACTTCCGTCCCCCGCCCCCTCACCCCAGTCTTGGTCCTTGGACTTGTTGCTGCCCACAATCCATGTAAAGTCATAGAATGGTGACTGGCACTTAAGAATACTTGGCCAAATATGTCCTTGCTGGGACTGTGTGTCCCATTGCAGTCTGAGCCACATTTGGGCCTTGGCCCTTGCCATAGAGTCTCCCACCAGCCTCCTGTCCCCACTAAAGAGGAGCATGTTACCGAGGTACACATTTGTTGTCAGGCACTGCTGTCCTGGTTCCAGGCGGCAGGATTGCCGGTCCACACAGCCCAGCACGGGGACCTTGTAGCAGGAGTGACAGCGAATGTCAGCTGGGAAGACACAAGTCAGGCTGAGGGGATGGGGTGTCTGACTCACCTGGGGACCAGCGGAGCTGTGGGGTAGGGTGGAGAAGAGTCAGTCAAGTAGGTGTTCTGACCTGTTTGGTTTGGCAGTGACCGAGCAGGTGAGTGAAACAGAAATAGTGGAAGTGGGTGAGGGTGGAGTTGTTGCTCTGTGAATGCCTACACCCTAAATATCGTCCTGCACCCCACCCCATTCGGGAATGAGTCAAGAGGGGCAGAGCTACCAACAAAAACACGGGGCCAGGGATAGATGGAATGTGAGACTACCGTGGGCAAGGAATGGAGGTGGTGGGGGAAAAGACGAAGGAATTCAGAAGATGTCACAGACGGAGACTTGAAATGAGAAGAAATACTACAAACAAAAAATCATGGTTCTTGGGGTGCCTGGGTGGCTCAGTTGGTTAAGTGTCTGCCTTCAGCTCAGGTCAAGATCTGAGGGTTCAGGGATCCACCCCCACAGGCTCTCTGCTCAGCAGGGAGCCTGCTTCCCCCTTTCTCTCTGCAGCTCCCTCTGCTTGTGCTCGGCTTGCTCGCTCTCAAATAAATAAATTAAATCTTTAAAAAAAAACAATAAACAAAATAAAAGTCATGGTTGCAACACTTGCATCAGTGGCTTGGGACTTGAGGCTGACAACAAAACCACCTGTGGCCAGCTTTAGCGATTTACTCTCCCCACCTGTGACCACCATGAGGGTGGGAAGAGGAACCAGACGTGAGAGGGATCCTCTCCAGCAGCTCTCAGACAGAAAAGAATAATATCTGAGAAGCAGATTGTCAGGTGTTGTCTGAGCACCATTCCAGGATGGAGAGGGGGCGGATGCAAAAGTGTCACCTTCCAGGCTCCCACCTCAGCTAATTCTAGGCTTGTGTGAGCAAAGTTTGGTGAAGGAGGGGTTCAGTCCAAGGGAGGGGAGCCCAGTGACTACACCTCTGTGAAATAAATCCACTTCAACCCTGGGGGTGAGCAGCCCTGGCATCCCCTCCCTAGAACTGGGCTATTTCCCCGGTTCCCCAGGAGGTTCTAGGAGATCACTGGGATCCTCCAGAAAGCTGGTGTCCCTGTGGGTATGCTCTCCGGGAAAGAGCAGGGGTGAACTAGGAAAGGCTATTGCTTGAATGACTGAGAACCGAATCTGGAGGAGAAGGTGGGGAGGGTGGGGTGCACAAGAAGCCCCAGGCTGGACGCCTAGGTTTCTGGGAGGACTCCGTTGAGTGCAGGTGATGAGAGGATAAAGCAGTAAGCTGGGTTTGGTCGTGGACTGGGGGACAGGGGACCTGGAGCTCTGGCAGGTTAGAACGGTAGGTCTTGGAGGTGGGGATGGAGGAGACATGGGTCCTTGAGAAATGGAGCAAGGACCCTGTCACAGGAGAGTTGCACTGGTTGGAGCTAGGGGTGCTTAAGATCCCAAGCAGTGGGCAATGGAGCACAGTGGGTGGGGGAAGATGTAGAAGTCCCTGGGGGCCCCCCAGTGCTCACCTGAGACCCAGCAGAGCAGAGCAGACAGGATGAGCAGCAGAAAACCTTTCATGATGAGGGTCCCCGGGGATGGTAGCAAGTGCAGCAGCTGACAGAGTAGAGTTTCAGGGATCCAGCTCTGGGAGTCGAGTGGCCTTTTTGGAATTTATAATCCCAAAGGTCCCTCCCTTCCCTGCCTCTGGTGGCCCCTCCTTCCCCATTTATACCCTGATGACCAGGGGTGGGGAGGGACTAAGCAGAACTGGGTGAGGGAGTAGGGATGGGAGAGAGAGATATACTGGAAGGTAGGCACACTCATGGCCAACTCCATTTTGGTTCTTGGTTTCAGGCCAAGACACTCTTCCTGGTTCCCAGCTGACAGCCCTCCTGCCCAGTCCTCTGAAAAGGCATCACCAAAGCCCCTGTGACATTACAGTGGCTATGGTGGCAGCACCTACTGGTTCCGGAAAATGGATAATGGGGTGTAGCCTACACTCATTGCCCAATTTGGGTCCTTGGGGGGGCATTGGTAGGGGCATGTGAGCAGAAGCTGAGGACAGAAGGGGCTAACTTCATCTGGATTCAGCCTTGACATGGTCTTCCCAACCCCTGCTCAGCCGCAGGATGAAGGATGAAAGATTCGTGATGTCACCAAGGGCCTCTGTGATGTCACAACAGCAAGGACCTAGGCTGGGTCCTTGCTGGGGCTGGGGCTGCCTGCTGAGGTGCTGCCTTAGGCACTCAGAAGGTTCTGGGAACCTGCCCTGGCTAAACCAGGGCTTGGCCTGGCCTGGGAGAGGGCAGATGAAGTCCAGAGTGTGGGGCATGTGGCCTGTTCCAAAGTGTCTCCCAGACCAAAACCTGCCAGTTTGGGTGGGGCACCATTGGCCAGGAGGGACAGCGTGGGCACAGAGAGGTGAAGGAGAAGCTAGAATAAGAAGTTGCAGTAATAACAATAATGATGAGCACCCAGTGCTCCTATGTGTCAACCATTGTTCTAGGCATTGTAGGTGTATTCCTTTTTTTAATTTCTCAATACTCTAGAAGGTAGGTGCTTTTTTTTTTTTTAAGATTTTGTTTATTTATTTGACAGAGACACAGCGTGAGAGGGAACACAAGCAGGGGGGTGGGAGAGGGAGAAGCAGGCTTCCCTCCCAGAGGAGAGCCCAAAGTGGGGCTAGATCTCAGGACCCCGGGATCATGGCCCCACGACTGAGCCACCCAGACGCCCCAGGTACGTGCTTTTTATCGCTGTTTTACGGATGAATGAACAGGCCCAGAGAAGTTCAACGACTCTCCCACATCACTCAGCTAATAGATGATGGCTAAGGCAGGATTTGAACTCAGACAGCCAGGATGCTCCGGGCCACTGCTACCCCGCGGGAGTTAAAGTATATGAAAGTGCTATCCTAACCAGCAGAGCACCACTTTCAACTGAGTATTGTCTGAGGGCTGAAAGCGAGCCAGCGAGGACTCCCAGAGGGATCCCGGAGGCTGGTAGCCCCGCCCCGCTCTTATCGGAGCCCCCAACCCGTGCCCTCCCCACCCCCCCTTCCCGAGTTTCCCTCCGGTCTTCTCCGCTGATACACTCGCCTCCTATCCCCACCACATACATCCCAGTCATGGCTCTGGTTCTGCAGCTACTGCCGCTGCTGCTGTCAAGGGCCCAGGGAGAACCTGGGGGTAAGCCATTTTCCCCCAGGAAAGTTGGGAGTGGGCGCGAGGGAAGACTGAGGGGCGGCGGGCGATGGGGAGGGGAAGGTTGATGTGTGTGGGATGATCCAGGCTGGCGGGAGCTCAGAAGAGAGGGGAGAGAGAGGAGACGGGAATGGGGTTCGGGAGTGGGGTTAGTCTATCCCTGTGGACTTGCCCTAACCCCTGTCCCCTCCAACCCCAGCTTCACTGGATGGCCGTCCCGGAGACCGGGTGAATTTCTCCTGCGTGGGGGTCTCGCATCCCATCCGCTGGGCCTGGGCGCCTAGCTTCCCTGCCTGCAAGGGCCTGTCCAAAGGACGCCGCCCAATCCTGTGGGCCTCCTCGAGCGGGACCCCTACTGTGTCTCCAGTCCAGCCCTTTGCTGGTCGCCTACGTGCCCTGGACCCCAGTATCCGGCGGCTGGAGCTGCTCCTGAGCGCGGGGGACTCAGGCACCTTTTTCTGCAGGGGCCGGCATGAGGAAGAAAGCCGTACAGTGCTTCACGTGCTAGGGGACGGGGCTGATTGCAGGGCACCGGGGTCTACCCACGGTAGGTCCAGGCCTTTGCGCGTGGGACTTCACTCACACCCCCTCGGGAGAGAGGCCTTAGCGGGAGGTTTCCTGGACAGGAGATCTAGTTCTCTGTCCTCGCACCCCTGACCTCAGTATCCGCCACCACGCCGTCCTCTGTTCCCCCAGGGTCGGTGAATCCCCAGCTCCTGATCCCCCTGCTGGGCGCTGGGCTGGTGCTGGGAGTCGGGGCGTTGGGCATGGTCTGGTGGTGGCGCAGGTGAGCACAATGGGCGGGGCCTGGTTAAATGAGTCGGGACCGGGGGCGGGAGGGTAGGACCAGAACCTTCGCAGGCAGAAGCTAGACCTAGAGCTCCGGCGTGTGGTTTAGAAAAGAAGGGGGCGGTGGAGGGAGGTCACCCCTTGGGCCGAGGCCACAGGCTGGTAGGCGGAGCCCTGGCTAGGGAGGCGACAGTAGAGCCGGAGCAGGACCAGAGCGTGGGCGGAACTATCTGTGGGGGTGGAGCCTAAATTGTTTTGCGGGTCTGAGCCTTTGAGTTGCTGGGTTGCTGTTGGCCCCGAGGAAGAGGAGATAAAACTGGTGGCTCTCAAAGACTTATACATCCGTTACAGACGATCACCCCCGCACCCGCCTCGACCACTCCCCAGATTTGGTGAGACTAACCACCCCATTTTTCTATTGCTCCCACACTTCCCTCCTCTCAATTCCTGAGTCTGAGCCCTTGCTGGAAGCAGAATGTTGGTCACTTTCAATTCGTCAGCTCTGTTCACCGCCCCCCCCCCATATAGATCCACTCGCAAATGTCGAGCCCCAGAGACCAGTAAAGGAGGAGGAGCCCAAGACTGCAGGGGACCTGGACCAGGAGGCGGTAAGGGCCTGGCGATTGGAAGGGGGTTGGACCAAATCCCTGAGCAGAGGGGACTGAGAGAGAGGCCTGAATCCCCAAGCGAGTCAGACTTCTGAGACTCTCCTGCCTTCCTCCCCACCTTTCAGAGCCTGCTCTACGCCGACCTGGATCATCTGGCCCTCAGAAGGCCCCTCCGGTTGTCCCCCATGGTCCCAGCTGATGCCTCGACCATCTATGCGGTTGTAGTTTGAAGGGAAGCCCTTATTCCAAACCTCACAAGTTGAAGGTTCCCAGCTTTCCACAGCTCCCCTCTCCTTCTTGGCACCTCACCGGGCAATGGATGCACCATGGGACAGAAATGAGCACTAGTGTGGGAGTCAGGAGCCCTAGGTTCTCTGCTCTGCCACTGATCTTGCTCCTTCAGTAACTCCATCTCTCCTGTAACTTTCACGTCTTCTTCACTACTGGTGCCCTCTCTAAACCTGATCAAGCCCTGCCTCCCTATCTTAAGACATCAACAAGTCCTAGATAGTTGTCCTGTCTCTTCCCTCCCCCTGCACAGTCCAGCTCTTTGAACCAGGGGCCTACACTTTGTCTTCTCCTTGACTCCACTCACACTGCTCCTCATCTCTCCATGAGGTTGCCAGTGATATCCTAATGGCCACGCCCAGTAGAGTTTTTAGTTGGTCTTTGGTTACTTCCTTCTTTAATGCTGGCATCTTCCTTTTGGACTCCTCTGCCCTCCTCCCTATTCTCACGGTATTCCCCACCATTCTAGGTTCGTCCCTTTATCTGACTACCCTCTCTTCTGGGAATCTGGCATCCACAGCCAGTCCTCAAGCCTCACCTCTGCAAACAACACTCAGAACTCTCTCCAGCTCAGATCTCAAGTAATGAGATTTCCAATCTATCCCTGGGACAGCCCTGCCTGGTCAGCCATAGACATTCTGCACACAGCATATCCCAAACCCAACTCACTGTCACTCACTTAATCCTCCTCTGTAGTCTCTCTTGATCAACCAGTTGCCTAAGCCAGAAACTGGGAGTCATGCAGACCTCATTCTGCTCACTCCCACACAACGAACCAAGTCCTGTCTTTCTATTTTAATGTCACTGTGAAATCCATACCCTTCTTCATGCCCAGGGCTGCCACCTGAATATACTCTCCTCATTTCCTTCCTGGGTGACTCATAGCCCCACCTCATCCTCTTGCCCCTGCCCTCCTCCCTGAAGCCAGAGGGGTCCTCCCCAAATGCAAACCTCCTCACAACCTGTATTCCAAAGTTGCAGGATGTCTTTCCAGGACATTTTCTTGGACCCATGGGCCTTGGCTTTGGGTACAAGGTGCTGGCAGTACTCTGTCTACCTTCCAGACTTGTCTCTGGCACACCACATGTGCACAGCATGCCAGCCTGGGAGAGATTCTCCCCAGCCTCCAAATACGTTTTTGTGCCAGGCAAGTCCTTCTTTCCAGATCACCCTTTTTTCCTTCTCCCCACTACCTTCCTGCCTAATAATTCTTCATCCCCAAGACTCAGCTGAAATGTAGCCATTTCTGGGAAGCCATTCCTGACCCTCTTTGCCTACCCCTGCATACATTTTGATTTTGATGCTGTAGGCAGTCTCCTTATTTATCTCTTAGCAACCACACCCTGTAAATTGTTCCATCACAACCTGTATTTCAGTTTCAATGTACCGTGAGTTCCCTGCTCTCAGGAGACTGACCCTTTTTATATTACTGCTAAGCCTCAGTAAATGAGTGAATGAAAATGAATGTCCCTGGAAGCGTTACTTCTTCCTTTCTATCAACTAGGGGTGAGTTGGTAATCTACCAGTCTCTGAATCATCTGACATTTAGATAATGAGTGATCCACCCTACTCTTTCTTCTCTACGTCACATATGCTCCCCACAATAGAAATTCTATCCTGTCCATCTTGCACCCAAACACCTATGATAGGGCTGGGCAATGACTCAGTAAGTGCCTAATGAGGGTTTGATGAATGAAAGACTAACCTCAACCTCGGATTTCAGCCCTGCCCCTATCCCAGTTAAGACACCAGCCACAGCCCAGTCTAAAAGGTCAGTTCTGTTTTATTAGTTCTGAGGAAGAGGACTCACCCAGTGGACTCTCTCATTTTTCCCACACTAAGCCCTCCCCCCCATCTTGGGGCCCTCTCCCCACTACTATACCTATTCACCGTCCTCTATCTAAGCCTCCTTCCGCTTCTACTCCCTATGCTGCCCAAACACTGGCCAGCCAGAACCCTAAGGCCAGGAGCTCAGCTGTGGGGACGCGTGCTGAGCACCAGGCAGAGGGAGCTGAGCCCGGCGCCTGCCTTCTCCAGTTCTGAGCAGGACACAGGTACCAGGGTGACATCAGAGAGCTTCTGCAATGCCTGCAGGAAGGACATGAAATGGGAGAGGGGAGTAAGACTCTGAGGCCACAGCCAGGCCCTTCTTGGAGCCGGCCATGCTTCTAGAGAAGGTACCCCATCTTTGTCCCACTAGGAAGGCCTGAGACTCCTTCCTCTGGTTGTTGTTAGTAGTGGAGCTCTTGCCTCCTCTCACCTCCTGGCTATTGGGCAGGTCCCCGCCTCCACGGTGCAGGAGAAAAGGGGGCACACCAGGCAGCCCAGGTCGCAAAAAGAGACAGTCAGCAGCTGCATCATCTGGGAGAGTCAGGGACGCATAGGGGTGGTCTGTCAACACTGCCATCGCCTGAGGAAGGGAAAAAGAGGAAGTGGTCAAGTCTCAGAGCCTCCCCACAACTGAGTCTGGTGGCCCTACCACCACTAAGGGCTGGGAACACAGTTACATTTGCTGCATGATAACGATAGCAAGCACTTGCCCTTAGTATGTGTCAGGCACTGTTCTAAGCATTTTAGTGACTTTTGTTAAGTTCCAACTCAGACCCACATGCAATTCTTACTACCTGCAGCTCTCTACTACCTGCAGCCCTCTTCTCCCCTTCTCCAGTCCCCACCAGTCCATGTCATCCATCCTTCCTCATAGCTTAGATACCACCTTTGAGAAGTTTCTTGAAACTCGGGAAGACGATGTTAATCGACTGTGTTCCCTGTCCTGCCATAGTAACTTCTTGCTTTCTGACGTGTTTTCATACCAGATGGACAGCTCCATGAGGGCAGGGGTTGGAATTAAGTCTCTGAACCTCCCCGCTTTCAGCCTCACGGGCCAAAAGCCACGCCCACTTTTGTTGGCCCCACCCTCCTCACCCGGACAGCCTTTTGGGCAGCCTCGCTGCTACCAGCCACGACAGTGCGGGGTCCCCCCATGCCGCAAAGACCGCGCAGGTGGGAGGAGCTCGAGACCGGCACTGTGGAGACAGCGAAGTCCTAGGGGCAACAAAAGAAATTATTCAGGGACACGGGAGGGATGGGGGATTCCCTCAAACACAGGTTGCTCTGGGCTCCTTTCTACTCTGCGCCCCCTCCGTGCGCCCCTCCCACCCCATCCGCTCCCCGCTTCCCCAGCAAGAAGCTGGTTCCGCTCCTCACTCGGAACGTGTCTGCCACGATTTCAGCTCCTCGGTGATTGGTCCACTTGGAGAGGCCTACAAAAAACTCCCGGCCTGAGCCCAGGGAGGCCGCGGAGGTTTGAGAGAGTGAGTTGGAAACAAGGCCCAACATGGCCTAGTCTCCCCAGCTCTGCTTCCCAATGCAAAGCCCAGGGATGCAGGCACCTCAGCCTCACCCGTAAAGAGAACATCAGTGCCATCCAGCGTCGCGTTCTCATCCCCCATCTCCACAGTCCGGAGCCCAAGGTCCTGAAGGGCTTTGCGGACTCCATCGACCTTAGGGCAGGAAAGAGGGCGCGGGGCAGAGACATTCCCAACCATAACTCTTAAAGCCCCGCACGTCCAGCTCCTCCTTTCCCCTTACCCCCCAAACCGCGCCCCGGCGCTCACCTCCGGCCTGCGGGAGGGGCTCCAGGGACGCGTAATTAGGGCCGTGTCCCCTTGGATCACGGCGGTGTCACCGAGGAGCGGTCCCAGCGGCAGCGACTCTTCAGGAGGCAGTTCTAGCAGCTGCAGCCCCAACCGCTGCCTCAGTTTACCCCCCAGTACCCCGTGCTCCCTTTGAGCTTTAGCCAGGTCCAGAGCCGGGAGGCCAGCCCCCGCACCCTCCCCCGAAGCCAGGCTCTCCGGGACCCCCCGGATCAGGGCATGGGAGCAGCGGCCCAGCCCCTCCCCTGGCGTCCCCATCCCATCCACACAGTCTCCCCCTCCGGCCGCGCTGATTTCTTAGTTTTCTCTTTTTACTTCACCTGTCTGGGATAAGAGAAAAGGGGAGTGGGGTTGGCAGCGAAAGAGACAGGCACAGAAGGGCGTAGGGGGGTGGTTAAGAGCGCCCGGGTCTTCCTTCTGCCTTCTCCGGGCGCCCCTCCCACTTCGCCCCACCCCCTCCAGACCTTCCTCTCCTGCCGACCCCATTCCACCCTGCACCCTTCTGGGTCTGGTCTGCTTCATTGGACGGAGTCCGAGGAACAACATCCGGACCCCTAATTTTCACAACACCTGTTGCCCCAGTTCGGAGGCTTTGCGAGGTCCCTGCTAGGCGCCCCTCTTGGCAGCCGCTAGGATGCGCTCACTCCCCAAAAATGCAACGGTCCCGCCCCCTTAACCCTCAGCTGCTCGCTGCCATAGGGACCCGAAGTGCGGCGAGGGACCCAAAGGGGTTATGGGACAGGAGGAGGCAGCTGGGGAGAGAGTCAAGGCCTAGAAGATGGAAGTCCTGAATGCCCAAACGAGAAACAGAAGAGGGGTAACGAGGGAGAAATTAGAATCTAAGGAGTTAAATCTCCCTCCACCCGGGCCGCTCCCGCTGCCCCTAGCGCGACCCAGTATAAACCAGACCGAGTCCCCGAGGACTGCGAGAGGTCTAAAACGAAATCCAAGGGGCGGGGAAACCGGGGGCGTGGCCCCAGGGAGCGGCTGCCACTCCCGGCTCCAGGACCCCGTCTCTCGTCTCCCGGCTCCAGGACCCCGTCTCCCGGTCCATCTTCCCCAAAGTCTACCCCGCTCAGCTCCGCACCCAAATTTCGGCCTCCTGCACTCTGTCCGTTGCAGGCACGGGCCCGGCATCCTCAAGCTCCGGCCCGCGCACGGTCCAGAGGACATCTTCAACCCCTAGACTTACCTCCAGTGGCCACCCCGACTCCTGCGTTCTGTGATCTTGGCTGGGGCCCCACCCCCCTGAGGACAGAGTTGGAGAAGGGAGTCCTAGTCTTCAAGCCTCGGGGACTGGAGGTCTGGGCTTTTGAGGGGTCCCCGGGTAGGCGAGCTCAAGAACTACGGTGGTGCGGGGGCGCGACGGTCTGGCGGCTCCGGGGCATTGTCTAAGCGGGACGGGGCGGGGCTCCTAGAGACCACGCCCATTCCGCCCTGCTACGCCGCGCCCACTCCAGGGGGACTTCGCTCCCCTCCTCAGAACTTGGCCCCGCCCGGTGAGTGCTGCCCAGGCCCACCCAGATCTGGCTGGCCCCGGTGGCTGGGCTGCAAACGCGACATGGACAAGACAGCGTTACGGTGGACTGGCACGAGAAATGGAAGCCTGACCACCAATACCCCTCTTCTAAATTCCTCGCTTCTGCCTTGGGCTCAAGGTCACTGACCCACCTCTCATTCCCGTGTTAGCCCCACTCAAGACCCCTTTGTGTAAAACGACACTGTATTTTCATTCTGTATTTTATTACTGAAATACATTGTCCTACCTGCACCACCCCACAATAAAAATCTTACCTAGATTCCCCATCTTTCCCCTCAGCCCCCCAGCCAGCCCTGCACAAGTGCTCCAGGATTCTCTGCCCACTGGCCGTTTTGGAGTGTGTCCCTTGGATAGCCACGTGGAAACCGGCTGCTGCCTTTGTGAAGAAAATGCAGAGGGAGACGGAGCCGCAGGAAGCACTTATTTGAGGGCCTTGGCCACTTGCTCGTAAGCCAGCTCGATCTCTTCATCATCTGGACAGGTGGAGGCAAACTCTTCCCGAGCATAGGCATTGCGCAGGTACCGATGGACTCCGCGGAACACCTCTGGGATGGAGAATCCCCTGTACTTCTTACATACCACCTGGGGGTGGGGAGAGGAGAGGGATCAATGGGATCAACATGTCAGCCTCAGGGGAGCAGCCCTGGCAGCTAGGCTCTTGGGTCTCTCCCTTCTCCCAAGACTTCTAGGATGAAATCTAGCCTTCCTGACCAGGCATTCAAGAACCCCCGCTATCTGGCTTCTCTTCCAGTGATTCTTCGCTCCTATATGAATCATCCAATTGGCTTTCTTAACTCCTCACGATCTTGTCTTCACCTTTCCTCTCCACTCACTGAAATCCTGGCCATTTTTAACCAGCTCCTTTTCAGACCACCCCGTTCCATAGTGCCATTGCTCTCTTCTTGATTTTACTTAGATGTAATTCACACATCAGAAAATTTTCCACTTGAATTTCCACAGTAACTTTTGTCCCTATTTTTCATTTGGCTTTTTATCATGTTTTGTTACTTAACTTTCATGTGACTGTTCTATCTTTCTGGCTAGATTTCAAATCCTTTGAGGGCAAGGACCAATTGTCAGTCATCTTTGTGTCTTTCAGTGCTTAGTACACAGATGTTCAATACAGAGGTCTGTGGCAGACTGACATTATGCCCATGTTTCACAAACTAAACCATAGCTTTGAGGCTGAGTCAAAAACATGGGAACCAGCAGTTTTCATCTTTCATCATAAGACAAAGTGGAGACCAATGCTATAAAAAGAGTTAAAGCTCTGATTTTAGGAAAAGCCTGCTTTGTGTGATGTGGGGATTTGGCAGTGATAGAGACAGGAAGAGCACTCTTGACAACAATGTTGGATGTGTTACTCCCGGCCAGTCTGCACCCACAGCCTGTATCACCGAATGTTAATTCTCTAAAGCAACAGCCTTGCAGCAATGACTGGTGAGAAGGAATGGGGTGTGTCTGCTATTGGTGGCAATCCATGGAAACCATCCTAAGAAAGAAACCACCTTTGGAGTCGTTGTCATAGAGAACCTGCGTGGGAGCTTCTGAAAGAGCCATCCCAGAGGCCACCCTCTGCTCATACAATGACCACCCACCTGTACTATGTGGAGCTTTGGCAACAGGTTGCAGTCAGCGAGAGTGAGCTCATTGCCATCCAGAAACTTCCTCTGAGAGATGCCCTCGTCCTCAGCACTGGTCTCATCCACTTCTTCTGGGAGGGGGGATGTCAAGTAATTGTCTAAAACTTTTAGGGCTTTCAGGAGCCCCTTCTCCAGATCTGTGCAAGAAAGGGGAATTGGTAAGAACATCAGGAGAGCAACATAGTCCAGGAGGGCCTGGGGAGTGGGGTCGGTCCAAATATTAGTATCTGATACGAATGTAGTTCGTTTTCCATGTGTTATTTTAAGCACCTGACATACAAAAACTCTTAATTCTCACATCAACTCATGAAACAGGCATTGTTAGCCTCATTTTATGGATCTGGAAATGGATTTACAGAGAAATTAAATGAACTGCCCAAATTCACCCAGCTAGTAGGGTTTAATCTAGCTAGGGAAGGTGTAGGTTGTCTGGATCTAGAGTCATTGTTGTTGCTGTTGTTTTTAAGATTTTATTTGATAGAGCCCGCAAGCCCGGGGAGAGGGAGAGGGAGGAGCTGGCTCCCTGGGGCAGATCCCAGGACTCTGGGATCATGACCTGAGCCAAAGGCAGACCCTTAACAGACTTAGCCATCCAGGTGCCCACCCCCCCCTTTTTTTTTTTCAAAGATTTTATGTATTTATTTGACAGACAGAAATCATAGGTAGGCAGAGAGGGAGGCAGAGAGAGAGGAGGAAGCAGCCTCCCCGCTGATCAGAGAGCCCGATGCGGGGCTCGATCCCAGGACCCTGGGATCATGACCTGAGCTGAAGGCAGAGGCTTTAACCCCCTGAGCCACCCAGGCGCCCCCTGGGTGCCTTTTTTTTTTTTTTTTTTTTAAGATTTTATTTATTTATTTGAGAAAGAAAGCACAAGCCAGAGGGAAAAGGAGAAGGCTTCCCGCTGAGCAGGGATCTCAGGACCCCAAGACAGCGACCTGAGCTAAAGGCTTTTTTTTTTTTAAGATTTTATTTATTTATTTGAGAAAGAAAGCACGAGCCAGAGGGAACAGAAGAGGGCTTCCCACCGAGCAGGGATCCCAAGACCTCAAGACAGCGACCTGAGCTAAAAGCAGACACCCAACCGACTGAGCCACCCAGGCACCCGGAGAGTCACTGTTTTTAAGCACAACCCTCTTCTGCCATGGAACAGGCCAGCAGCCAACCCAACTAACACAGTGGTACGCGAGAGGCTAGGTGACAAACAAAGAGAAACTTAAAGTCACAGGCAATGAAAATGCAAGGAAATATGGGGTTTAAACAAAAATAAGGGGGCTGGGGTAGGAGGCAGTGAGGGTTTGCCAACATCTGCTCCATCTCCCCAATATCGGAATTTCCAGGTGCCCCTAATGCCTCCCAATCCCTGGATCTTTTCCATTCCTCCTAGGACCCTGGCCTCCAACCCTTGAGACTCACTATCATTGAGTGCTGGGTTTGAATTCTTGATGTAAGCAGAGAATTTGGCAAATATGTCCAGCCCCGCCGTGTTGGACTCAGGGTTCAGAGCTGCCAGCTTGGGGTACCTGAAAGCCAGGAGGAGAAACAGGAGAAGCTATCTTCCGGGGAGGAGCCTCAGCTCCCCTGCTCCAGCCCACCACCATTTCGGTTTTCCATTTCTTCCACCTCCCTCTCCCCTAGAATCTCCCAGCCACCCAACCCTTCCTTTCCAAGTGCCCTTGTACCTGGGAGGGCAAAGCACTGCCTCTAGGAACTCTTCAATCTTGTTGGTGTCTGTGTGCACTTCTGTGCCATACAACAGGAATGGGAGCTGCCCTCCGGGACACAGCTTCTGCACTGTCTCCGTCCTCCTAGAGAACAGGCCAGGCATCAGGACAGGAAAATGGGGTCAGGGAGAATCAGAAAGGAGAGATGAAGCATGTGGGAAGAAAAAGGAGCTCTGGGTGGAGGGCGGGGGGGGGGGGGGGGGGAAGCCGCAGGATGAAAGGACTAGGATGGGTGAGCGCGTATGCAAACGGAATGTTAGAGGAACAGAAATTGGCCCACCTCTTGGTGTCAACAGTGGTGACATTGAAGGTGACTCCCTTGAGCCAGAGCACCATGAACAGTCTCTGGGAGAAGGGGCAGTTCCCAATCTTGGCCCCATCACTGCCAGCCTGAAAAGTAACCCCCACCCCAAGGTTAGGCCTAGTATACCCCACCTACCCCAGGCCATTCTCTGCCCACCCCCTACCCCCAAGATCACACAGTTTTCTGCCTAATCATGACACACAGTCTCAGGGCTAACAGCTCTCCCCAGACATGGGCTCTCCACTCTGGAAGCAGAGTAAACCTAAGGGCAGATTAGCGGGAGTTTTCTGCAAAGGTCAGCTTCTGGTTCCCCAGAGAGTTCAGGACAGCTGGGAGGTAGGCAGAGGGATTGGGTTTGGGAGTATCTGGACCTTAGAGAGGGAAGACAAACAGTAATGCAGTGTTACCTGCTATCCTAAGCACTTTACATACAAAAGCGTATTTAACTCCTCCATATCCCTAGAGAGGGACTTTGGTGAGGCCAGGGTTGTAGGCTAGAGGCCTGGATTCCTGGATTCCTGACTGGAGTAGAGTCTGAGAATGGGCAAGGTACCACGGGGTTTGGAAGCCAGAGTTCTGGTTCTCTATACCTCCACCCTCTTTCTGGCAGCTGGGTGGGGAGTCAAGGGCCCAGGGCCTCTAAAGATGTAGCGGGCTTTGCAGAGGGGGGGGCTGCCCTCTAATTGGCAAGTGGTGACCTCATCCCCCAAGGGACCTCCCCCTGGGCTGAGAGTGATTCATCTCATACTGTCCCTGCTTCAGCGGCTTCCTTCCTGGCAAGGAGTGGGGGCAGGGAGCTGTGAGGCTGAGGCCTGGGCAGCCGAGGGCCACCTTCCTCTTCCCCACACACTACCTGCGGGGTCTCCCAACACATGGCCCCGGCTCCAGATGACTCTCCTCATACTGGACCCAAGGCCAGACTCTGTAGGGCGGCCTCACCCACGAATAAAAATAGCCCTTGAGGCGAGTGTGAGTGAGGTGGGGACCACACCTAAGGGGGGCGGACCCAGGCACGGCTGGGCACAGGGAGAGGGAATGGCTTCTCCAGAAGCCCCAAGCAGCAAGAAGGGAAAAAGCAGCAGGAACGCACAAAGAAGGACGAACAAAGGGGGGAAGTGGAGAGAAAGGCGGCAGGAAAGTGAAGGGTGGGGAGAATGTGCAAACAAGGAGGCACAGACAGAGAGGGAGGTGCAGAGATGAGGTCCGGGATTGGGTAAGAATGCCCCTGCAGTGGGGAGGGGAGCAGAGCAGAGAGAGTGAAGTCCGCTAGTCCGCTGTCTGCGCTTTCATCTCCAAAGGCCAAAGGACCACCGCTCCTCATCCATACCCACTGAGAGAGGACAGAGCTGGGCCACTCTCTTTCTCCTGTTTCTAAAACCCCCAAACCATCAACACCCTAACCCAGTTCTCTTCCTCCTTCTGATCCCTCTCCCCACCTATCTCCCTGGTAGCCCCAGCTAAACTCCCATATGGTTACCTCCTTTCCTTTCGCTTCTCCAAATCCCGGGGAACCTTCCGGGCCCACCCTCTCTCCGGTCGCACTGCTAGAACCCCACTCCCATTCTCCATCTCCTTCCACCCCACCAGTCCTCGGCCGGGGATCTCCTTCCAGCCTTCCCCGCCACACCCTCTTCCTTGAAACCTGCCCTGCCACACACACACACAAACACACACTCTCTCCCTCTCCCTCCCTCTCTCTGCCTCTCTCTCTCACTTCTCCAAGTCTCTCCCAAGACACTCCTCACTCTGGTCTTCTCTTATGTCCTGATGTTTCCCTCTGACCCTCCCAAAGCCTGTTGAGTCCCACTGCCCTCTTCTCTCCCAGTCTTTCCTTCAGCTTGTCCCCCTGCCCCCCAACCCCGGTGAATAGCCTCAACTCCTGGGACCTCTTCTCTACCTTCCGGCCCTTTAGGCTGCTGAAAACTTGCACTTCCACAAACTTTTCAGGGTCAAGCACAGAATTCTCATTACCTGCACTCACAACAACCATCTTCCCCTCCCGAGGCCACCCCCAACAACGCGCGCACACTAAAGACTGCACGTGGGGTAGGGTGGGGGTCAAGGAGGGAAGGGATTGGGGAGTCAAGGCTGGAGCTGGGTCAAGGTGAGAGTTGCCTTCCAAGAATGGGGAGGCCGGCCTAGGAGCGAGAAGGTCTTCCTACCTTCACGAACAATTCAACCTGGGGTTGTTCTTCAGCCATGGTTGCGACGGGGACCAGGAAGCGGCCGGCGCTGGGGGAACTGGGAGGGGCCCGGGCCGGGGAAGGCGGGTCTCACAGGCAGGGATTCTCTCCCCCAGACCTAGGGCTGTCCCTTCAGCGCCACACAAGCCCGAAGAGACCCGCTCACACAAGACCCGGCCCAGCGTACCCCACACCCCGCCCCTCCAGCTCTATCCCCTCCCGGGCTAGATCAGGGAGCCGCTGACTCACCAACCGGCCCCGCCCTGAACCTGGGGAGGGGACAAGAGGGGGGCGGGACTCGACGATCTAGGCAGTGGGTCCGGAGGGGGAGCCTCTGGTCTCCTAAAGGATAAGGGATGGGGGTGTTAAGGAGAGGGAATCCTGGGAACCTCCTTGTTTCTCCGCCCGTCTCCGTGAACACAGGATTTTTTTTCTGCCTCAGTTTCCCTGCTGCATTAATCAGAGGACACGCCCACTCCACCCTCACACAGGAAACGACACTAACAGCTTGGTCAAGCCCATGAGGTCCCAGGGGAGAACTTTAGAATGTGAAGGTGGTCGTTTATTCCTTTTCCCGCATTCCTTCCAAACTCCAGCAGGACTGACTTGGAAGTAGACACTGAGATTGGGGAGAGAGAGTGGTGAAAGGTAAGGGACGTGATGGGAGGGGAGACATCCAAGCCTCCTGCTAGGGAAACAAGCAGCTGAGTCAAAGGGCCTCATCTCTGGGGGAGGTCAGCTCCTCCTCAGTAGCCTAGTCAGCTTAAATGCTTCCACTTCTGCCCCCATTGCGGGGCCCCTCCTGTGCCCCTTGCCCTTTTCTCACTGATATGTTGAAGATGAGAGAATGGGGGCGGGTGGAGAGTGGGGTTATTGCCCTAGAATACAGTTGCACTGATCCTGGAGGGGATGGTAGCTGGTCTTAAGCAAAGATCAGATGGCATAATGTAAGTGGAGTCCTTGGGGACACAAATAAGTGGGGAGGTAGAGGAAGAGTAACTTGATTTTGGGAGGTTCTGTCATTGTTTATGAGCTGCTGAAAAACGGCTTAAAAATATGTCCTCCAAACTGGACACATTCCAGCTTCCATATCTTGAATCTTTCTCCTACCCTACCACACCTTCTCTTTCTCACCACCTGCTGTCTAACAGACCTACAGTTACAGAAAATCACAGTGGAAGTGTAAGGACACAGAGGAGCAAAACAGCACTTGACACTGAAAGAAAAGGAGCCTTCAAGGAGGACTGTGGTGGAGTGAGAGTCGTGCTGCTGGAAACCAGCAGTTAGTGGTTTCCTCTCCTGCTTCCTCTTCTGTGGGTTTTCGCCTCCCTGGGGGAAGGCCTATCTCTCTCCTCCCCAGTGAGAAGATAATATTCAGTGTTTGCTCCCTTGAATTGTAAGATCCTGTAAG